>NC_044311.2:137956334-138556334 GCF_007474595.2 Lynx canadensis
ATAGAGAAGGTACTATATACGGATGAACCAGAAAGTAGGCCTTTGCCAAAAAGGCACCATGACCCTTCCGTGGAAGGGAAGTCCCACCATGAGGACTTCCTAGCCTCCAGAACCACAAAAAGTATTTTTTGTTGTTGTTTATAAGCTACCCAGACTTTGGATAGCAGTCCAAAAATACTAAGAACTTAAAACTTAACATTAGCATATTAATCACTAATACTTCACATGAAAACAGATAAATAAAAGATTGGGTAACATACTAACTAGCTTTATTGTAATTACTATCTTAAATGGAGAGAATACACATTGAAATTGATTTAAAGATGGGTTCCTCACATAGTCATGAAGTCATATTCTCTTTCTATCCAAGATAATTGGCCTTTTCCAGAAATAGAAGGAGAAAGAATTTTGCTTTTGCCTTAACTCATTTCATCCCTTTCTATTTCAAAGAACCAGTCATGAGATGATATAATCCTTATCATGGTCAAAAAATAATTATTCAAAAAGGATTCAGACAAATTTGGAATACCAGCATAATGCATAGTATATGGTACTGTGTAGAAAGTGTCTATTAGCTACAGGATATTGGAAGAGAGTACAGAAGGGAGAATCACCAGTGGCTGAAAGGTCGGCCAAATCCTGGATGGTGGAAAGAGGATGAGTACACCTGGCTGAATGAAACAGCTGAGAAAATGAAAGACTGACTTAGCTAGCCCAGACTAACATCTTGGATTTATTCTTTGAAGTTCTGTGCTCAGAATTTAAAAACCTAACTGTGGACAGAAGTAGAAGGTAATCACACTCCCATCTCTCTTCTGTACTCAAAATAGGATGAATTCATTACCACACCTCACCCCCAATTCAACACATAACCCTAACGATTTCCCTGAAGGATAAAGTGTATTTTACTACAGTTAAAATAAAATAAGTAATCTACATTTTTGGAGGGTATGAACAGGGTGTTGGTCACCTGTAATTGAAGGATTTAAGTCTAGCATTCAATTCATCTTCTGTAATAACAGATCATAAAGTGTTTCTCAAAATTCAATACACATTACAATCACTTGGAGAAGTTAAAATACAGAATCTTGGATTCCATCCAGGTCAGGAGGTGTGAGATACAGCCTTATGATCAACAACCTCCAAAGTGATACTAATTATGGCAGTTTGTGGGCCACGTTTCGGAGAGAAAAATCTTAGAAGACAGTAGATGGAATTATCCTCATAAGAAAGTGCTTTAGGTCTTACTTATTTTAATAATTTGTATTCTGATATGATTTTCAAATTTTCATTTTGTTTATTAAGAAATTAAAGAAATCAATTGGCCTGAGATTACTATTTTTATTTCCAGCAATCTTGCTAAAATATATTAGCAAATTAATATATTACTATATTCTCTAAATAATTATATCATTTTCAAACATTTGTAAAGATTACATTTTTATTCTGACATCTACATTGACTTCATCACTTGTCTCAGTATAATAAGCCAAGAAATTATTGCAAAATGCATGAATTTTTTAAAATTAATTAGAGAAGAGGGATGGTGTGAAATGGCAGAGATGAAAGTCTTAAAAGAGAAAATTTTTCAGATGATACAAAAACCACCCAGCACCATGTGGCTTATTTTTATAATTAAGACTTTCATTATATATTTCCAAACAGTCTGTACTACTGAACAGAAACAAAATGAAAATATATACAATATCAGTGGTCCTGTCTCAAAGAACACAGGTACTCTATGATCCTGCCATCATTTGTTTTCATAACATGAATTTATTTTGACTGCCATAAGGGTACAAAGTATTATAAGGATTGAAACTCTTATATAAAGTTTCCTCTTATTCTAATAAATTTTCTAAGAGTATGGGTATTAACTAGATCATTTAAAAATAACTTGTCTCTGTTGCATGAAGATTTTATCTCTCGCACAAACTACCTGTTTTCTCAGTACTTCGAATTCATTTATATCTTAGGTTTCAAGGACCAGTAAAGTACTTAAAAATATATGTTGATCCCTTTGTGATCAGAGAAAAGGCTTAAACCCACAATTGTATGCAATCTCTTAAAGCATGTCGACATTATTGATTAAATCATCATTGCAATAAAGTTCTCTATATTTTGCAAAACCATCAGTTAAATATACTTCCCTTCTCCTTTTTTCTTATCTTCCTTATATTTTATCTTTTTTTCTGAAACCTCTCTCTCCTGCTACCCATCTCTTTCGCCTGCTAATCAACCACATGAGTTCTTTTATATATTGCTTTTTATGAAATTTAAATGCTTTCCATGTGGCAATAGACTTGAATACACTAACTCAAACCTCAAATTTCTTTTAATGTATCCATGGAACATTTACCATTTCAATAATAGGCTTCCTTATATGTGCAAAAAACTAGAAGTGTTATTTCTAACTTGTTGGTGATAAAAGTTTGCCTCAAGGATAATTTATCAGTAATTGCATACACTAGACTTCAAGTGAAGTCTTCCCCAAATAATGTCCTTTTTGTATTATTAAAGCTAAAAGAACCCCTAGAATAATCACACTACTGGGTATTTACCAAAAAGTTTTAAAAGACAGTAATTCAAAGGGGTAGTCACATCCCTAGGTTTATAGCAGCATTTTTACAATAGCCAAATTATGGAAGCAGCCCAAGTGGTGTCTACTGACAGAAGAATGGAGAAAGAAGAAGATGTGATATACATGTGTATATCACGTATACCACATATAGATAGTTGTAGATAGATATAGGTATAGATGATATAGATAGATAGATATAGATAGATATAGATATAGATATAGATATAGATATAGATATAGATACAGATAGCTGAAACTAATAGAACACTGTATGTTGTTAACTATTAACTATACTGGAATTAAAATTTAAAAAAACTGAATAAAAATAAAAATTAAAAAAAGATAAAATCATCTCTAGAGACTTATTTGCCAGAACAAATAATGTGCTCACTACAACTATTCTTACAGTCTTGAAATCCCATTCCTCAATATCTGATATCCCAATATCAATATCTGATTGAAATTTAACTATTGAAGCTTAATTATACGTATATTTATTGCATGTCTAATAGATATTTTACACAAGAAAATCTCAACATCCAAAAACCAAATAATCCAGTTTAAAAATGGGCAGAACACGAATAGACAATTTTCCAAAGAAGACATACAGATGGCTAACAGATACATGTAAAAATGCTCAACCTCATTCACTATCAGGGAAATATACATCAAAACTACAATGAGATATCTGCTCACTCCGGTTAGAATGACTAAAATTAACAACCCAGAAACAACAGATGTTGGCCAGGATGTGGGGAAAGAGGAACCCTCTTTCACGGTTGGTGGGAGAGTAAACTGGTGTAGCTTCTCTGGAAAACAGTATACAGGTTCCTCAAAAAGATAAAAATAGAACTACCCTCTAATCCAGCAACTGCGTTAGTAGCTACTTACTCAAAGGATATAAAAATACTGATCTGAAGGGACACATAAATCCCTCAGGTTTATAGTAGCATTATCGACAATAGCCAAATTATGGAAAGAGCCCAATTGTCCATCGACTGCTGAATGGATAAAGAAGATGTCGTATATATTTATATACACAGTGGAATATCACTCATCCACCACCAAGAATGAAATTTTGCCATTTGCAAAAACATGGGTGGAGCTAGAGTGTATTATGGTAAGCTAAATCAGTCAGTAAAAGACAAATATGATTTCACTCATATGTGGAATTTAGGAAATGAAACAGATGAACGTAGGGGAAAAACAGAGTTAGGCAAACCATAAAGCATACTCAACCACAGAGAGAAATCTGGGGAGTATTGGAGGGAATGGTGGGGAGATGGGTTAAATGGATGATGGGTATTAAGGAGGGCACTTGTGATGAGCACCAGGTGTTATATCACTGGGGTGCCTGTGACCTCAGTCATTTAAATGTCTGACTCTTGATTTCAGCTCAGTTCATGATCTCAAAGTTCATTAGTTTGAGCCTCATGTTGGGCTCTGAGCTTGCAATGCGGAGCTTGCTTGGTATTCTCTCTCTCTGTGCCCCCCCCCCCACTTGCGTTCTCTCTGTCTCTCAAAATAAACTTTTTTAAAAAAGTAATGAATCACTAAATTCTACTCCTGAAACTAATATTACACTATATATTAACTAATAGGAATTTAAATAGAAACTTGAAACAAAGAAGAAAAGAAAAGAAAAGAAAAGAAAAGAAAAGAAAAGAAAAGAAAAGAAAAGAAAAGAAAAGAGAATTTTCTCTTGCCCCAATTTATTCAGGTTCCAAGGCTCTTTATTTCTTTGTGTAGAATCTAGCTTCTGAATGCCATTATCTCTCTTGTGCTTTAGGAACTTCTTTTAATATCCATTGTAGAGTACATCATATCTGCTAGCTGTAAATTTCCTCAAATGTTGTTTGAACACTTTTTTTTTCTTTATTGAAAAATACTTTTGAGGTGCCTGGGTGGCCCAGGCAGTTAAGTGCCTGACTCTTGGTTTTGACTCAGGTCATGATCTCCCAGTTCGTGGGTTCAAGGCCCATGTCGGGCTCCATGCTAACAGCTCAAAATAAATGAATAAACATAAAACAAAAGAAAAATATATTTGATTACGTATGGATGAGTTGATAGTTCTTTGTTGCTTTTCTCTTTTATATTTTATCTCTTTAAATATGTCTTTCCACTGTAAAAGACAAAATAACTTGCACATTTGATGAAAAATCTGTTATAGATTTCATTTTTTTTAACTTTTTTTTAACGTTTATTTATTTTTGAGACAGAGAGAGACAGAGTATGAACGGGGGAGGGTCAGAGAGAGGGAGACACAGAATCCGAAACAGGCTCCAGGCTCCGAGCTGTCAGCACAGCCCGATGCGGGGCTCGAACTCACGGACTGCGAGATTGTGACCTGAACCAAAGTCGGCTGCTCAACCAACTGAGCCACCCAGGCGCCCCAGATTTCACTTTTTAAAATGTATTTGTGTCTTTTTCTCTGTCTTTGAGCTATTACAGCAGTTTTCCCCAACTGTTCGAATACAATATGCCTAGGTGTAACTTTTGTCACTGTTTGTTGTTGTTTTGTGTTTTTTGTTGGTTTGGTATTACTTATTTTGTTTTTGTTGGTTTCTGTTTTTCTTATTTGGTACTCTCTAAGCTTCCTGGTTATGTGCTTAAGTGTCATTGATTTTGAAAAACTATTTTGATAAAGTCTCGACTATTATTTCTTTAACTATTCTTTCTTCTTTGTCCTCTTCTCATTTTGGAATTCCAATTGTACACATTTAGATTATTTGATAGGGCATGGCAGTATTTGGATGATTCTTTTTCCTCCTTTGTCTTTATCATATTTCAGTTTGACTGTTTTCTCTGGTTTTGTCTTCAAGTTCACGGACTCCTCAGCTGTGATGGGTCTATCAATGAGGCCACCCAAAGGCATTATTTATCTGTTACTGTTTTCTTCTATCATTTGTATTTGATTTTCGCTAAAAGTTTCTTTCCCATATCTCTGATAAAATTACCCATCTACTCTTACATTGTCCATCTTTCCTACTAGAACCTTTAATAAGTCAACCATAGTTATTTTAAATTCCTTGTTGGATAATTTTGTCTGTGTCATATCTGCATCTGTTTCTGCTGATTGTTTTGCCTCTTGGCTATCTTTTTTTGTTTGTTTGTTTGTTTATTTATTTTTCTTTTTTTGTATGTATCATAGTTTTTTGTTGAAACTCAACCAAGCTGTGTAAGACTCTAGGGTTGAGACAATTAGTGGAGGTAAGCACAGTTTTCTTATGCTAAGCCTGTATTGAGGGAGTTTTGGATGAAACCATTAGAAATTGCATTGAGTTTAAAGTTTGTTGTCTCTATAGTCCCTTTCACTGCATCACAGACTTCAAATTGTTCTATTTTAGTGTTTCTCAAACTTGGCACCATTTATAGTTTTGACTGGATAAAGATTTTTGTGGAGATATTTCCTGTACATTCCAGAATATTTATCAGCATCACTGGTTTCTAGATGGTAGATGCAAATCATGAAAAAAAAAATTGTCTGCAGTTACGGTTAACTGTCCCCTGGGGAATAATAAAGCGACCTGTAGCTGCGAACCACAGTTCTTGCTGTAATCGTGTATTTCAGTGGAAACTGGGTTCTTCAGAAGTAGTTTTAAATGTCTGTTACCACCTCTGCTTTAGATTATTCCTTTTGTGCTGTATTCAGAGTGGATCTCTTTGTCACACTCATTCTTCTACTGTCCCTCTCCCTGAAGTGCCCTGCTGTTACCTGTTATTTGATATTATGTAGTCTGCAGGTGTGGGGAGCAGTATACAAAGTGAAGTTAGACAGGCACCATGCTCCTGGGTCTTGTGGGTATGGCTTTTTCAGGGTTCCAGAACCTCTACTGGCTGTCATGCTGAGACCAACATATAGTACTTCCCTTTCTCTGAGGTGTGGAGTATGTGCCCATGCACGTCCGTGTGTGTATGTGCATGGGCACGCATGTGTATGTTTCCCTGATTCTGTCTTCTGGATTTCAATGGCTTTCCACCAGCATCATAATTCCATTAGTATTTGTTGTCCTTTTTCTACAGATTAAGCCTTCCATTTCATAGAGTGGTTGAAGGGTCCAAATGTCATGTCATGCCCCTCATGAGGCTGCCACTGCTCTACTCCCTTTGTCTGAACTACAAGCGACACTTTCTCAGGGTACTGGTCAGTCTTTGTGTTAGCACATGTTGGGGTTTATTTTAAAAATGTAAGTTGGTATCGAATCCCACCATATGAGTATTTCATAGGGGTTAGATGCTTTTTTGCCAGTGCACATTCATTTTCCATCTATTCATCAAAACATCCTCGCTGATTTATACAAACTGTACACAATCGTATGTACCCATGTGAACCAACACTCATGCCTCACTTCTCTGCAAGTACTTGTCATCGCCTCAAAATTGACCCATTTTTGTTTACCCTGCAGCCCCTCTTTGCCTCACGGGGTCAAGAAAAGTCATGAATTTGCAGTCTGTACAGACTTTTTGTTGAGTGGTTAGGAGCAATGTTCTTTCCAGCTCTTTACCCCCTGAGAAGAAACTGGAAGTCTGTCCAATAATTTATTAAGAAACATGACTTGCAATTTGATGAAAATCACTTGAATAATGGATGGTAATATCAAAAGCGTTTTGAGATCAAGGTTCCCACATTTCTTAACTGTGTGATCTTCACTAATTGACTTTACCCATCTATGACTGAACGTACTCATCTGGAAACTGGGAAAAATTATCATATGTGTCTGTAAAGAGTTCAGGAACTTCGGAAAAGTTACTAATCAATAGTAGGTTCTCAATAAATATTGAAAGTAATTATTATCTAAGCTGGGCACCTAACATTGGACAGGACATCTAACCTTATTTAAGCTCTTCTAGTTACACACATTGGTTATCAATATTTTGAAAATTAATTCATGTTCCTAAATAAGGTCGCATAATAAATCTGTAGCTTGCATTTTCTGTGTTGCATTTAATAAATAACTATAAATAATTCTTATAAGTTATTATCAAGATTATCAAAAATAGAAAGGAGAAAATATTCATAACTATAATTTGAAAGGTGAGAGTTTATGTTTTTTACTAGCTATATTAAAGTAGTTTTGAAACCACATATATCTTTTAAATCTAGCACTTGAATCAGTTAGCAAAGCCTCCACAGAACAAGGGTAATCTTGTTCAAAAGTTAATTTCTCCACTTTTTTAATTTACTTTCATTTTCTTTTTGTATTTTTATGCCAAATACATATCCCACCTTTTCAACGAATCCAGAATGAAAAATAAAGATTTTAATACAATGCATCTTACTTTTAATCTGTGCATTTTATCTCCATTCTTTGCAAGCTCTAAGTATTACGTAGAAGTCTTTTAAACTACCTATATGAAAACAATTTTGGAAAACTGATTTCGTTTTCACATAGTAATTATTGGCCATCATCACACAAAGTATTTTTTCTTGACCAAAAATTTATCTCTTAAAAGCAGAATAAAGCATTTTTTGTGTATATTTGGAACTCATCATACTATTGAAGATTTTTATAATAAATTGACATTATTATGCCCATATAAAACAGTCTTTTGGTACTTAACAAATAGAAATCAAGAGTTATAAGTATACTCATACTTTTATTCATTCGTTTGGTTGCTAGCTGCTACTTTGTACACACTGCTAAATATATCTAGGTTGATGGCATGAAATGAATTAATAAGAATTGTTGGTTGCTAAGCTGATCTCTAGTGTGCTACATTAAATGCAGAAAGTTATGACTTTTTTTCTATTTCATGCCTTTTTTTTATGTGGATAAGCCTTATTATTTGCTTTGCTGCACAGTAATCAAGAGTATGAATTAAGGAAAGGATAAGACACAGTAAAATCGTAGGCCGTTATGAAAACCTTTAGCAGAATTTGCTTACAAGTAAAACCCAGGGTAAACTAATCTCTAAAATAAAAACTGGCACTCGATTTTTATTTCTTATCCCCCAGTATTCCTGATGGTTTGAAGTAACACCTTTCCTAAGGGTCATGCCTTTAGGCCGTAATTTTTTTTTTTTTTCAACGTTTATTTATTTTTGGGACAGAGAGAGACAGAGCATGAACGGGGGAGGGGCAGAGAGACAGGGAGACACAGAATCGGAAACAGGCTCCAGGCTCTGAGCCATCAGCCCAGAGCCCGACGCGGGGCTCGAACTCACGGACCGCGAGATCGTGACCTGGCTGAAGTCGGACGCTTAACCGACTGCGCCACCCAGGCGCCCCTAGGCCGTAATTTTTAATGAATTATAATTTCCAACTAATATTATCTAGTTCCACGGAGTTGAATTCCATGGAGTTTTCAAAATAAATCAAATTTATTTTTCATGTAAATATACAGTTGTACAACTTGGAGAGTAGTTACATTTGTGAGACATGTTATGAAACAGGTAGAATTCAGGCAATCCCAGGTGCAGTATTTTTTTTTTTATCATCTAAAATGAAACAGATGGTGCCTACTTTTGCTTGAGAGATCCTTTAAATTCTCATGTGCATGTATACTTCAATTAAAAAAAAGGAGTAAAACATTGCATAACAACAGTGTCTCTATTTCTGTTAGTAAAAACTCAATTTTCCACTACAATTTTAACTACTGAACATTATAACAACCACATTTTCAAGAGTCAAGGTCCAATTTTATCCAGTTCAAGCATAATTTATTAGCTGCCATTTATAGGCCACTAAGAGTCTGACGTGGATAAGTGTACTAAAAGCATTTTCAAGTTGCTGAAAGCAATATACTGTGCCCATCATATATTTTATTGTAGCCCCAAAATAACAGGTTTCTTGTGGTAGTAATAATAGTCATAATAAAATACATTGATAAGGATGTTATCGTTTTCATTGGGAAAAATAACTTACTGTGGATTTAAGTAAGAACGTAACAGTACTCTATTTCCATTGTTAAATAATTTTTCCAAATCTCACTGCACAGACATGTGAATGTTATTTCACATAAAATAATATATTTTATTCTCTCACATACATTTGGTGTTTTGGTTCCTATAAATAGAGAAAATGTACTACACAATCATAACGAAGGGGATTTCCACTTTCCTTGAGGAGACGTGGTCTGACCCTCTGCTGATATTTAATCATCTGTAAAACTATTTATGAATAAAATCTTTCTGGGGTGCCTGGGTGGCTCAGTTGGTTGAGGCTCTCACTTTGGCTCAGGTTATGATCTCACGGTTCATGAGTTCAAGCCCTGAATCAGGTTCATTGCTGTCAGTGTAGAGCTCACTTCAATTTTTTTTTTTTTTTTTTTTTTCTGAGAAAGAGAGAGACAGAGTGACAGCAGGGGAGGAACAGAGAGAGAGACACAGAATCCGAAGCAGGCTCCCGGCTCTGAGCTGTCAGCACAGAGCCCGACGCAGGGCTCGAACCCACGAACTGGGAGATCATGACCTGAGCCAAAGTCAGATGCTTAACCGACTGAGCCACCCAGGAGCCATGGAGTCCACTTCAAATCCTCTGTCCCTCTGTCGCTCCGTCCCTTTGCCCTTCCCTCTGCTCATGCTGTCTGTCTCAAAAATAAGTAAAACACATTTAAAAATAAATTAATTAATTAATTAACCAAAATTTTTCCTCACCAAGCTTAGAGTCATTGGAGTGATTCCACTCATGAATAAAATAGGTAAGGACTAAGATGTAATTACTCAGACTTCCTGTTTATGTTAGTAATTAGTGAATTTTTGTTTAAATTTCAGGAAAGCTTACTCTATAACTGTTGTATTTGACATATTCGTGGATTAGAACCATTATTACTTTTATTCAAAGGAAGAATACTTTTATTGCTCTAAGTTTATTCTTAATGTCTGTTTATATATACTGATTTGAAATTTCCCTAATTCCTTCTCGTAAAGAGCTCAACTATATTCAGATATGCCTATCTGAAAAGTTCATATTGGAATCATAATGATACCTAATGTTATTTGTGAAAATTACATGAGTTCTCTATTCATGAGTTTCCCGGATACTGAATTTGAAAGGATGATTAAATATCATTCCGCTAATATTCCAGTAATAATAATGCCACTAATACTCATTTCATGTGTGATTATAGATTGCAATTTGTAAATTACAATTGAGAAAAAAACAATTTGTGTAATCACCAACAATTTTATGAGCCATTATGATTTCAGAGAAATTGTCTTGTATAATGAATGTTTTTATTATAGAAATCATAAATATGCAAGAAAATAATATAATGTAATTAAAGCAAACACAATATTTACATGGTTTTCAAACAAGAAATATTAGATTAATAGATTCTCAAAGTATCCCATGATTTCTGGAGAGACCTTATGTCATTGACATTTAGTGGTCACCTGAAGAACATTTAATTTTTACCCAGTCTAGATGTATCTTTTGACGAAATGGCTGGTGGTTGTTAAAGCTATTGATTTCCCATTGAAGTGAGCAATTCAGCATTTTCTCTTCTGGAGCATTCTGGGAAAAGTGATTTCCTCCTCTTGTATTTCCTAACAAAGAAATTTTGCTAGGATGTTTTCACTCTATCTTTCTTAATATTTTCCAAGTTTTGCGGTGCTGTGGCACAGGCAATAAAGAAGATCACGTAGGGCCATGGTCAGTTTGACAGCCATACATGATCATGAACCTACCAGCATGACTAGTCACCACATGAACTCTCAGAAAATGGACTAAATCTAGAGAAAGAAGGTTTCCAGATCAGTGATGTATTTGTTTCTTGGTATCTTTATGGTGTTGGTCTTTACAGATTCATTGGAGAATGATCATTGTTGCAGAAAGGGCAGACTGGTTAATCTCAGATTTTAGGTGTCTTTGTGACTTCTTCCACTTAATTTCACTACCATATTTTGCTGTTTGGAATCTTTTTGATAACATCAAAACAAATATGTTTCTCTCTATTAAAATATGCTAGTAATTTGGAAGGATATAAAAGTGAAAATAAAACATAGGCATAGCATGTGACATAGCTCCCTCTCACATGAATTTAGAAGCATGGGCATTTCTAATGCATGCTTAACTTACTTTTCACCTAGAGTTTGGTTAATTCTCCAATTCATATCTTCATACCTGAAGAATCCACATAGTTGTCTAACGCTTCAAAATTAACATTTTGACTCTTTGAATCACATACACTGTATTTTATTTTGGAATATTCCCCACATAGCTGATGGACAGGTATAAAGATCATGAGTTTGGATTCTGAACTGAGACTTTATTCATCTGAATCTCACTTTTTCATTACATGACACTCTGGTTACACTATTAAGCCTTGCTTTTTTTTCATACTTAAAATAGTATCGTCTTAACTATCAAAAAATATAATTTTCTTAATACAGACCACAGTAAGGCTCAATTTTCATTCATATTAAGTAACTTACTCTAGAAAATACATAGAAAATTTAAATGTGATGGCTGTTGTTTATAAATAATAGATTTATGTGGTGCTTATAGATTGTTCTTTTCACACTTTTTGGACCAACAATGATAATTCTTTTGTAACCGCAAAACCATAATGACCAAAAACAGCGTCTTAGGCAGCCCTCACACACCTACATCTAAGATTTGATGACATTATAGAGACAATTCTCAAGAGCAAGTTAGAAATCCAGTTGTTAGATTTTTTTTCTCCCTCTCCTCCCCCTCCACCCCCCCCCCAACAGGTGAAGTCAGTTTTAATGTTAGTTATCATCCGGGTGGGCAGGGGAAAGGCGGAAGGGGCAGAGGTGGGCCCTGGGCTGAAAGACCCAGAAGCGCCAGGTCCTGAAACTGCAGTCATGCAATCAGCCTGGAGGAGGCGCTAGTCTACACAGACAGCTCCAGGGTCAGCGGTCTGTGGCTGGGAGCTGGGAGTCTGTTAGTGATTTCAGAGGACCCCACGAGTAGCCTTCCCTACAGGGGTGGTGGCTCCGGGGACCCCAACTCATTTCGTTTATTTTTTCTTAGGTAATACTTTAGGACAAGAGTCATGCCTTTATCATTTTATAGGCATTTCTTCATCGTTCCTATCTTGGAATCATCATTTTATCCTAATTGGTTGTTCATCTACTGCTCTCTCTGAGGATTAAATGAAATCACAAATGTGAATTCATTATATATAAATAGGTATATCATATAGAACATAAATATTTAAATCTTTCTATGTATGTGCCTTTACATGTAATGGATTTACATTCATGTGCGCATATATATGTATATATATACATAAATATGTATATATAGTTACATTTAATACATATTAAATAGTATCAAAATTATAGTACTTATATTAATTTCAAAAAGTGTCTGAGTACTGCCTACAACAAAGCTTGTATTGCATTAATTTCCCTCCACGACTTGGCATATATATAAATTTATTGCAGAACTTCTAAATAACATTAAACCATTATTTTAAGCTCAAGACGTCTATCATTTCACTTCCAAATTGTCCGATGTTTTATTTTTCCTTTAGCTTAAGTGTAACTGAGATTTGCAGATAAATAGGACTTTGGAGCTGCAAAGCCAAGTTGAGAAGCAAATCCTATCTTAATCAAAGATCTATCTTAGAAAGTAAAAGCAAAGGATAATGCAAAATATGCACTAGCTGAGTACTGGAAATTAAAATGTCATATTTTTGCTACTGTATTCTTGACTACATCTATTAGGCATATTGAATACATATGTATCAATCCAGTTTTTCACTAACAATCCTTTTATCCATGTATCTGTTCTGTTCTTTGGAATATGACCACCTTACTCTACAGATAGATAGTTAGATAGATAGAATGATCAAACTATCTATCTCTATATCTCTATGGAAGTATTTTTCTTATTTTGCTTTTCCATTTTTAACCATCATCAAAGTAAATATGTTTGTTATAATTTGGAAAGAACAGGGAAATGCAAAGGAACAGCACAAATACTGGATTTTATAAGCTATAAATATTATATTCATTCCAAATAAAAGACATGCCATATCAAAATATATCCTCAGTCTATTTAAGAATTAAGAAAATTATGTATTAAAAGAAGGATTTGGGTGATTCTGAGGTTTAATTCATACCTGGGAAGTGTGCATTACAGGTATAAATGTAATTTTGAATTTGTGGCATAAAGCATAGTAATAAAGATAGTAAAGTTTCCCACTTGTATTCCTCGATAAATGATAACAGTAGCTTCTAGACGTCTGGCTCTCAGGACACGTCCTGGATAAGCTTTCGTGTTTTGACCATGCAATAACTATATCTTCTTTAGTTACGGTAAAAATTAAGATGTTAACAACAAAATTAACAACAAAATTATGACAATTAAATAAAACTTTTATTTATAATTCCTGAGGCACATGTGCTCTATGAGCATAACCATCTTTATCATTAGCAAGAGTCAACAGTGTTTTTTTTTAATGTTTTTTTTTATTTTTGAGAGAGAGAGAGAGAGAGAGAGAGCGTGAGCCAGGGGGGAGGGGCAGAGAGAGAGGGAGACACAGAATCCAAAGCAGGCTCCAGGCTCTGACCTGTCAGCACAGAGCCCAATGAGGGGCTCGAACTCACGAACTGTGAGATCATGAGCTGAGCCGAAGTCGGACGTTCAACTAACTGAGCCACCCAGGCCCCCCAAGAGTCAATAGTGTTAAAAAATATTTCCTTTAAACTAATAAATAATTCCACAATTAAAGTCTGTAGTTTCACTTTAAACTTATGGAATTTTATTAGATACTTACTAGATATTTCTGTACCTCTTTGTTTAAATGCAAAATAGTATTTCATTACATTGAGAGGACTCCCAAATTTCAGATACGAAAATAAATAAAATGCATACAGTATGCATATTGGAATTAAAGCATGAAGTCATAAAGCCTTTTGTATGTCAAAAAATAAAAAATAAATAAATGAAAGAATTAAGATAATAGCAAACTCTATGTGAATAAGTTAGGAAGTTTGAAAGGTTTCTATAACATATATGTTATATGCATATATGTATATGTATATACATACATATATGTATACATATTATATATACATATTATATACAATATTATACATATATATATAATACATATTATATATAATATATATACATATATTATAACCTTTATATACTATAAAGTAGTAAAACTACTTTGGCTTAGGTATCATGTAATCATCATTTGATTTGATTTTATTAAAAAAATTTTATGTGGTTATAATTTTAAATTTAAAATTAGTAGAGTACGAGTTAAAGAAAATCATTAAATTCCCTAAGTTAACACAGCAAGGTAAGGGAAGAAATGTGAGTCATAATTCACATTTTCTGTTTGTTTAAAAAAAATACTTCTTTTTACTTTTCAGCTTTTTCTTTCTAAAGCACGCATTTTTGTATAGTTACTGGAGCGCTGATGTTAACTTGAGACAATGCTCCATTATTTCTGGTTTTGTCTACAGAATATCTACTGAGATAATATTAGAGATGATTACTGGAAATAAAAAGATATGTTTATTCCATGCATGTTTGATATCATAGACATATTGGCTTACATGTCATTGTGCCCAGAAGCACATTACATTTTTGGCTTTGTGTTAATGACCAGCATGTGTTATTTAGCAGAAAATTGCTTTTTTTTCCCAGAAAAAAATAATAAAACTATATAAATGAACAATACCAGTCTAGTTGGCTTATAAAGTCTCAAAAGAGCCCATATTGGGTGTTCTAATTATTATTTCCACACACACACACAAAATTGAAATGTGCATCAGCATTTTCCTGGGCCAAGACCATTAAGATCTGTTCAATTTTGTCCTTGCCTCAATATGTGATTAAAGCTAGATTTACTTTCTTTCAGCTGGTCACATTTCTGAGTCAGTACAATTTTTCGAATGAATAATGCATCAACTTAAATTAGTTACATTTAAAAAAATCATTTAAAGAATGCAAACTAAACATCACCTTAAACAGGTTCACAATCCTGGAATACTTTGGAATGCATATCATAATAGAAATGCACAGCAGTTCTTGCAAACAAACTTACCCAAAATGCCTTCTGGAAACTTTGCTTCTTCTTTTACTATGTTTTGTTAAGGTTTATTTATTTATTTTGACAGAGAGCACAAGCGGGGGAGGGGCAGAGAGACAGAATCCTAAGCAGGCTCCACATTCAGCGTAGAGAGATCATGACCTGAGCCAAAATCAAGAGACTGATGCTCAACTGACTGAGCCACGCAGGCGCCCTTGCTTCTTCTATTAAAGAAATGGGTTGAGTTTCAACTCATTATCAAAGAAGCTTTAGTTGATTTGTGATCTTCCGATCTAATTTTTGACCACTTTTAAATTTCCGTATTTTAAATACTGTGGCAATGATAAGCACAGCATCTGATGATATTTTAGTTTGTTTTTATTTTAACTTCAATGAAGTGATGTCACATATTAATCTTTTTCTACTTCTTTTCTCAGCAAAATAAATATTAAACAAGATAAGTGAGTTATGGTCTAAAAATAAGCTTTAATATTAATATTGTACAGTAGGAAAGGAAGTGCGTAGGATGCTAGGTGTTTCTATGGTTTTATTTTGTCTGTGACGTAAGTTAGGCTTGAATCAGTCTGATGTTATATCAGGCAGGCAAGTAAAGCTACTAAATGAACAGAAAAGCTATTAGATAAGCAGAATGAACTAGAATACGAGAAGTATAAATCTAGAAAACAGCAACTTCTCTCTTTTTTTCTTTTTTGGATATTGTAGTAACTGGATAAAAATATTAGTTTGAAGCTATTAAAAGTCTCTAAGCCATTCTGTTAAACTAAGTAAATATATTTAGTATGAAAATACCAAGTCCTGAATCCTATCGTATTTGTATGCATACAGTATCCATATTCAAATATTGTAAATTGGATATATTACTGTTTCCTATGTTATGGAGAATTTATAAGCACATACTGGTAGGATTCAGCAATCAGCAATGAGTCAATTAGACATACATAAACTTACAGAGAAATACATGAATATCCATATCTGGTTGAAGAAGGTTATATAATGGATTAAGTTATGTTTCTAAGGACTATTTGAAAATTTATTGTTTATAAAATTGTAAGAATATATGAAAGGATTATATGCCCTCCAGGAATTCTCCTCAGGATAGAATGACCATATCACCCTGCATTCTCACTAAGCAAACACATACAGAGGAGATGAAAAAATATATTGTTATTCCATTTGATCCCAAGGTCCATAGTGTTTTGGTTCTCTAGGAAGTATCAGCTAAATTTTGTTTTTGTTATTTAAATGATACTATTTGCAATGATAGCTGAAAAGACTGAACTGTGATTGGTGTAACCATTAGAAAGACATTGTATCTTAAGGTTTTAAAGCCTCTGGTTCACTTAGTGAAATAGCAGGAAAGTTCAGCTGCTAAAGTCAAGGAGATGGCATGAAACTGCTAAGGGAAACTGGAAAGCCACCATTAATATTCTCTGAAATTTAATCAGAAATAGGGCTTGAGGGCCGCCTGGATGGCTCAGTGGGTCAAGCATCTGACTCTTGATTAAAACTCAGGTCATGACCTGGTAGTTTGTGAATTTGAGCCCCACATGTGGCTCTGCACTGACAGTACAGAGCCTGCTTGGGATTCTCTCTCTCCCTCTCCCTCTGCCTCTCTCGCTCTCTCTCTCTCTCAAAATAAATAAATAAACTTTAAAAAAGGAACAAAATAGGGCTAAGGAGCTTATTCTACTGTGTTTGCCAAGTTGAATATTACTTAAGACCCAATTACTATGATAATAAGTAAGCAAGGAAGGAAAAAAGGAAGGGAGGGGAGAAGGAGAGAGAAAGGCCAAAGAATTTGTTGCTTTTCCCTTCTTCTCAAACAGTTTAGTCTCCTGAAACCTACATTTCCTGGTATTAAAATTGAATTATTCCATGAGGGAAAAAAATTCCCTCCCCCGAAGCATTATGGCAAACCTGAAACAATTTTAAGTCTGACATTTCTTGCAGCTGAATCTGATGAGACACAGATCAAAGTCAAGGTGAATGCTATTCCTTTCTTCTCCCTTAGTGAACAAGGTAAGGTTTCTCAAGACTTGCTTGAGAAAATAGTCTCCAAGATAACTAACCATAAGGAGGATGTAAGATCTCATTTACTTAAGGGGTGCTTGGGTGGCTCAGTTGGTTGGGCATCTGACCTTGGCTCAGGTTGTGTTCTTTGGCTCACGAGTTCAAGCCCCACATCAGGCTCTATGCTGACAGCTCAGAGCCTGGAGCCTGCTCAGGATTCTGTGTCTCCCTCGCTCTCTGCCCCTCTCCCACTCACACTGTCTTTCTCTCTCAAAAATAAGTAAACATTTTTTTAAAAAAAATTTCTCATTTTCATAACATCCCTTGGTATTTCCCTCACCCAGTGTTAGTTTTTTTGTTAGTTGTCAAGTTGGAAATAATGTAATTAACTCTTTAATTTAATATGTTCATAGTATACATGTATGTCTTAGATCATCCCTCTAGTGCATGTTCACCTTTTTTTAAAAAAAAAAAAAAAAAAAAAAAAAAAAGAAAATCAATCTCCAGCTACATAAATTGTGATACTGATACTGGGTATACAAATTAAGAAATTTAACCATGTATGTCTCCTCATGAACTTGAAATAATATCCTGGATTATTTATCTAATTATATAGTTAGATATACCCTTGATCTTGTATACTACATTGGTACCTGTGGCAGTAAAGGATTTTCACTTAAAAGATAATAGCCTACTGTTTCAGATGAAGGAATCCCAGAAATAGATCACTATAAAATTGCCACGTTATGGACAAAATATGAAAATGTGGATAACTTAAAATGACTATTTCCCTATTTCTAGATTTCTTCCAACAGGTAAATTAAAGTATATACACACAAACTATAAATATGTAGGTGTTTTAGTTTTATTTTTTTACTGTTTTTAATCATTTTTGAGAGACAGAGTGCAAGCGGGGGAGAAGCAGAGCGAAAGGTAGACACAGAATCAGAAGCAGGCTCTGGGATCTGAGTCAGCACAGAGCCTGATGCCAGGCTCGAACTCGGTAACGGTGAGATCATGACCTGAGCCAAAGTCGGACACCCAACCAACCAACCAGGTGCCCCATATGTGGGTATTTTAAAGAAACTGAATCTTTAAATGATAAGTTATTATAAAATATTGAATTACATATAAGTTAAAAGTAATACATATTTACAAGAGTTTGTTTTGCCTCAGTTAAATTTAGGTAGTGAACCCATGACTTCTAGCTCTTAGAAACGGGTATGATGAAGTCCATTTCAACTATATCCTAAAAGTGTAAAGAAAATTGGAAGTCTAACATTAAGAGCCTTTGACAGATGTTTTCCAGAATTCTTTAATGGTGTAAGAAATGTTTAAATGACAAAGGTTAGCCATTTATTTTTATTTTTGCACATTTTGAAATAAGCAATAGTATTAGAACATGACATACTTTTACATTTGACATTAGATTGGAAATAAGCTGTATACATTAAGACACATAACTACAAAGAATGTCATTCATCTAGGACGATACAACAGAAACAATAAAGGGAAAACGATGTCTGTAGGAGGAGAGATGGAGTTCCTAATTTGAAACCGTCAATAGTTTAACAATATATATTCAATGGACGTTAGTAAACCCATACATTGAAAAAAAATATGTATTTTTTTTTTTTTTTTTTTTTATTAAATTTTTTTTTTTTTCAACGTTTATTTATTTTTGGGACAGAGCGAGACAGAGCATGAACGGGGGAGGGGCAGAGAGAGAGGGAGACACAGAATCGGAAACAGGCTCCAGGCTCTGAGCCATCAGCCCAGAGCCCGACGCGGGGCTCGAACTCACGGACCGCGAGATCGTGACCTGGCTGAAGTCGGACGCCTAACCGACTGCGCCACCCAGGCGCCCCAAAAAATATGTATTTTAATGTAATGAAATTGGTTGATTTAATTGGTTAAATAATTGCTTGTTTAAAAAAATGGACCATTGAATCATATTTTTCTTACTGTTTAGTTTTTAATCAGTGATTATGTCGACAAGAAAACAAAATCATCTTCTTCGTGGAGACTTTGCAATGTGCCTACTTGGCTAGAATAAACTATATTTCTCAGAATTCCCTTTCCCTGTATGTTTCTGGTAGTGTGGGCAACAAGGGAGATTTTTTCAAGAGCTGGGGAGCAGAAGAGAGTCCCCAACCATTTTAAACAACTCACTTGTTTCTGATTTGCTGAATCAACATGTGGTCTTGAAGTAGCATCTATGTCTGCATTGTTCTCTCTCCTGGATTTTCCTTCAGTTTCTTTGACTCATGGGTTCTATGTTTTTGTTCAATTTCATCTGAAAGAGCCCAGAGTTCTTCAGGAATTTTGGTGACATAGGGCACCAAAGTCAGAGGTTAAAAATGATACGGGGCCAAAAAAGATCAGTTGTTTACAGGGACTGAGAGTGCGTGAAGGGATATTTTGAAATAGATTATGAATAAATTTTTCACAACGATGTGAATATTCTGTATACTAATGTGGCAATGGTTATATGGCTTCTATATTTTTCAGTCATCAATTTGCTTTTTAAAAAGTGGTGAGTTTCATGGTATGTAAATTATACCTTAATAATACTCACCGTAAAAGAAGAAAACACATAGCAGTAAGTTATTTGACTCTTCTGGGAAATACAAAATCAAAGTAAGGTAATTGTGAGTGGTATAACATTGTGAATGGTATAATAAAAATTTTGTAGGGCAGACTATATCAGTATGTCATTTATTTGGTATACTTCCTAGTTTTTATATCATGTAACTGGGTATAAAAAAAAAAAAGTAACCATGGGTGATTTCATTTTCAAAGCTTCATGTCTTGAATTCAGGTATTGCAAATCAATAACAAGCTACCATATATATATATATATATATATATATACACACACACACACATACACATATACTTATATATTTGATATATAAATATAAGCACACAAACATATATAGAATATATTTTTGTATATGTTTGTGTGCTTATACATATGCATACATACATATGTATTATGTAATGTATATATACATATGTTTAATTTCAAATTTACGACATAAAATAAATCTATCAGTATTTTGACTATTAATTTCTTACTTGAAAAGATAAAATACTATAAAATCACATATAACAAACTTGTTATTATATTGAGCGGTGATTATGTGTTCTAACAATGACAATGATTATAAAGCACTTAATACTTGTCAATCCACTAGGTACTTTACTTATTATATTCATTATTTAAATTAACCCAAACTAAGAGAGTCATTTGCTTTCTGAATTTGGAAATAGTGCCACACCTCAATGCTATCGTCTGTATAATGAGAGATTTACTAAGAGATATGTAAAATCTCTTACCACCCTCAAATTTCGGGAGTTAATGAAAATATAACATGAATAACTCTTTTTCTCTCAACTTTTAATAGTTTTATATTAGGTATTCAACACATTTCTTATGTCAAAATTAATTTTTTTTCTTCCATTGAGTAAACAGTTTTAAATTAGGTATTCCTGTAAAACTTCTGATAATTTGATCTTATAGTTAACTATTTCCTTTTTGAATGTATTTCCAGCAACGAGACTGATCATTTCTGCTATATTTTGCTTAATATTTCACTAGTTTTATTCTGTATTTAATATTAAATTCTGTCTACTTTGTTCTATGATTAGCATACCTTTTAAATTTATCATAGTCTACCCTCTATTAATGTACCATTTGTGTAAGAACTTCAGAATAATATGCTTTTTTGTCTCCCCTACTGAAAATCATTTTGTCATAACCTTCACTTTGAATATGTTATAAACCCCATTCTACATCTTTGCTATTTTTGTTCTAAAAATTACCCTTTAAAAAGGTTGAAATAATTAACAAAACTCTTATATGTTTAACCTTGTAGCTACCATTTTTAATGTTCATAATTTATTTATTATGTGGGTCTATATTTTCATCAGGTATCTTTTTGGTTTGTTTGCTTGAGGAATTTCTTTAGACATTTATTGTACTGCCACAAGTCTGGTGATAATGAATTCTTTCATTTTTTATGTATTCTGATAATGTCATGTTTGTTTTTTTAAAGTATTTTCTATAGATAGATTCTAGATTGACAGTTTTATTTTTCCATTCAGTACTATTGTCATCTGTCTTGAAATCTTTCTCAGTAGACATCTGCTGTCATCCTTTTTTTTCTGCTCTGCACATAGTGAGTCCTTTTTTCCCCATATTTTAAGAATTTTTCCTTATTATTACTTTTCACAGTTTATTTTGATGTGCCCTCCTATAGTTTTTTTTTTTTTCCTTCTTCATGTTTTCTTGGCATTGGAGATCTTTAAGCTTTTGAAGCTTTGAGCTTGTAGTTTTCATCAAATTTGGAACATTTTCTGCCATTATTTCTTCAAATTCTTTTTCTGTTGTATCTTCTCTCTTTTCTTGAGGAGCTCTAGTTTTACTCTGATTTCAGCTTACTGACGCTTTGTTTATTTTTTTAAATTCTCTTTTTCTTTGTATTTCATTTTGGATAATTTATGCTGATGTTTTCAGGTTCTTTTCTTTTCTCCCCCCCACCTCAGTGCCCCAGCAATTCTTTTTTTTTTTTTTTTTTTTTAAACCTTGATAGGATTTTTTTTTCAACGTTTTTTATTTATTTTTGGGACAGAGAGAGACAGAGCATGAACGGGGGAGGGGCAGAGAGAGAGGGAGACACAGAATCGGAAACAGGCTCCAGGCTCTGAGACATCAGCCCAGAGCCCGATGCGGGGCTCGCACCCACGTACCGCGAGATCGTGACCTGGCTGAAGTCGGACGCTTAACCGACTGCGCCACCCAGGCGCCCCCCCCCCCAGCAATTCTTAAACGACTGCTAATTCAGTTTGGTGCATTGTGGTTTTCTTTCTATTAGTGTACATAACTCACCATTATGAGACGTGATACATTTTCTTGGATTTTTTTTTGTATGTCTAGTATTTTTTTTTATAGAAAAACGTTTTTAAAGGTTTTCTTTATTGTAAATGAATTGTAAATTCATTTTTGTGTGAATTACAATAAATTCTTTATTGTAAATGAATATATATTATTCATTTGTATAAACATTCTGAAACTAGTATATAGTTAATTTACTTCAGAAAAAATTTTGTTCTCTTGGGCTTTGCCTTTAAGGTCTGTTTGATGAATGCAGTCTGTGCCCAAACTGTGGAGGTAAGATCTTTCTCTGTGTCCTTATGCAAGATTCAACGACTTGAGTTTTTCCATTCTGTTTGGTGGTATATTTAGCTGTGGTATACCTAGGCACTCTGACTTCTAATCTCTTGAAGTGGTTCTTTCCCAGGCCTGAGATATATCCTTAAATTCATCAGCAAATTAATACAGCTGGATACTCAAGGATACCCTCTCCTCTCTGGCACTCTTTTTTTTTTTTTTTTTTTTGCAGATTCTTGTCACTTGAATCTCCATGGTTCATCAAAGCTAAATTCATAATCTAGGTCAATTATAGACTTACCTTGTTTGTTTTCTCATCTCTCTGAGGTTACTGTCTTACAGTGCCTAATGTCCAGTGAATGTTCAACTGATTTGTCTTATTTGTGGTTGTTTCAAGTAGGAAATTGGATCTCGTTTTCATACTTCATCTTGGTTAGAAGCAGAAAGCTATAAATCCATATGTGGTTGTTGAACATGTTTCATTAAAGTGAATTTCTCTTTCATGGAGGAATCTAATTAATATGATCATACTTTCTGCCAAGGGCCACAGTATGTATACATTGCTACATTTATCTTTCATAAACACAGTATTGAAACAAAGCAGAAACTGATACATATGATCAGAATACCGATACATATTGAGAGAAAAGATTCTTGTTTCATAACCTGGCTCCCTAACCCTGGCACTTCCTTGAATATTAAAAGAAAACAAATATTCCACACATCAGTATTTTGTACACATGGCTTTTTTAAATTGTATGTATAATTTTACCTTGTATGTATCCATTCTCTCATCTACAAGTTTGAAAATTCTGGAAATTCTCTACTTCAAAATCAGAAAATATTTTGAGGAAATTAAAATGGAAAGCCTAGAATATTGTTTATTCACATCTTAACTACTGCCTGATTTTATGCAAATAATTTTGCTTTGTAATGTTGGGTGACTGAAAACAAGTCACTTACTAATCAAAATTTTCAGATAAATTCTTATAATCCAAGGGATGCCTGGGTGGCTCAGTTAGTTAAGTGTCCAACTCTTGATTTTTGTTCAGGCATGACCTCGCAGTTTGTGAGACTGAGCCCAGCTTTGCGCTCCCTGGTGTCAGTGTAGAGTCTGCTTGGAATTTTCTTTTTCTCCCTCTCTCTCTCTCTCTCTCTGCCCATTTGTGCTCTCTCTTTCTCTCTATCTCCCAAAATAAATTTAAAAACTGAAAAAAAAATTAAAGTTCCTATTGTGGTATATTATTTAAAGATTGTCCTTTACCTCATTGGAATGGCAATGAAATGTCTGTCGTTTGCTTGGATTGCTCATATAGTAAGACAAAAGTCAAACTATTGAAACAAATACAAATTCTTTTTCCCCCTCCATTAAAAATTCCATTTCCAACAAAGTGTTCCTACTTCTTGGTTTACTTTATGCATATCTTCAAGCAAAAGTACTAAAATAAGATTTCTAGTTTTTCTTTTTTCTTTTCTTTTTTTTTTTTTTGATTCCTAGTTTTTCTTAAAACAGTGTTGACTATGCTTAATACAGTATCTTGGCAGTCTATTTCAAACTTACTGATGTTGTGCCTTTTGTGAGTGAGTGATAGCAAGAATCCCAATAATGCCTTTACAGTATGGGACACCATGATTTGTTTTTAGGTAAAGGAATGAGAGTAATGTGTAAAATTGACTGGAAGTTTTTTTTTTTTTTAAAGAATCATCAATTTAAACAGGTAAATATTCTTTTAAGATTTTCAAATATATTTATAAACATATTGTGTATCATATAAAAATTCATATATGGACGACTTATCTGTTGGGAGGTCCTATGCATTTATTTCTATAAAGTATAGGAGGTTGAATCACTGATCAAATTTTGTCCCAGAATCTCTGATGGACTGTGGTATTGTCATGCCAAGAATAACAGTGGAGAGTTTTTTCTTTGTACCAGGCCCTCCAACTGAAGGTGATAGACTCCCAAGGAAGCAGGAGACCAGAATCAGCACTAAACTGCCAAAGTCAGGATGGATGTGACTACTATAATGAAAAGAAGATCACAGCTATAATCAGAATGTTTTTACCTACAGAGATTTTTAACACTGGCTCATAGATCACAGGAAACTTGAGAGATGATCATCATCATTGTTATCATTGTCAAAAATAGCAGCACTAACAACATGAAAAAGTTCTTGATTTATGATATAAAAAGTTTCTAGGACTCCTGAACAGAAATCTGGCTTGAATCAAAACCAGTTCCCACACTAAGGACTTATCAAAGAAATCTATGAATGAAGAGAGAGCTGAGTGGCGCTGAGGAAGAACACTACCCCACCTATGAGTTGTAACACATACCTTCCTCTCAACTTTTCCCAAAGCAGTCTGCCTATTTACTTTGTAAAGGGGAAGGGAGTATAACTAGAACTTGGTGGGAGTACTGGTCACTGATACTTAACTGATAGTAATTTCTGTAGACTCAGGAAGAATATGGACTTACAGAATGGAGGCAATTAATGGAGTTTTGGTTCCTGGTGAGAACAAGAGACCCTAAATCCACTCTGTGCTTTATTGCCCAATTTCAGAATGTGTAGTTGAAACAGCCATACTGAACAACAGTCATAGTCTCCACACTGGTTTCCTAACCCATGGAGTGAGAGCTTTATAGGAACAAGGCCAAGTGGAAGCCATTAGAATTATTTCTGCTGAACAAAATAATATACTAAAATCAATATCACATTTCTTTAAGGATTTGTACAGATTATTGCTATACTTCAGTAAGGTCAACCACATATTTGATGGCAGATTTTTAAGGTTTTTATCATGGAAGGTGTAGTCATCTGTGCTCACTGGAAAATAACCTAGCTGTGGATTTCTGTTTCACTGCCTGTAAATATTTTGCCAAAACCATCCATGGTTTATACAATGCCTTGCTCACTTTCATATTATACAACAGGACGTTGCTTCTGACTAGGGAATTCCTTTATAGTGTGTGAAATGCAACACTCAGCTCCCACTCTTGGAGTTCACTGGTCTTATTTTTTATTACCTAAAACAGGATGACTAATAACACAGAATTCCTGATAGAATAGCATGCCTTTAGCTGGCAATGCAGTGTGTGGCCATGTTAATATCTACTAGAACATGGTATTTGCTTTGAATCAGTAACCACAATATGTTACTGTTTCCACAGGCCAGGATTCACATGTCTTGCTATCAGAGAGAGAGAATGTAGGCAACTCCTCTCTTTACTGCCTCTTATGATGTACCAGTAAGAATTTTCTTACCAGTTGGGTTAACTAATTCTGAGCCCAAATGGGATAAGAGGAGGATTTTGTGGGACACTTCTTTGTACTCTCATTTACTTTTATGTGTTTTGGTGGGAATCACATCAAATATTTAAAGCTGAAAGAAGTGTTAATTACTCAGATACTTCTGGAAAGAGGCTTTGGGTGTCCCACAAGCAAGCTGCCATGACCAACAGAAGTGCTTACCTAGGACAAAGTGAATATGAATTGGATGGTAGAAGAAAAAAAATTATAAATACCCATTAAGACTATGTTATCTGATGCAAAAACGAAGACCACAATAGTTTATAGACTTTTCTTCCTTAAGTTGATATTATTTTATCTCCATCTTTTATATGTAAATATTACCAGTCTTTTTCTTCTCTCTCATTCTCTTACTATCTAGGGGATACATAAATGTGTTAATACTGTATCTTAGTATTGAAGTTATAGGAAATCAAAGAAGAATGTGACTTAGAAGAATTAAAATATGTCAAAAATGGATAAAGTGGTGTACGAGTAGTGATGTGATGGTATAATTATTTATTTATTTATTTTTTTTTAACTTTTTTTTTTTTTACGTTTATTTATTTTTGAGACAGAGAGAGACAGAGCATGAATGGGAGAGGGTCAGAGAGAGAGGGGGACACAGAATCCGAAACAGGCTCCAGGCTCTGAGCGGTCAGCACAGAGCCTGACGTGGGGCTCGAACTCACGGACCGCGAGATCATGACCTGAGCTGAAGTCGGACGCTTAACCGACTGAGCCACCCAGGCGCCCCAATGGTATAATTATTTAACAGCTATATCTGATTTAAAAGAAAAAAAAGGCATCTGTAACATTTTCTCATTTTCAAATGTCAGTACTCTGATATCCAAATGCAGAGTTGAGAAGAGATACACAAAATCAATCCTCATGGGCTGATGCAAGAGAGCTCCAACACAGTAGTGAACATTGGACTTTGCAGATTACGTTCTCCAAAGATGGCCAAGAGAAGATCATCTCTCCCACAATTCATTTTCTGATGGGACTTCCAAATTCCTCTCACTGAAGATTAGGATCCCTTTTATCTGCGGGCTCATGACTACGGCAGGAGTGTTATTATGTGATATGTGAGGCTAGGTCATAAAGGCAGATCAGCTTCTCTCTGGATCTCTTCATTTTCTGGCTGTTCAGTTGCAGGAACCACATTGTGAAGACCAGGCAACCACATAGAAAGGCTGCAGGTAGGTTTTCTCATGGGCTTCCCCACCTGGGTTCCCAGCTGATATCATCAACAACAATCGTGTGAGTAATTGAGCCTTTGGATGAATCCAGCTCTCAGTTATCAAGTCCACTCTGGCCTTTTAATGAAAAAAACCTAGAATGGGCTTCTACACAGCTAAATGCATAAGAAAGAATTGTATTTTGGGGGAGAATTTACATACACTTGAGTTATACCAAATTAGCTAATATTAACTTTTGTGCAGTAACAACTCTTACGTTCCAGAAACTTTTGGCTTTTATGAGATGTGCAGCATGCATGGGTCTCACATTTGGCCATTCAGACAATGTCTGTTTGAGAATGGCAGGACTCTTTCAATAGCCTTCTTCAACTGCCTCTGCTCCCTCCAGTATTCATTTGTTCTCTTTTAAATAGGCATGATTTATGCTTCTACCAGTAATATTCCCTTAGATGACCATCACAGAAAGAGTGGATATGTGCAACAAGTAGGACTTGATAGTCGTTAGTATAGTTAAGTGAAATTAAGAAGTGGTACCTACAAGGTAAAAAGGAGAGAACATTTAGAGAAGAAAGAGATAGCCCTCCTGCTCAGGCAACCACTTAGGTTTTCCCTGATTTTAGAACTGGATCTGGTGTCACCGTGAAAATCACTTGTACTGGCAGAATATATTCCAAGGTCTCTTACATTTGTGTACATTTTGCAGAGCAAGGAATGTGTTGCCTTTTGTTGTGCACCATCTTTTTAAAGATGTCTGTGTAGCAAAAAAAAAAAAAAAAATCTTGAAGGATAGAGGCAGTGTCTTCCTCCAGAACAAAAGGCATATTTGTTTACTACCTATTATAAAATACTTAGGTTCCCTATATCCACTGGGAGCCATTCTGTGAATTGTCATACACCTAACCTCATCTGCATGACCCCTGTGGAAGCTGAGAAAAGGAGAGGTAAAGTATTCTTCCTGTGGTTGTTGTTAGTGACTATTGCACTGAGCATAACGCAATCCTTTTCTCTGATTCAGGAGTCTTGTGTTTTCTGCCATCTTCTATGCAACTGTGCAGCCGGTCTTGTTGGCTTGAAAGCAGAGTGAAATCACAGACCCTTCACCATTCTTGACAATCCGCAGTCTATGATGAGGACAAAATTTGAGCAGATGATATTTTTCCCAATTAGCTTACAACAGAAGTTTTTGAAAATTCCTCAAATTTTGCATTGTAGGACTTTAGTAGACTAGTTTTTAAATGTTGAGAGGGCACTTTTTTCAAACTGAGATTCTCGCTGATGTTTATCTTCCCTAAGCATGTCTACTAAGATGTTGTTAGATACATATTTGCCTAAAAATCACTGAAGCGGAGCGCTCAGTGGCTGGGTGGGTTGGCTGGGTGTCTCAGTGGGTGGCTCAGTGGGTTAAGCGTCTGACTCGAGTTCAACTTTGGTAATGATCTTGTAGATTGTGCAATCAAGCCTCTCATCAGCCTCTGGACCAACAGTGAAGAATCTGCTTTGCATTCTCTCTTTTTCTCTCTCTCTGTCCCTCCCCTGCTCATGCATGTGTGCGCTTTCCCTTTCTGTCTCAAAATAAATAAATAAACTTTAAAAAATAAAGATCCCCGAAGACGAAATAAAAAATAACGGTCTTCCACATTCTAATACTTTGTTGTCTAGGCAAAGCCAATTATTGTTTATCATTCAAATTGGTTTCCATCAAGATTATTTTTGCTTTTTCTTTGATTTTAATTATGCTTCCAATCCATTCCATTTTATTTAAAATTTACTTTACATCAATGTTTGTCTACCATTTAAAATTGCACATTTTAAAACATCTGTTTCAATTAAGCTTTCTCTCTTATTATCGTATTTGCTGCAGCTGTTTCTACCATTGCCTGTCTGATGCCAGAAGTTTATTTTGCTTGATTTTTCAATTTGTTTTTGTTTATCTTAGGAGGAAATGCTTTTTAAAAACATTTAGATTAGGGCAACCATTTTCTTACTATTTTCTTTGTATCCCTGTGTAGGAGTTCTTTCTTTGCTCTAAAGAAGGTAAACTGTTGAAGCTAGTCCATGGGGAAACCCCAACTATGAGTAGAGCCACCTGGGAAAAGTTTTATAGGCTCAGTTGTGAGCAGTGCACCTGGCTGTGTCTTATGACACCAGACAATATCACCACAGGCAGGACTCCAAGAGCAGAGTAACTGAAGCTAGAAACATAAAAATTGAAGCAATAGTCATCTGACAGTGTCCTCCACCAGGCTCTTTTTTTTTTTTTTTTTTTTTTCTGTAAGATTGTTAAGAAAGATTTCAGGTACAGGTAAACATGCGTGTTAAGCCAAGAATTTGTCACTTCGAATCATTGTAACAGTTTAGAACTAAAGGAGAAGTAAATAAATCCATGTGTAGGGATGTATATATCTGAATATTCAGATAGTTCCGACCCATAAAATGGATTTTAAACCCATTAATTTCTGGTAGTTATTGTACATATTATACCTTTATTTTTATCCAGTATATATCCAATATATATCGTATATGTTACACTATTGTTTGAATCACCAAAAATGAAAATACCTTGAATTAAACGAGACAAATATTTACAGCTCTTCTGCATTTGTAACTTTCTATTAGGAACATTCACAGTGAGAGAATGTTAATGACATTTAAATAATGTTGTTTAACAGGCTAGAGCACCTTAAAGTGATTTCATACATAATATACCTAAGCTCTTTACAAAAGTACAAAGGGTCTCCTATGGTCTCCATTTTATGGAAGAAAAAAGATGAAATTCAAAAATACTTAGGTAATGTATGTATTGCAAGTCACAGGCATACTAAGTGACCAAAGTGTAACAAGGAAACTGGTGCTTTGACTTATTTTAGCTTCCTTTCCCGGTATGTGGAAGTAATGGGAATGTCACTGGTCAGGACATTTGTGTGTAATTCCTGGAATTATAACATTTGTTTCTAATTCTAATTCAATCAATAACAGTATATTTGTTAATGGACAGGTGATTTCGACTCTCAGTTATTCATTTTTTCAGTTAGATCAAAAATTAAGAATTCTGAGTCAATAGTTTCCTAATGCTTTCTGGTTTATATATTATTTCCTATAATTCCAAGTTTTCTAAAAATTATGGTGTGAATCAGATGCTCACATATTAAATATATTACTCACACACACACGTGTGTGTGTGTGTGTGTGTGTGTGTTACTTCCGATACTTGGGAAGAAACAATATCAAAATCTAGGCATTCTCAGGGCACCTGGGTGGCTCAGTTGGCTCTTGATTTTGGCTCAGCTCATGATCCCAGGGTTGTGGGATCAAGCCCTGTGTGGGGTTCTGTGCTGACTATGGAGCCTGCTGGGGATTCTCTCTCTCTCTCTCTCTCTCTCTCTCTCTCTCTCTCTCTGCCTCTCTGCCCCCCTGCCCCCCCACGCTCCCACTCTCTGTCTCCCTAAAATAATTTAAAATTATCTAGGCATTTTCATAGAAATAATCCATATTTATATAATTAATTTTATTTTTATCGCCAATTTTCTTTTATTAACAATATTAATTACATGAAATGAAATATGTAACTTTATATTAAGACATTCAAATGTATAGTGGTAAATTTTTACTTATGTCATCATTTTAAACCAATCTAAGAAGTATTATCCTTCTAATAATGGATTTTTTTTTCATGACATAGTGTATATTCGTTCCATTTAGTTATCAGATGGAGTTTGGTAAGGATTATTTTGAAGATAGTGACTGATCTGAAATGGCAATCATCTTGTTTTCTCTTATTTTCTTTTTTCTTTAAAAATTGCCCATCTTTTCTTTGCCATGGTAGTGATATCATTATCATGATAGTGATATCCAACCAAACTTGGAAGAGTAGAAATAAAAAAAAAAGTTTTAATTGTTGGGGTGTACATGATAAGGGAGAAGATAAAAAAAATGCTTTTGAAATTCTCTGAGTTGGTCAATTAGCATAAAATACGGACAAATTATATTTGAAACATATAGCCTCCCATTTATCTTAACAGTTTAGGAGTCTTGTTAGGAATGAGGTAATTGCTTCCTTTTAGATAGTTTATAATTCCCCTGGAAACATATTTGAGGTTTATAGTCATGAAATATGAAATGAAAAATTCCTCTTATGAAATTAAGAAAGGGAATAACGGAAATTCATCATACTAAGATATCAAAATGATACTTGAAAAATTTTACATGAATAGCTACACTAATTGCTAAGGCCATTCCTTGCTCAGATAGCTATTTATCAAAGACAGAATGATAAATATAAGCTGTGGTTTTTAAAATCCTTTTGAAAATATTAAATGATTCATATTGTGCACAGATGGCTAAATGCAAAAGTACTACATTATGTATTCAGAGATTTTTTTTTTCTTTATGAATTGGGTAGGATTTCAGTGAACTAAATAAGCAAAGTACCTTTAAATGAATTATTGGCATGATTAAGTTTTAGAAGACTTTTAGAGTGAAAATCCTGAGACACCATCATAATAAATTGCAGTAGGGATTTTAGAGTTAGTTTAAACGTGTAATTCACAAAACTATGGAATTTTAGTCTATGAGGTTGCAATTCTATAGAAGAAAAAATGATGAATGCTGATAGTTAAACATCAAAACATCTTATTTTCTGATTGTGTGAGATCTCTACACAAGTTGTTACTGTTGTCAGCATGAAGGTTGTTAAGTGATTTTATTTCTTTTTTACTTCTTGATGCTGTGCATAGCACTTATCTAAAGGTACTCGGAACAGAATATTTCATAGAAAAATGACTCCCCTTTTTATTATCATTTTTTATTTTATATTACCTAACAAAATATTATAGTTTTTTGCCTATATACTCTCTAATAACATGAAGATTGGTAAGATTATGTTTCTGGAATTAATTGAATATGATGGGAAGAAATAATTGCATTGAGGAAAATGGTTTCAACATTCATACAAATCTAAGCTATCCTGAAATTTGTTTTGGGCTAGTCACTTGCAATATTACCTCTGCATAATTTTCTTAATCCATTATCATAGTAATTCCTATTTTTGTTCCCCATCAACAGCATAATTACAAATTAACTTTTAAACCTGGGAAATATGTTTATTTTAGAGCAAGTATCAGCAAAATTTTTCTGTGAATAGCCAGCTAGCAAATATTTTAGTCTTTGTGGACAACACACTCTTTGTAGGTAGTTTTCAGTACTCAACGTTGTAACACCAAATTAGCCACTGACAATGCCTAAATGAGCTGGAATGGCTGAATTCCAGTAGAAAATTTATTCAGCAAAACGGGTGGTCATATTTTTCCTGCAGAAGGTGGTTTGCTAACCCATGTGAAATGGAATCTAAAAGAAACATTCAAGCATGGTGGAAAGACTGAACATTCCAGAGGTATGTAGTCTCTGAAATGGTTCCTGGATGCCTTGTCTTCCATTGAGACATTTTGGCAGAAAATTCTCAAGGAAGTGTTGGGATTGTTACTTGGGCAGAGTGGACAGGAAGATGTGTTGATAGTTTTCAGAACAGTTGAGAGTGTCGCAGAAGGTATAACCTGCCTTTTTTCCAAGTGAATTATAAGGGAAATTTCATTAAATCCTGAGAGAATCCTCTGGTGCTTTGCCAATGTCACATGGCCACAAAGAAACTTCCTGGGATTTGAGGTGCCCACATGATTGTTCCACCAATGGGAGAATGTTGAAAAATGTCCTTTTCTATTTAGTCATCTGTTAATGGCATGTTTATCCTCATTAAATAAAGGGTTGTGAATGCCTCCAGAATCTGTTTGCCTCCTTTGTCTGCCTCAAAGCTTAGTATCTTGAGTGTCTAAATCAAATTACCTGGCTGTGAAGTCTTGTGTGGTGGGGCATGATCTCACATAATTGGGAATAATGACTCAGCTATTATCCATAGCTGTATATTAGGCTAAAGAAGAGGTAGAAGAAGAATCAAACTTAAAAAAAATCAAGCTACTGTAAATAGTATCTTTCTCATAGTAAATCATCTATTCAATGAAAAATGAAACATATCAATGAATGTAATGTGATTTATTAATTAAATTATGTGTCATTTAAGTAGGTTTTTTTCATCATTTGGACTATGAGGAATTTGTGTCCTTCATAAACCACCTCCTGCAATAGTCATTGAAATAGCTCAATAATAGCTGACTTTTTTCAACACATTTATTTTTGGAAGGCTGCTCTGTCTGTACAGTGAAACTCCAAAATGTCTTTGTTTGGGAGAAATGTTATTGGTCTACTCCCTCTCATTTTACATCATCTAGTAAATAGCATTATCTAAGTGTTATTTGGAGATAGAAATTAGGTGTCATTACCCAAAACCAGACTTACTATCCATATTTAGAGATTTATTGACATCCTTTGTGTATATCAATGTATTTCATGATACAAAATATGTTTTTTAATGAACACTTTAAATAAGTGGGCATTGACTGTTATACTTTGGTTCATGCCATGGTAGAATGAAACACTTTAAATCAAATGGATGATGTAAAAAAAAATGGATGATGTCAGCACCACTGAATCATACTCTTAGGCTAATTGTTTTCTATTTCCTTGGGCAGGCTATTTATCTGATAGATAGTCAAATATGCTTCTTTGATTGTACAATTATACCTTATTGTATGAATTAGCATTCGGAAGCTGAGGATATCCACGCATACATTTAAATCGATTTTACACATGTACTTTACTCAGGCATATATTTATTTATTCATTCCCCATTCATTAACTTGCACATACTGTTATGTCCTTTCTGGTTATAAAGAACTATCATTTACAGAGTTTAGGTCTTTAGTATTTTTTGTGGAGATTATCCACAATTTTATTTTCCTAGGAAAGTTTAAACAAAAGATCTATATAACGTAGCTAGCACGTTATAATAATAATGATAAGAATTGAAATTGATTCACGTTACTAAAAAAGAAAAGGGAGAAGAAATTAATATTACTAACCAACTACTGAATATCAGACAAAATAAATCTCACCGATTCCTATCAGCAAGGTATTGGTTGGTCTATGTTCCTAGTTAAGGAAACAGAAAATGGATGCACTTTCCCCCAAAACAACCCTAAGCTGGACAATGCCTAAGGATTGTATTGCATTTATTAAGGGAAACCAGAAAAGAAGTTTAAGAGCAGTTAAGGAATTGGACCTTAGGCATAATGGTATCTTTCACTTTCTGTTCTGTGTTCCACAATGAAGCCTTTAGCACACTATGAGATTTTATTTTTAGGGTAGCATTAAACTTCTTTTTAAATTTTTTTTATGTTTATTTATTTCTGACAGAGAGAGAGACAGAGCATGAGTGGGGGAGGGGCAGAGAGAGAGCGAGACACAGAATCCGAAAAAGGCCAGAGACTCTGAGCTGTCAGCACAGAGACAGATGCGGGGCTGGAACTCACAGACCATGAGATCGTGACCTGAGCCGGAGTCGGATGCTTAACCAACTGAGCCACCCAGGCGCCCCGGCATTAAACTTCTTTTGACTCTTATTCCCTTTATCTATCTAAAGGGAGTGATTAGTTTTGGTCAAACAATGCATTCATATGTTGAAATGCCCTTTGAACAACCACTATTTTGCTTCAAATAACCAACCCAATTCAGCTGTTTCTTTTCATTTCAGTTATAGGTTTTTATAGACCATAATTTCACTCCTGCACATAAAAACCAAGGCTACTATTCTAGTTCTTCACTCTCCAAACTTGGACCTAAAGAAATCCTCTTTCTCCCTAGGATGGAGAGAAGTAGGGAGACAGAAAGCAACCAAATAATGTGGTTAACAATGTGGTCTTTCCTAAACCAATACAGAATTATTCTAGAGTAATGCATTCTCAAATTGGGAAGATATATAGTATTAAGATTTCAGATTGAAGTGGAGAACAAGTTCATATCAGGGAAATAGAAACATAAGAACCTAAAAATTCAGAAATGAGTTACAGGACCTCAACCTTATTGCCAAGGTTAATCTTATCTAATTTAGTTCTCATTTATTCTCATTACTCTCTGATATAGTTTTTGCAACAATGAGGACAATTTCCTTATTTTCTCTCCTAAAGAGAGAACGTATTTACATTGACCTGCTTCTGATGAAAGCACTTCATTTCTCTGAAAGCAATTAGCAAATACATTTCTGAGCACTGACTATGTGCCAGACCTTGTGTTGGATACATTAGAAATGAAATATATCAGCATTGCCAATCTTTCAGTGCCAAGAGTAACACCAGAGAAATGTCTCTGACTACTTCTAAAATTTGAATTCTTTTCCTCTTTCTGAATAGCAATTGGCCTTAGTAATACAGTGGATTGTTTTTCTTTTGTTTCTTGTCCTTCATTGCATCCAGCCATGAGGATGTATTAGAAACTGACCTCATCTCAGTGTGTTCTGAAACATTTAGTACTTTTATAGCTCTGTAGCAACATCTATATATTCTTTTATGGAAGCACTTTTAATTGCACTTTCTTAACTGATCCCATGAGCTAAATTGGTCAGATAGTATTATTTCCATTTTACTCTTAAAGAAAATAGGTCTTACCATGATTAAATGGCTTTTTAATGTAATTGATATTTTGGAACGGAATATTTATATGCTATTTGCTCTGATCCAAAATTCCATACCCTTTTCAGTGTTTCATGTGATTCATTTTGAAAGATTAGATTTACAAGAAGGGCTTCCGACTGAACTGCTTATATTGTTCTACACATACAGAATTTTCTTCTACCTAATGTAATTTTTTATTGACCTACTATGATTCCAAGTTAAATCTAGAACAGCCTGGAGAATAATTCCATTTGAAGAAACTGGGAGTAGTTTCTGTCAATATGTAATACTTTAAGATTTTTAACTTTACCATAAAACTGTATTTGTGATACCATATCTCTCATTGATTTCATTAGACTAGTGCAAAGCTCACAGAACCTAAGTACCAAACATAATACAAGTGAATGATTTTGTAGTTTATAAATTCTATCATTATTCTTTTACATTTTAAGTGAAGCATTCAAAGATACAGTTTCTAAATCAGAGTGAGAGAAAAGTAAGATACTAGGTGAAAAAGTTGATGAAGTCTTTGAAGTAGATGAAGTCATCTGAAGTAGATGAAGTGTTTTTAGGAAGCATAATTAGGAAGTGTTTGTGAGAAAATCTTTCTATCACTTTGTATTCAATGCCTTGGATAGTACTCGCCACATAGTTAATACACACTGTATGGGTTTTTCTTCATGAAGACTAGAAAGAATAAAAGAAAGTAGGGGACCATCAGAGATAATTTAATAAGTGATATTTAGGGTAACAGTTACCTGGAAGGTAGTGTATGTGACAGTATTCATCCCATTACTGCTAGCCAGTGCATCAATAGACATGTTCATATGTTGCATTGTAGTGTTTGGTAAATATTGTGGCAGTATGTGAGATTCAGCTGGAAATGAACACCAACAGTGCAGACTTCTGTTTGAAATAATATGGGATATATCACATAATATACGCAGGAGCACATTCCAGGTTGTGAGGGGGCAATAATATCCTGGCTAAAATAAATAACTTTTATTACGTTTAACATTAAACTGGCAAAAGGGTCAAGATGCTTTGGAGCCTACCAAGAAAGATAAAGCAAAAATCATGTGCCAGAAACAAGCAGCAGGCCTATTTTCACACTAAGTGCCTCCGCCAACCGCTGTAAAATTGAAATTCTGAAATGACAATTGCACTGAGCAGAAGGGAGAAAGAAATCCCATGGCTACCAGAAAGTTAGGAAGATAATAGGAGAATCTCACATACTGCAGTGACTACGAGAATAGCAATCACAGTGGGGGCACGATTGGAAAATAAACCTAACTATACAGAAAAGGACAGCAAAAACAATTACCTGCATGTGTTACTAGGTAGAAGACACACACACACACACACACACACACACACACACACCATTTATAACCACATAGAAGAAATCAACCCAAAAATGTTACTAGGAATAAACTTATACCAAAAAATATGAAAAGACAGAGGAAATCCATATATTTGTAACAATAAATAGAAGATAAAAATTGACTCAGGAAGAAATAGAATAACTGAATGGTTCCAAAACCATTAATGTAACCTAATTAGAAATTTAAGAAACCGTTTACACAAAGTGATATATATGTATGATATAGAATGCTTTTCAGGTGAGTTCTATCACTTAATAAACATAATTCTAATATTACAGGAACTCTTTAAGAAAAAATAAAAGTGGACATTCTTCACCTGATTTTATAGGCCATGCATAGTCTTTATACCAAAGCAATTGGAATACATTAAAAGAATGAAAAAAAATGCATGTTCATTTCACTGAAAAAGTAGTCATAAATGTCATAAATTAATTTCTGAGTAATGCATGAATACATTAATGCATATTAAAAAGTTTCGTTTATCCCACAAGTAAACTAAATGGTTAAGATTAGAACATTGTGGGGCTCCTGAGTGGCCCAGTCTATTAAGCATCTGACTTTGACTTAGGTTGTTATCTCTTCGAGCCCTGCATTGGGCTCTGCACAGAGCATCCCTGGGATTCTCTATCTCTCCCTCTCATTCTGCCTCCCCCTTCAATGAGAAATGAAAGGACTTTAGAAAGCAATATAAGAAAATACATTTTGAATTTGGGTAAGAAATTATAAAAGAAAATTACAAACCATTTGGAAATAATTTATAAGTTGACTTATCCAGTATAAAATGTTATTTACTTAAAGTCCATAATTAGAGTGAAAATACAGGTCACACACTGCCAGAAGAATGCTTATTACCAACCAAGAATTTTCATTCTAGATATATAAACAATACTTGTGAATCAATAAAAATAATTTCCAAATGAAACCACTTGAAAAACAGCAACAGATATTTCTTATACAAATAAGCCAGAAGCCTATTTAAAGACGCTTAATCCCATGAGCATCAGACAGAAGAACTTTAAATTCATAATAAAATTCATTTTTATATTCATCAGTTTGATAAGTAAAATTAAATTAAAATCTATCTATATTAAGTGTATTGTGAGACGATAGGAGTTTCCATCCTACCACTAGTGGGAGTGTATTTGATACATTCATATATGGGTTTTTTTGAGGGGGGGGGGTAATTCCCAAAAAGATGAATATTCTTTGTCATTTTCAGGAATGCTACTCTCATATTCAAAGGAAATATTTCTTAATGTGAGCAATCAATGTATATATTTAAATTTTATTATGATTTTCCAAACCAAAAAGATGAATTTTACTCCATTTTATTTTTACAAACAGTAAAACCTTGGTTTGCGAGCATAATTCACTCAGGAAAAATGCTTGTAATCCAAAGCACTTGTATATCAAAGCAAATTTCCCTGTAAGAAATAATGGAAACTCAGGGGCGCCTGGGTGGTTCAGTCGGTTAAGTGTCTGACTTCGGCTCAGGTCATGATCTCGTGGTACACGAGTTCGAGCCCCGCGTCGGGCTCTGTGCTAACAGCTCGGAGCCTGGAGCCTGCTTCCGATTCTGTGTCTCCCTCTCTCTCTGACCCTCCCCCCATTCATGCTCTGTCTCTCTCTGCCTCAAAAATAAATAAACATTAAAAAAAAAAATTTAAAGAAATAATGGAAACTCAGATGATTCGTTCCACAGCCCAAAAATATTCATATAAAAAAGACAACAATACTGTAATAGAATGTAAAATAATAAAGAAATTACACAATAAAAGAAAAATAAACTAATCTGCACTTGCCTTTGAAAACCTTCGTGGCTGATGTGAGGGAAACAAGAGAGAAGGAGGGTTATGGTAGTAGGATGACTTTCACTATCACTAATGGAATCACTGCTATCGATTGGCTCAATGGAGTCTTATTTCTTTTCCTGCAACTTTAACAAGGAACCTATCCAATAACACTTGCTTTTACCTCCTTTTGAGGATTCCACGGAAATGTGACATTGCATTGTAGTTACACAGATTCATCACTCGCACTCCTACAGCCTTATTCAAGTGGAGCTTTTCTACAGAATTTTGCAGTTTCCCACATTTTACACATCTTTTTAATCTCATTTTCAATGAGGGATTCCTCAGCCTTTTTCTCTTCCTCTGCAGACAAGACGCAGAAGTAGACTTCTTATAAAATCTTGCAATTTCAGCCACTCATGTATCTCATTCATACTTCTCTATTATTTCCTTCCTAGTTTCCACTCTAAGCATTTCCTTCTTACCACCTTTCTTTTCAACCTTTTTCTGCATGGGCTCCTTCGTATACGCTGGCACAAATTTGGACTACAGTACAGTAATAATAAACTCTGGTCATATACTATATTTAATGTAACTGGCAATAAGACAGCAGAGGAAAGGGTCTACATCTGCAGGCAGCCTGACCTTCAATGAAGCAAAGCATTCCTAAGCTTACTCTTGTATGGAAAAGCAAAGAACTGTCCATACAGTCTGCTTGGAAGTGACAAAAAAAAAAAAATACACCAACGCCAGTTGTGGGCACCTTCCAACGTTCTGAAGAGTCATTGACTTCTGCCAAACACCACGGCCTGACCCTGAGCATCTGAGTATGGGAGGCAATCACCCACAATTCTGCAGAGAGAGAGAGAGAGAGAGAGAGAGAGAGAAGAACCATTGGCTCAGTTGTAATTGTGTGACGTTTCGTATCACATACTACTCAGTATTGCCAGATATCACTCGTTTATCAAGTTAAAATTTATTGGAAATGCTTGCTCATCTTGCAGAGCACTTACAGAACAAGTTACTCACAATTCAAGGCTTTACTGTATTTCACAATAAAAATGTTCAAGAAAAATAGGTGAAAAAATATTGCCAATGAAGTTGCTGTGGTAGACCACTGTTGTTAACATGAAGTACGTTTTAGTTTTTATGTTTTATTGTTTTTTTAAGTTTTATTTATTTTGAGAAAGAGAGAATGAGTGAGGGAGGGGCAGAGAGAAAGAATCCCAAGCAAGCTCTGCACTGTCAGCACAGAGCCCAACACGGGGCACGAACCCACGAACCCACGAACCGTGAGATCATGACCTGAGCCAAAATTAAGAGGCAGTCGCTTAACTGGCTGAGCCACCCAGATGCCCCAACATGCAGTACATTTTATATGTTCTATACATTTGTTCCAGTTATTTTAATATAGTGAGTTGTAAGACATCTTATTCAAAAAGAAGTCACAAATTCAATTTAAATATCCCACTAATATTCAAGTTATACTGACAGTTCACTGAGTTTAATTCACTGTGTATATATAGTCAGCTACTAGTCTGCTGTCATATTTTATAAAAAGAGTTTTGACAAGGCCACACATCCATAGTAATTTAATACAGTGATGTGAAATGTAAATTAACTAGAAAATAATGCATTACGATCTCCATAATACCTAAATTAGGATGGATATATTAATTACTCTCATTTTTGGTAGCTGCCAGCATTTTTGAATAGATAATTACATGTATGATTATTTTCTACATGAACCAGAAAGATATGAAACTTAAAAAAAAAAGAAGGAATACATAGTAAAACTGATTATAAATATAAATATATCCAACACCCCTAAGGATACTTTCAGAGGATCTTGGCATTAAACTTATATTTCAAATATTTAAAACATGTTTCTCAGTGTGTTTTGGCTTTTAAGTTTATGAAATAAAATATATTATTTTTTTCTCAGTGAGCTCTTGAATTATTTTTCTTCCTAAAAGGACCCTCTAACATTAGAATTGTTTTAATATTCCACAGCATCAGTCTTTATCCTTGGTCTCTCATTCATGCCTTTTGTTTTTTCCATAAATATATATGTTTTACATGGCTTTCAACCAAACTCTTTGCTTTCTTCTATTTTTCTTTATTTAGGTTATTTCAATTAAACTTAACATTTTGATTTTATAAAATTTTATATATGTTTAATTATTCTTTTCTAGGGCCATAGCAGTTCAACTAATCACTTACTAAAAATACATGTGTTGGATACTGTTACTGTTATTGTAGAAGAAGCAACTTCTTGCTTTCATTAAGCTTGCATTCTAGTGGGAGGAGACAGAAATACAATTAATAAGAAAATGTCCATCAACTGATGAATGGATAAAGAAATTGTGGTTTATACACACAATGGAATACTACGTAGCAATGAGAAAAAATGAAATATGGCCTTTTGTAGCAACGTGGATGGAACTGGAGAGTGTAATGCTAAGTGAAATAAGCCATACAGAGAAAGACAGATACCACATGGTTTCACTCTTATGTGGATCCTGAGAAACTTAACAGGAACCCATGGGGGAGGGGAAGGAAAAAAAAAAAAAAGAGGTTAGAGTGGGAGAGAGCCAAAGCATAAGAGACTGTTAAAAACTGAGAACAAACTGAGGGTTGATGGGGGGTGGGAGGGAGGGGAGGGTGGGTGATGGGTATTGAGGAGGGCACCTTTTGGGATGAGCACTGGGTGTTGTATGGAAACCAATTTGTCAATAAATTTCATATATATATATTAAAAAAAATAAAAAAAATAAAAAATAAAATAGAAACATTAAAAAAATACTAAAATTTTTTTTGAAAAATCAAAAAAAAATAAGAAAATATCAGAGATCAAACAGGTACATTAGAAAACTCAGGTAGCAAATCATTAGATAGTTAAAATAGTAAATGATGGCCTGATTTAGAGGTCATGTAACATCTGTAAGCACAGTCCGTGAAAGCTTTAGCCAATTTTGAAGTTGATTTCGTGGGTCACAGCCAGCATTTAAAAGTGTAGAATAAAATAGTGGACTATGGCGCAAATGTCATAGCATAGCATTCAGTGAAAAAACTCAGGTGCTCTATGCATAGAAAGAGTAAATCTGCTGAGAGTTCTTTCGTGTGTTGTGTGTGTGTGTGAACCTGCATGAGTCTACACACGTTTATTTGTTTGTGTACCCAATCACAATATCAAATGCATTTCTTATGATTGGTCAAAAATATTTGGAAAGCACTGAGATATGTAAACATCCTCTTATTCTATTTCTATGGAAATAGAGGCTTGGGGGGGCACCTCAGTGGCTCAGTTGGTTGACCATCTGACTCTTCATTTTGGCCCAGGTCATGATTTCAGGGTTCATGAGAGTGAGCCCCATATCAGGCTCTGTGTTAACAGTGCAGATCCTGCTTGGGATTCTAGCTCTTCCCTTTCTCTCTCTCTCACTCTCTCTCTCTCTCTCTCTCTCTCTCAAAATAAATAAATAAAATAAAATAAAAAAGAAATAGAGGGTTGGAAGATAACAGTTATTTAGTAATTACTATATAGCAGGTTCACTGCTAAGTGCTTCCCATTTAATGCCTGCCATAGTATTAGATTGTGTTAACATTATTCTCTTTTCCAGATGCGGACACTGAGGCAACAGACGGGTTAAGTGCTTTCTTAAGTGTGGTTTGAAACTAACATAAAATTTGAATGTATACGGAAAAATACTAAATACACTTTAAAATGGGGTTTACAGAATTGTTTTTCATGATTGAGAGAGATAACAACCATCTTTCTCTTTTGGACACTTTGCTGCTTTATTGCTCATTTTTTTTTTTAACTCATAAAAATGCTGCAGTAATCTTTTATAGATAAAATTATATGCATGTCTGACCATTTCCTTGACAATTTTCTTGGATATATTTGAAGCCCCAGATGTATTTTGACAAAAACCTATCTAGAAAGATCACTGAAATGTATGCACCAATCGAAAGTAAGAGCGTCTTGAAGGCGGAGGTTCTCCTGTAGGAAGACCCAGGTTCTCTGATTAACCTAGACACTTGAGCTTCTTTGTGCTATTGTTCTTTGCACAGCTCTTGAAATTAATTTGTTATTCTTCCCATCTCTGCTCTGGTTCACAGAGCTACTGCTGAGATTTCTACGTATGCTAAGATCCAGTGAGCTTCTGTAATTTTTTCAACATTTTTATGCCATATTGCCTTATTGCCTACAGGAAGTCAGGGTTTTGTTTTGTTCGTGCAGTCACATTTGTTTGTTTTAGTTTTCCCCTGATACACAGAAAATGAAATAAATTAGTAGAGAGCCGTGATATTGGCTTTGGATCATGGTTGACACACAGACAGGTCATGACCACTATGACCACTGGTTTTTCTGTTGAAAAAAGATCCCATGAAACAGAGTAGGACACATAGATTTCAAATGATTAAAACTATTTCCCTATGTCTTTGGGGCCATCTGACCTTTCCAAGCTCAGATGATAGATTGTCCTTTGTACTTAATGTGTTTCTCATCTCAGGCAATTTTCAAGCTGACAGTTTTGTTTGGTTCAGCTACCAGCCTTAAAAATAGAGTGAACTGGGCTCTGCTCCCTATTAACCTAAAGATAGTATATCCTGATAGAGAGTATGTGCAGAAGAAATGACAGTAAGTCTACTGGATGACCAAAGAATTTCTTTGAAATAAATATCATCTGGGATGGGGGCTGCTGTGTTGCTGTTGGATATAAGATATTTAGGATTTTAAGATGTGAATGAAGTTCCTTCAACGTCGTTCAAATTACATAACCCTGCAATGTTCCGTGATGTTATCAGATATGACGGATAGATAGAAAATGCTTAGGAATACATTATTAGTACCATAGTCATGTAGGGATATATGATTAGTCACGTGATTAGTCATCCTTCGACAGTCTTAGAAGTCAGCCCATGAGCCAAGGTGCTCAGTGCTGAAAGTCTAAGTTCTACGGCATTGAATTGCCTGTAAGAACAAGGAGCAGTCTAAAGTAATTAATAGAGGTAGGGCATGGAGCTGGGATTTCTAGCATGGTGAACACTGGCTCTAGAAGATTGTAGAAGCAGGGATGCTTTGGTTGGGCTCAGGTAGACAGTTCTGTAGCACATGATGCCAACTGGGACTGCAGGTATGTTCACTGATCTGGACTTGTATGGCCCAAATGAATCACTCTCTTGACTAGAAGTTGGTGCTACTTTTGGCTGGGAGTTCATCTGCAGCAGTTTACTTGAGTGATGCCTGTGGCCTCTCCATGCAGCACGGACTTCTCAGTGCATGGTGGCTGAGATCCAAGAGAAAGCGAGTGGAAGACACCAGATATTTTCAAAATTTGGTAAAATCCCAGAATGTCACTCTTGCTGTTTTCTAATAAATTCAATTCCTCATTAAAGAGTGAAATGCACATATGAGAAGGGAAATAATTGAATATAACCATTTATAAAGCTTTTTACAATAAAAATCTTTTATATTAATTAATTAAATCCATCACTCTTGATGATTCATTCATTTAAATATTCTATTGAGATGTCTTCAAATTCACTAATCTTTTTTTTTTTTTTTTTTTTGTGGGAGGGCTGTGTATAATCTGTTGCTAAGCCTATCCAGTAAAATTTTCATTTTACATATTGCTCTTTTCAATTCTAGAATCTCCATCTGGTTCTCTTTTAGAGTTTCTATTCTTCCACTGAGGTCCCTCATGTTTTCTGTTATTATACCATTTTTTTTCTCTAAGTTCTGAAAATATGAGGGCAATGGTTATGTTAAAGTCCTCACTAATTTCAATTCTTGAAATTTCTGTTTTCACATGTTTTTATATTTCTGCTTTCACAAATTACCACAGGTTGGGTGACTTAAAACAACAGAAATTTGTCATTTTACAGATTTGTGGGTCAGGAGTGTGGCATGTATCTATCTCCCTAGGCTAAAATTGAGGTGTTTGGGAGCCATGTTCCTTTCTCGGGTTCAGGGGAGAATCCATTTTCTTGACTTTTCCAGCTTCTGGAGGCTGCCCCATTTGATGCCTCATGCCCCGCTCCTCCTCCAACTTCAAAGCCAGAAAAGGCAGGTTGAATCATCATGTCACATAACTTAAAACTTCTCTTCTTTTTCCTGATCCAGTTTTAAGGGTTCTTATGATTACCATAGCTTCATTGGAAAATCCAGTATAATCTCTCTATTTTCATGGTCATTTAATTCTGTATGCAACCTTAGTTTTCATAATCTAACATTCATATGTTCTACAGATTATGATGGGGACATCTTTTTTATTCAGGTAAGGGGACATGATTATTCTGCTTATTCACATACCAAGTGAAAATTTCACTTCAGATATTGACTTTTTCAGTTTAGAATTCCCATTTGATTTCCTATATAGTTTCCATTTTCCATTGATATTCCCCATAATTTCATTACGTCAGTCTTTTTCTCTATGGCTTTGAAACACTTGTGCAGTTGTATTAAATTCTCATTTGCTAATGTTAGTTTTCTAGATTATTTTTTCATATAACGCAGGATATACTTAGTCTAGACCACATTTTAACCAGGACTTTTATTTATAAGGTGTCAGTAATAGGTTTTGATTATAATCAACGTGTGCTCTTTAATACCTGCTTATAGGCATTTATGTAATTAATTTATGGAATACCTTTAAGCCAATCCACTCTAAAACATTTAAAGCATGTTTTGAAATTTCTCTTCTCATTGCTTTGTCATTGAATCTTTTCTAATGTTTGATAGTATGTCCTTAACTTTGATGTTTTCCAAGCCCCACTTATATATCGGTCCATCTACAGATCTTGCTTTGGTTCATCTGGCCCACATATTTTTCATTTATACATTGTCTCTGTTACTTAAATTCCAGCCATTAAATGTTTGTTTCATGGGCCAATTTTTGACCTCTGATTCATTCATATAGGTGTATGGAATAGGAGGGATGTTAGATTCAGACAACAGGGAAAATGAGTATCTTTTTTTACAGTTCTGAAATTGTCTAATTGTCATTTCCAGATGCTTCAAAGTAAAATGTGAAATCCAAGAAGATCCAAAATAAATGTATGTGTAAATGTGTGTGTGTGTGTGTGTGTGTGTGTGTGTGTGTATGGGTGTGTGGGTGAGTGTGTTCCTTTTGGCATGAAGGAGAATTCAAGAAATTTTATCTTTTCCTGAAAATAAAAGAAAATGAGGAACCTAAGAATCCACTTCCGCCAAACTATTCCTATTTCTATTATTTATTTACATTTGCTCAAAGAGTCAATATGGTTACTTATTTTTCTGATCTCTAAGATAGGATCCTTTTTATGCGTGCCTTTCCTATATGTGAATTTGAAATCTTTGTTGGTGACTTTTCTGTGTATGAGCATGTGTAAGTGTATGAGGATATGGATGTGTGTGTGTGTGTATGTGTGTGTGTGTGTGTGTGTGTGCTTTAAGCGTTTAGTAGATGCAAGCTTTGGGTTTCTTCTAGAGGATAAAATGTGTGATTTATACCTGAAGACTCAATTAGCTACCTTTTTTGTATGCCTCTATAACACCTTTCACTCTCTCCTACCAGGATTTAATTCTCCATTGTAGAGCAATGTTTACCTTGTCTATATTATTAATTTTCATTTATTTGTTGTTATATTTCTAGGACCTAGCACCAAAGAGCACTTCCTGGGATATGCTTATGAGTGACTTATTGTTGAGGGAGAAATTTGATTTATGAAGGAATATCTGTAAAAACAACCATGTCAACAAAATGAAAAACTTTGAAAAAATCAATTTACTGTATATTTTTTTTACAAATTACTAAAGTAAGTTGTTTAATTTTTATCATATTTATTACAGTGCAAACTCAAAGTTTGTAAACATCAGTATGAGTGGCACTTGTCAAAGTTTGCTGCTAGCTAGAAAACATTAGGAAAATCACTCCTACTGGCAACGTCGATGTGAAAGATTTCTTTTTTTTTTTAATTTTTTTTTAACGTTTATTTATTTTTGAGACAGAGAGAGACAGAGCATGAACGGGGGGGGGGGGGTGGTCAGAGAGAGGGAGACACAGAATCTGAAACAGGCTCCAGGCTCTAGCTGTCAGCACAGAGCCCGACGCGGGGCTCAAACTTACGGACAGCGAGATCATGACCTGAGCCGAAGTCGGCCGCTTAACCGACTGAGCCACCCAGGCGCCTCGAAAGATTTCTTTGTAAGAAAACATGTAATAACATCAACATTTTCCTCGAGAAATTATTGTGTCTATTTTGCTCATTTTCTCACTCTAAAGTGCACATTTTATTTACGGATTCATTTTTATCACCTCTTAAAGCAAACTTCTGTATTATGTGGCCTCTGGTTCCAGCCAAGGATCAGTGGTGTGTCAACAACTGTATGCTTAGCCCGTGTGAAACAGGAACATGGAAAGTCACGCACGCCAAACAAAATGACCTCATGTGTAGAAGTTGAACATATAATTACCTTAAGAGCTACATTAGGCAGTTTTCTTACAGGAATAGTATTAATAGGTAAGGTAGCAAAATAGTAAACAGAAGGGAAAATGAAAACCAGATTCTAGAACACGTTGGCATGCTCTCTTATCAGCCAGTTCTTTTTTTATTTCTGTCATTGAACTCCAGCAGGTGCTTTTATGAAGCATAAGTAAATTAGTGACTAACCTACAGCTATCACGTTCACTTTGCTTCTTGTCAGAGGGTGACTGTGATTGTATGACAGCCAACGACTCAGAAGAGAACATGAGGTTTCAATTCAGGCGATTTGGTTGACGGCTTGCCAGACAATGACCGTATATTTTGGCCATGCCCTTTATGATGTGGGTCACAAATAGGCCGAATTAAGGTAGGACACTATGACAAAGAATTCAAGCAGCAAGGAGTTGAATGAATGACAGGCACTGGATGCTGAAGCCAGCAGACTGAACCGTGGGGCAGAGAGAAGCCCACATGAAATCAAGCAAAATATATATCCACTAAATAGGATGTAGGCAGAGCAGACAGACAAGGCAGGAGTGAGGAGTAAATTTTGCCCGAGATTATAGTGCAACAAGTCAAGGTTCTAGACCTTCTGCCTTGAGTGCCCCAGGATTGTTAATAAGTATTTGTTTTGTTTAAGCATTGATGAATGTAATATTAAACACATATTCATGGGGCGCCTGGGTGGCTCATTCGGTTAAGCGGCCGACTCCGGCTCAGGTCATGATCTCGCAGTTCGTGAGTTCCAGCTCCGCGTCAGGCTCTGTGCTGATGGCTCAGAGCCTGGAGCCTGCTTCTGATACTGTGTCTCCCTCTCTCTCTGACCCTCCCCCGTTCATGCACTGTCTCTCTCTGTCTCAAAAATAAATAAACGTTAAAAAAATTAAAAAAAAAAACATATTCATTTAATTTGGTATGTACTATACGCCAGGAAATTTACAAATACTTGTGTTGACCTTGTGATAACTTCAAAGGGTAATAATAGTGTCACGTTACTGATGAGAATTTAGACTCAAAAAGTTTGAGAGATTTACACAATAGCAAACAAAGTAATTAGCAACAGAAACAAATAAAATCTGTCCCTGTAATGCTTCATGTAATTAGGCAAATTTGGAAGAGTGACTATCTGAGAACTACAATCTGTGATCCTTGCCTTTTTATGCGTTTTTCTCATTATTCTGTCTCAGTGTTACATCCATTTTCTGTTTCTATTTCTGTTTCCTCTGTTTCTAGTTCGCCCAATCCCTAATACTGTGGTTTGGAAAATGAGAGTATGTGTGGTCCAGCACGGGACAGGTGTCAGCCATAGTCCAAACTCCGTCATCAGGTAAGCAGAACCATATGGGAAGAGGGTGGTGGTATAGTTTGCCAAGGCTGGCATTGCAAAGCACCATAACCTGAGTGGCTTAAACGACAGAAATATATTGTCTCCCAGGTCTGGAGGCTCAAAGTCTGAAGTTAAGCTGTCAGAAGGGTTGATTCCTTCTGAGGACTGCAAGGGATGGATCTGTTCCAGTCTGTTCTTCTTGGCTTGTACAAGGCCATCTTCTCTTTATGGCCCTTCACTTGGAATGCACATCTCGGTCTGCATGTTTCTGTTCAAAGTTCCCATTTTTACAGGAACATGTCTTCCTCACTTTAACTTAATAACATCTGGGAAGACCCTCTCTAAATAAGATCACGGTCTGAGGTACTTGGAGTGAAGAATTCGGTACATGAATTTTGGCGTGATACAATTCAACTCATACTTGTGGTTCTCATTTGGACAACATGGTTGAGGTTTCACAGAAGAACATAAGATGCATTCCCTGAATTACAACCCATGTTATTTATAGTATATTAACCATGATGCAGAATCACACCTAGTAGCTCCAACTGGATCTTATATCATCAGGAAAATTTGTACATTTGAGGTCCACACAATCTAGAGATCTGGTAAGTTCAGTCCCCTTGATATTTTCTGCTGTTTCCACAATTTTTATTTCTGTGTTATTTACTTATTTACTTTTATTTTATTTTTAATGATTTTTAATTTATTTTTGAGAAAGAGAGACGGAGATACAGAGTGTGAGTGGGGGAGGAACAGAGAGAGACAGAGACAGAATCCAAAGTAGGCTCCAGGCTCTGAAATGTCAGTTCAGACACGGGGCTCGAACCCACGAACCGTGAGATCATAACCTGAGCTGATTTTGGACGCTGAGCTGACTGAGCCACCCAGGCACTCCTCTGTGTGATTACTATTTTTTTTAATGTCCCTGCCTTTCAAAATCTTTACATTAATCATAATACATTATACTTTTCTTAACTTTCCTAACTCGAAAGTAATAGGGATAATTGCGCAGGTACAACTTTGACCACAGTACATGGAAATATTTACTTGAAAAATAACTTGTTCCACCTGTACTGTTTACATTATGTAACAAGGCACCTGCCCATGAGGCTAGTTGATAGTGTTTAATTAATTTGCAGAGTCAGCACAATGTTTTGGATGGATGACCAAGCTAAATGAGTCTGATATCACCAACCAGCCAGCACGAGAGAAACAGATCATTAAGCTTGTAATTTTCACAGGTAATAAAGATCTGAAAATAGTCACTGAATGCTTGGCCCCATCCTATGATTATATATTTAACTCCCAAAGAGGTAAACTGAAGCCATAAAGCTACCAAATATTTCGAGAGATATACTCAAATATACTATCAACTTCCATTCGTCAAGTGATTGCATTAATAAATTAACTAGTTAGTGCCTTTAACTGGATTTTTTTTTTTTTTAGCGTGACTGCATGAACATGAATTTTGTGATTAAATGGCAAGGCAAGATTAGCAGAACAGATTAAAATGAAACCAATGTGCCGATGTCAAATATTGCTAGCTAATGCTTGAGTGATAAACAGTGTTACACAAAGCAAGTGCTATACAGTGAAGTCAAGTAGGAAGCCGGTCAGCTGACTGGTACATAGGCAGGTTCTAATAATATCCTAATATAGAACCCAAAACAAAGCGGCACATGCGGGCCTGCTCAAACACTTCAGGTAGAATGCCTCCGCCTCGTTTCAGCCAGATAAGGTCACTCTGAGCAGAGGCAGTGATGCTAAACTTTACCTTATATTGTATCTTGACTCCAAATATGACTAATAGATTTGCAAAGCAAAAACCAAAACAAACCAGAGCAAACCCTAAACTCTCTCTTCTAATATGAATTTACATTTTGTTTCATAAAGTATATTTTTTCCTTTAAGAAACTGTCTTGTTAAATTTGTGCACTGACAGTGTATTCTGATATGGTTGGTCTATCTGTCTGCATAGTTATAAGCCATCTGTCTACCTGTCTACCGTCAGTCACTTGCCTATCCCTACCTTAGCTAACTTGGGAACAAAGCCAATTTCTTGGTCTATGCCCGTGGCTATATCTCTTTATCTCTGAAAGCCTTAGTTCTCACACTTATAGAGCAAAAGGAACAATAGTTTTTACCTTTAACGGTTGTAAGATTGAAGAAGTTAATTTAAGTAAAGCAACCAAAATGTGATTTTGCATGATTTTATATTTGCCCATACAATAGATATTATTTCAAATACATTTTTCCCTAACGCAAATTAATTAATTAATTAATTAATTCGCTGGATCAATAAATGTACTGTGAATATACGCTGTCGGGAAATTCCCAAGTCACTAGAGATATAAATAAGTCTTAAGTATCTAGTATGCAATAAGCCTTTCTAGTAACAGGATATATCAGAAGGTACCCCAAACACCTTGGGCTAATGGAGTGGATAATCTCGTGGGGAGACAGAGAATGAATGTTAAAAACATTCTCGATTAGTAAGGAGTGTTAAAGTGCTCCTGAAAAAAGGACAATTCCAGTCAGAGAGAAATGTGGAGATACATCAGAGAATGAGTGGTCCCTACAGGCCTTTCTGACAAGTGGACCGTCATGTAGAGACCTTAATGGGATGAGGCAGCACTGTCTTGCTTGAGAAGGTGAGTTGGGGTTGAGGGAGTTTGAAAAGCAACAGATGGGAGGCATGGGCAAGTTTTGCGCGTTCCAGGAAGATATTCAGGCCCGTAAAGTTAAAAGCCATTCACAAAGCCTTGTGTGTGGTAGGTAACACAGTGTCCGAGGAAGTGAGGACTCAGACCAATTAGGACCCAATTTACAGCAGGGTAGGGAGTTTGGAGATGGGAATTTGGAAACGTGACGTGTCTCAGAATAACGAACAAGTAAAACAAATCGTGTCTTTCTTTTGCGGCTTTTAAATCTGGGAGAACATTAACTGATTAAGGACTTCAAAGGAACTCAGAATATTAAAATGGAGATAGAAATAAAATCTACTTGCTGACATGCTATTCATTTAGAACTGAGTGCCCAGAATCTATACGTATTTAAAACTTTATCATAGGTTTTACCATATTATATTTATAATTTTAATTGTAAAGTGCAAACCAATCTGTCATTCACTTTCTATTAAAGGGTCGCAGTTGGGGCGCCTGGGTGGCGCAGTCGGTTAAGTGTCCGACTTCAGCCAGGTCACGATCTCGCGGTCCGTGAGTTCGAGCCCCGCGTCAGGCTCTGGGCTGATGGCTCGGAGCCTGGAGCCTGTTTCCGATTCTGTGTCTCCCTCTCTCTCTGCCCCTCCCCCGTTCATGCTCTGTCTCTCTCTGTCCCAACAATAAATAAAAACGTTGAAAAAAAAATTAAAAAAAAAAAAAAGGGTCGCAGTATATCGATATTCTTATTTTTCATGAATTGGATTAAATTTACCTTTAACGTGTATCCTTATGCTAATTATAAAGCAACACAAAACAGCACATATTTTGTTCAAAAATAACACATAACACGGGAAGCAAAATAAGATGGTTTTCAACTTGGAAGCAGTACATTCAAGCCACTTTGATTTCTTACAGCAAAATGGGTTCCTCCCTGAATACTCGGTCCTCAAATCATTAGCTTCAGCTATGCATATAATTTTCTGCCAAGATTATTTAATGGACATACCACACTGGTCCCCTGGCCTCCCAGAAGGAGGGCAGTAACAGTGACGGGGCTCTGAGGAGAAGGTTGACAAAAACACAAACTAGATTCTAAATCTGCTATAATCAAGAGGCTGCACTTTGGTTCAGAAGATTTGTGTTTCTAAAACAGAAAATAATTCATGCCACGTATGTTTTGTTATCTTTTGCAGAAGGCGGTATATATCACCTAATACAAAACGTCCCTAACATTTCAAAATATGTTAACACTGCCACACAGCTAAGACAATCACCCTCAGATATCTGTACTCACCCCTGTTTCTGGTTCCCACTGTGGTTAGGTTGTTGTCGTAACTATTTCTGGCCAGTAGGCTGTAAATTGACTTGAACATGTCATGTCTGTTCTTGGATGAGAAGTCATTTATCCAGATACACAGCTTGGAGGTAGAACAGATCCACCCGCCTTTCCTAAACTCTGAATGAATAAAGACTGAAACATGTGATGTTTAGTTTCTGCAGGGTGTTGATTCTAACATCTTGCTTAAAAATAGAGTAATCAGCCCCTGGGTGGAATAATGTTTAAAAAATAAATAAACAGGGGCGCCTGGGTGGTTCAGTTGGTTGGGCGTCCGACTGCAGCTCAGGTCATGATCTCACCGTCCATGGGTTCGAGCCCCGCATCGGGCTCTGTGCTGACAGCTCGGAGCCTGGAGCCTGCTTCGGATTCTGTGTCTCCCTCTCTCTCTCCGCCCCTCCCCTGCTCAAGCTCTGTCTCTGTCTCTCTCAAAAATAAATATTAATTTTTTTTAAATAAACAAGGAAACGAGAACAAAATTATATGGTATTGGCTTAGGAGTAGTTGGGTGGGGGTGAGGTAAGGAAACTGATAATCCAAGTATAAAGAGATGCAGGGGATTCTTATTAACAGTAGCTAAATATGTGGATAATTATTGCCTGAAATCATTTGGCAAGCAAATCCTAGACCTTGTAGCTTGTAGCTCTGGAGGAAAAAGTTAGAACCATTTTAATAGTATGCAGGCATGGGTAGCTATCACCTGCATTTATCAAGGCCACAGAAAAAAGTGGCAATCTCTAAATCTGATTGTTAAATTTAATACCAAATTTAATTTGATATTAAAAACAGATTCAGACTTAGTAGATTATTTGGAAAGTTGATTGCAAGAGACAGGAAGGGGGTTGTTACAACAGGAGGTAGGACACTCCAATAACAGGGTGAATATTCCAACCAAGAGACAAGCCAACATCTCAGAAGTCAGGCAGAAAAAAGCTTTTCTTTTATCAGGAGGAGTAAACAAGACTAAAATGAATAAAGTGCGGGAGAGTAAGATGATCAGGAAATACTTTTCCCTGAGGTCAGTAAATTCTCAAAATTTTGAACAGGGTCTTTAAGAAGGGGCTATATGTTTGCTGATGGTGTGTCAATGTTTTTAATTTTTTAATTTTTAATTTTTTTATTTTTTTAATTTTTTTAGTTTTTAATTTTAATTTTTTTTAATTTTTTAATGTTTATTTATTTTTTGAGAGACATAGAGAGACAGAGCACAAGTTGGGGCAGAGAGAGGAGACACAGCATCCGAAGTAGGCTTCAGGTTCCGAGCTGTCAGCACAAAGCCCGACACGGGCCTCGAACTCACAAACCGTGAGATCATGACCTGAGCCAAAGTCAGACGCTTAACTGACTGAGCCACCCAGGTGCCCCGAGGAGGGAAACTTAACTACAGTTTGGGTAAGTCACTTAATAAGCACTCAGGTTGATAGGCCATGATAGACAAGTTCCTCTCATCTTTCATGAGGCAGAGTGGTATTTGGAAGGTCTGGCTTTGATACGCATAAGTAAACACAGGGAACTTTTCTAAGTCTTACAGGAAGTTATGGGGCGGGTGGGGGGGGGGGGGGCGGAGAGCATTCTTTTTAACAGAAGTTTCTTTTTCTTTTTTTCTTATCCCAAAATGGTACTGGTAATTTTTTAACCATGACAGTTTTCTAGGACTACAGGTATCAGATAAAGTTTAATACTGTAACAAGCAGAACTTGGGACAAATTCTGCGACTGACAGAAAGTCAACCACTGTCTGATCCCTAAAAGTAAGACATGATGTCACCAAAAAAACTTTTAACCAAAAGCCCGGTAAAATTTCTCAACCAGTGGCACAGCTTAAGTATTCATTATAAAAGATTCTATAAAGTGAGATGGAATCAGGTAGGGCAAGGAAGCGAAATTTCCAGGAAATAAAACAGGTTTTAGAAACATGTCTCCAGAGAATTTTAGGTGTGGTAATTAGAGCATGAAAATGACTGGAATCAAATAGATGAGAAGACAACTAAAATGCTGAGTAAATGTTTCTGGTAAAGAAGCTAAGAGATTGGACTAGAAAACTTGGAAAAAAAAAAAAAAAAGAACAGGGGTGTCTGGGTGGCTCAGTGGGTTAAGCATCTGACGCTTGATTTGGCTCAGGTCATGATCTCATGGTTCCTGAGAGCGGCCCCGTGTCAGGCTCCTGCTTGGGATTCTCACACTCTTGCTGTGCCCTCCCGCAAAATAAATAAATAAATTGAAAAATAAATTGAAAAAAGAAAACACTTAAGAGAAGTAAAAATAGAAGAAACAAACCATGCTTGGTCCCATAACCTGACTCATATGTCGATAAGGAATACAAGCTACGGATACTCACAAGAGCAGAACAAGGCAGGAACCAGGAGAAAAAGGAGTTCTGAGAGAAAGGACTATGGGATTTCAGTTATGAGCCCCACCCCCAGACTTACAGTAGGGAATCCTTCAAAGTGTCTTGTCAGTTGCAGTCACTGACTGGACAGGACTTTAAGTCTATCCTTAGGAAAAGGGATGTGTGTGTTCTGTGTGCAGGAATAAGGAACCAATGAGAGCATGGTGAATAAGACAGATTTTATCCTCTTTCTACCATTCTTACTCTCTTCTATGGCAGCTTCTGTTGACCGCTTACATAGGAAGTACGAATATTCTATGGGCCACATGTCTTTAATTCCTTCAGACCATATAAGAGTGAGGGTTGAACTCTTATTGTGCTAAGCACATAAATATTTTTTTTTCTTTTGGTCTATTGTTATTGCATCATAGCTGAACATTTTATTATTTAATGTGAATTATAAGCCATATTTGTTATATTTTCATTATTCCCAAACCAGCATCACCATTTGTTTCTGATTTCTGTTCTATAAAGTTTGTGTAACATTTACACACATTCTAAACACTTGTATTACCTTTACCCCAACTGACACGTTTCCCTCATCAAAAGATCCCTTGTTTATAGTACACTCTCACTGCAATAATAGCTATTAACTCTTGTTTTATTTTCAAATGCAAAAGAAATACCGATTTTATGCTATGTTATGGACAGTGTTCCTTTTTTAAAGGCTCTCTAGCACACTACAAACTCCAAAATTTATAATCTACTCAGATTTCTTGCAAAGATGTTAAGGGTATTAAATTCTAAATAAATTTTTCTAATGTAGTATCAAATGATAAACTTAATAACTAGTTATTAATATTTTCATTCGTTCCAACATTTGTGATGTAAATATTACTTTTTTATAGGGAGTATAAAATATTCAATTAATCCTTTACTATTTCTAAAATAATATTTCTAGCACATAGTCATGATTATATATGGTCAAATCTATCCAATATGCAATGGAAATCATATCTGGTTGCAAATAATGTTAATAATTTGTGGGATTTAATGTATATCAGTGAACATTAACACATTCACTTTTACATAATAAAAGTCAAGCCCTTTTGCATATTCAACGTTTAGACAGTTGTAAAACTCCATTGGATGCCCTGTAGTTAAGAATAATATCTCCATACTTGAATTACTTTAGAATAATTATTGTCTTGTTCTGTTATTGTTTAGATTATATGACCTAGGTCATAAAGTCAGATATATCACACACAGTCATTCTGGTAGCAGATTCCCCAATCCTATAATGCTTTCTCTACAATAGATTATTCATTTTTAATTTTCAGTTTCACCAAAGGAACACTACTGATTTATAACTAAACATTAACCTTGTGACTCCCCAGGAACTATAAGCCCTAAAAATCTTTGCAAATCTAGTGATGTAAAAAAAAAAAATCAAATTAAAATTAAAAAATAAAAAGGGAATAGGTTCATTTTCTATTTCCTTGATATCCAAAATGTGGCTTATATATCGGACACATTAACATGCCTTTGTGTAGCTTCTTAGAAATGCAGAATCTTAGGCCCTACCCAGAACTTATCAAACCAGAAACCATACTTTTGTAAGATACCCATGTGATTTCTATAGGTGCATTAAAGTTGGGAATACACTACTCTTTACCCCAGGGTACGATGCGTGTTTTTTTCTTTGACATAACTGAGAAGAAAATAGGTAGTAATGAACTTGGTTCTGCAACCAACATTCCCTTATGTAAATTTGTAGAAAGAAAAAGAATGTTGGGGCACCTGGGTGGCTCAGTCCATTGTGTCCAACTCTTGGTTTCGGCTCAGGTCATGATCTCACCGTTTGTGAGTTCGAGCCCCACATCAGGCTCTGCACTGGCAGGGTGGAGTCTGCTTGGGATTCTCTGTCTTCTCTCTCTTGTTGTCCCTCCCTTTATCTCTCTCTTTCTTTCTCTCAAAAGAAATACTAAAAAAAAAAAAAAAAAAAAAAAGTCTTTAAAAAAAGGAAAAAAGAATGTCAATGGAACTTCAATAAAAAAGAGAAGCTTCTGCCCACCACCCTCCCACTCTTTTCTTTGATGGTCACAAAAACTAACACAGTCCCTCTTCATCACCTATTAATACTCTTTGTGGAAATACACTGTACATTGACTTGGAGTTTCTGACATAATAACTAACTTCCTATCTCTTAAGTAATGATTTTCGACTTGATCATAACTTTGAAAAGGCATTTATGATCTCACATTAGGAATGCGAAAAAGGAAGAAGTGATATCTTCTTTTTCTTAAGTTGAGTGTTCATATTTACGATGCAGAAGGAAACGGAAGGATGATAAGTGTACAATATTATGGGAATATATTGTGTACAATATGATGTTCATTCCATTACTCTCTTTTCTAATCATTCATAGAAATCTAAATTTTGTTCTTTGTAGAGGCAATGATTTGTATAAGATTATTTTTTTATAAAAAGTTGGAGAAACTGTTTATGTAAAGCAATTAGGAACTTGCCTCAATACAAATTCATTGAACTGAAAAATATGTTCTGATTGCCATTCAAGCTTGAAAACAGCAAAACATCAGTTTGCAGAACCAGAAAAGGGCCTCAGAGAGCAATAGGAGAAGATGAAAATCATCATTCTGAGTGCACTAAAGAAATTAGCCCTAAGATAGCCCCTCCCTTCTGAGGCTCATTTACATCTTAAAAGGAGTCCTAAAACTGGTTTATAGATGAATACTTTTTTTTGACACAATTCAGTAAAAAAGAAAATATTGGATTATACTTGACTTTCTGCAAGTATTTCATTTTATTTTTAGAAACACTCCTTTTATTGTTACCCAGTTTAAATTAAGCAAAATACGTCATTGTGACTATTAAGTTCTTTGCCTGTAATGTATGTTTGTGAGATAATGAACCATATTTTCCCACTGTGTAAACTACGCCATGGGGACTAAAAGGCACTTTTAAAAGTTGTACAAACTCTTTTAGGTCACTGGGATACCACTTAGGAAATTAGCACTCATTACACTAAATGATACCCTAGTGGCTTGGAAAGGTCAACATAGCTTTCAAAAAATTATGACTCTTTGAGAGTGTATTGCTCAACTGTGATCATATTATTTGCAGTGCATTTGGCTAGAAGTTTGTAAATAAAGATCTTGTTGTATAATAATTGATGGAGTATTTTTGCTGCATATGAAAATAAGTTAATTCAGATTTAAAGGAATATACGTTTATATAAATAAACCAAATGTAGTTGATCTCTTTCTTTGCAAAGATAAATATTTGATATGTTCTATAAATGATGACAGCTAATAGATTCATCAGATCTCAATTCTGTACTTTACTCATAGGATAGTTCATGTATATAGAATAACAATATGCATTTGTAAGTACTATATGAAGGCATTACAATGTGATTCAGACAAATTATCTCCAACCTTATGAAAATATTTAGTATACATTAAAGTGACAGAATCTATGGGTTATGGTGTATAATATGCATAACTAACATTTATTGAGATTTTAATATGTTCCAAGTACTTTTCTAAGCACCTTGCATGACTGAACTTACTTATTCCTCCTAATCATTCTATAACACTGGGATATTGCTTGGATATTGAAAGACAAATAAGAAAACTTGCCTTTGAGAGATTGGCTTGAAGGTCTAAGGTCACATAGAAAATTGATTGCTAGCTTCCAAAGCCAGGTCGGTCTTAAAGTTTGTTTGGATTTTTCTACACTATATTACAAAGAAGTGGACAATTTTTGATAAACATTTTTATTCCTTATTTATTACCATAGCCTTTTAAAAAATCAATGCTTAAATTTCCAACGCTGCTGTTATCTTAGTTCAGGACACCAGCCTCTCTTACTTGGATTACAACAGTAACTACCTAGCTGATCTCACTGACCACTCCCTTGCTCTAACTGACACCCTTTTCCATTTCTCTGTCAAAGACATAATTTAAGAATTCAGACTGAAGATTTCATCACCCCTTGAAGCACCTTTGAGTGCATTTAAAGTATGTCTAAACAAGGTCAAATTCTCTATGTCTTTGCCTTAAGGTCCTTAATTATTTCCAAACTTATTTTCCATCCAGTCAAATTACCAATCGGCTGCAAAAGTAGAATAAATACGTTTTCAAACATACATTTAAAAAGCACCCAAAAGAATGGCGCAGTCGGTTAAGCGTCCGACTTCAGCCAGGTCACGATCTCGCGGTCCGTGGGTTCGAGCCCCGCGTCAGGCTCTGGGCTGATGGCTCAGAGCCTGGAGCCTGTTTCCGATTCTGTGTCTCCCGCTCTCTCTGCCCCTCCCCCGTTCATGCTCTGTCTCTCTCTGTCCCAAAAATAAATAAACGTTGAAAAAAAAATTAAAAAAAAAAAAAGCACCCAAAAGAATAAAATAAACCCTCACATATATGGTCAAATGATCTCTGACAAGGAAATAAGACCACTCAATGGGGAAAGCAAAATCTCTTCAGCAAGTGGTGGTGGGAAAACTCAACATCCCATGTAAAAGAATGAAGTTGAATTCTTTACCTTATGCTACATACAAATAACTCAAAAGGGACTAAAGGCCTAGACATAATACAACAATGTATAAAACTTTAAAAGAAAACATAGAAAATTTAATGACATTGGATTTAGCAATGATTTCCTGGAAATGATGCCAAAAGCATAGACAACACAAGAAAAAAGAAAGAGAGAGAGAGAGAGAGAGAGAGAGAGAAAGGGAAATGGAAGTACATTAAACCTAAATTTCTGTGTACCAAAGGTCAAAGCCAACACACTGAAAAAGCAGCATACAGAATGAAAAAAAAAATTGCAAACATAGGTTTGACAAAGGGTTACAATCCACAACATATTAAAAACAGTTGAGTGTCCCAGTGTCTGACGCTTGATTTTGATCATGTCATGATCTTGCAGTCATGGGATCAAGCCCCACGTTGGGCTCTGCGCTGGGTGTGGAGCCTGCTTGGGATTCATTCCTCCTCTCTCTGCCTCTCTCTCTCTCAAAAATAGAATTAAAAAAAATAAAGTAGGAAAAAACTCTAATATATGTATTTCCATAGAAAAAAAAGCAAAGTAAATGAACAAGTAGGCAAGGATGGTAAAGTAAGTAGCCCCAGAAATCCATTTTTCTATAAAAACAACAAAACTGCTCAAAAATTATCAAAATTAACATTTCAGAACTCTGGAAATTAACCAATGGCTTGCAACAGTCTTGGGAGCAGTCAGTGAAAATGGCAGAATTGGTATACTATATGGCATATTAACTTGCCCCATTGCTAGCCCCCTCTATCCAGAGCTGCAGAAAATATGAAAAAGAGAAATCTCATAATCACAGTAGAAACTAGAAGCCTAGCAGCCACTAGAAGGGGCAAAATGGCATTAGTATTCCTCAAAAGCAACATTCTTAGAGAACTGCAATTATTTGATTTGTCTGGCAAATCCCAGAAACGATCAATGCAGGGATCATTTTTATTTGATCCGACTCAGAACTTTCCCAGTGTGAACAACCATTCCCCAAAGGTGTTTGTTAAGAATAATCAGTGCAATGTTTTTTTTTTCCAAAATGGAAAGTACGAGAACAATGTTTCACTAAATGAAGGATGACAATAAAGAAATTGAAATTAAAAAATAGAAAGTCTGTAGAGTTGAAAAATAAAACAGAAATGTAAAATTCATGAGTGGCACACAGCAGATTTCAGCTGGCATAAGGAATAATTTGAGTCTGAGGATAAGCCATTGATATTACCCAGTTTGAGAAAGAGAATTAAAAAAAAGAATAAATGCCTCAGAGATCTGAAGGACAGAATCAAAGTATGAACATAAGCGCAATGGGAGTACCAGATTAAGACAGAAAGAGGTAGAAATATATGAACATTTTTTTTTTTTTTGCTAGCAGATCAGACCTATAAGAAATACTTCACTGTGAAGGAATCCTTCACTGTGAAAGGAAAAGACACTTGACAGTAACATGAGTTCACACAACAGAATAAAGAACACTGATAAAAATAACTACATAAGTATATTTCACAGAGAGCACAATGCATTTTTGTTTGTAACTTTTTGCATAAGCCAATAATTGTAAAATTATGTCGACAGTGTTAAAATGTGTAAAGATGTAATTTGGATGACAATAAATCACAAACGATGGCTTTGAAAGCAGTTATGTTGGTCAAACAATCGTATACTCTTGAAATTAAGTACATAGTAATGTGATTTAGATTATTTTAAATGAAATGTTAATTGTAATCTCGTGAAGCACTGAGAATAATTCAAACAATATATAGTTTTTTTTTTTAATTTTTTAACGTTTATTCATTTTTTGATAGAGAGAGACAGAGTGTGAGTGGGGGAGGGGCAGAGAGAGAGAGGGAGACACAGAATCTGAAACAGGCTCCAGGATCTGAGCTGTCAGCACAGAGCCCGATGCGGGGCTCAAACTCAGGGACCTGTAGATCATGACCTGAGCTGAAGTCGGCCGCTCAACCGACTGAGCCATGCAGGCATCCCTCAAACAAAATATAGTTGAGGAGATTGAAATAGTCCAGTGGAAAATATCTTATGGGCACAAAATAAGTCAGTAATGGAAGAATGGAGCCAAAAAAAAATTAGACATATGATAAATAGCATGATGTCAAACACAAATCACAGCTCATCCATAATTACATCAAACGCAAAGGACTTAAAACTTTAGCTAGAAAGCGTAAATTTACAGAGTAAAATTTTTTAAGTATGACCAGTTTTTCACTGTCTCTGAAAGACACAGTTCAGATTTAAAGCACAAATAGGTTAAAAGGAAAATAATGGAAACATATATGCCATTCAAATAGTAAACAATGAAAAATGGAACGGATATATTGATATAAGGTAACATAAATTTTAAAAGAAAAAAAACTGTTACTAGAGACAAAAGGGATTTTTTGTTATAATAAAGTCAGAATTCTTTTAGAGAAGCATAACAATGATCTACAAATATGTAGCTAAAAAGAACCCCAACATATGTGATGTAAAAAACAAAATAGTTGAAAGGAAAAATAGATAAGTCAACAATAATTGTTGCAGACTACTGACCTACTTTGAATAATGAATGGAACAACTGAGCACAAGATCATAAAATAGCCTAAGACTTAAACAACACTGTAAACTAACTATACCTAACACATCTATAGAACACTCCAACCAATGACATCACAAAATAGTTTTTTTCTGAAATGAATCTGGAATATTTTCTAGGAAAAACATTTGATAGTTCATGAAATAAGCCTCAATAAATTAGATTTCATCAAAGGAAATATTTTTACTTTAAAAAACACAATTATTGGGGCGCCTGGGTGGCACAGTCGGTTAAGCGTCCGACTTCAGCCAGGTCACGATCTCGCGGTCCGTGAGTTCGAGCCCCGCGTCAGGCTCTGGGCTGATGGCTCAGAGCCTGGAGCCTGTTTCCCATTCTGTGTCTCCCTCTCTCTCTGCCCCTCCCCCGTTCATGCTCTGTCTCTCTCTGTCCCAAAAATAAATAAACGTTGAAAAAAAAAAACAAAACACAATTATGAAGAGATATGCAGATAATGGGAGAAAACATATCATTTATCTGATATGAGATATGTATCTAGACTATATAAGGAATTCTTTTTTTTTTAATATTTATCTGAGGGAGAGAGTGAGAGGAAGAGAGCGAACAGGGAGGTACAAGGAGATGGAGACGGAAAAACCCAAGCCGGCCCTGCTTTGTCAGCACAGACCCTGATGAGGGGCTCAAATTCACAAACTGTATGATCGTAACCTAAGCCAACTTCAAGAGTTGGACTCTTAATAGACTGAGACTTCCAGGCGCTCCTGTAAAGAATTTTTAGGGGCACTTGGGTGGCTCAGTCAGTTGAGACTCTCACTTTGGCTCAGGTCGTGATCTAGCAGTTCATGAGTTTGAGCCCCATATGGGGCTTGCTGCTGTCAGTGCACAGCCTACTTTGGATCCTCTGTCCCTCTCTACCCTTCCCCAAATTGTGTGCACGGGCAAGCACACACACATTCTTCTCACTCTCTCTCAAAAGTAAACATTAAAAAAATTCTTAAAACTCAAAAATAAAAAGACAAAAAAGGTAATTTACAAATGTATTTTATAGATATTTATCAAAAAAAACAAAAAAGATTACGAACCTCAGGGATATCTGTAGATATTTCTTTATAGTTCTTAAATATATTCCCCTACATCTCAGAGCCAGCAATGGCATATCAAATTATCTCAAGTGGAATAAATCTGATTACCGTATTTGCAACGTTTCTCTTTCTCATCTTCTGTGGCATCTCTCTCACCCTACCCAGAGAAAATTTTCTATTTTTAAAAGTTTTCTGGGGCGCCTGGGTGGCGCAGTCGGTTAAGCGTCCGACTTCAGCCAGGTCACGATCTCGCGGTCCGTGAGTTCGAGCCCCGCGTCAGGCTCTGGGCTGATGGCTCAGAGCCTGGAGCCTGTTTCCGATTCTGTGTCTCCCTTTCTCTCTGCCCCTCCCCCGTTCATGCTCTGTCTCTGTCCCAAAAATAAATAAACGTTGAAAAAAAAATTAAAAAAAAAAAAAGTTTTCTGATATTGGACTCTACCTCCCAACCCCCATGTAATCTGAGATATCTCTCCATTGTAAGCCTATAATTTTAATAGCATTGGCAAAATTCCCTTTGCCATGTAAGGTAACATATTTGTAGATTAGTATATGGATATCTCTGGAAGGACTTGCTATTTACTACATATAGCACACTACTATCACTGTGGGTTCCAAGAGGTTAACCAAGGAACTGATCTCCCACTTCACCCTGCACCTTGCTCCACAGAATCAGGCAGCGGAACTCTGGACTACCCAACTTGGTAGTTTTGGTGGAGTCCAGCAAAGAATTTATCACCTATCCCTGGCTCATGGAAATAAGTATGTTCTGATTCTTTCACTGAGGTAGCATTGGTAGGTCTGAGAGAGAAGCTGGTATACCATTTCCTGTCTTAGGGAAGCAAGTAGTGCTCCCATTTTCTCAGCCAGGGTAGTTTCAGTGAGGTATGGTGGTAAGATAAGCCTCTACTCCCACCTGGCAGTAAGGAAACTTAACAGAGCACCACAAGGAGCTAGTACCCACTCTGAATTATACCTTTCCACATCACTACCTAATGTCAGGAAGATTAAACAAAGCAGGGAGAGTCTAAGCTAATTAGCATCTTACTACATGCACTTGGGACCCATAGGACCCAGTGAGTAGAGGAGCTTCAACACCCACAGGGTAGCAGTGACACTGAATGAGGCAGTGTGAGCTGGGACTACTGGGCACTTCGGTATCTCCACTTTAGAATGGTAAGGCCCAGTGGGGAGCTGAGCCTCCACCAATGGCCTTCAATGAAGAAGACAGAATAAGGTGGTACAAGGAAGGACTGATTGTCACTTAGCTTCTTCCTTTCTAAGTCTCAGCGCAAACCATGAGGAGCTAAGCATATACCCCTATCATACAGAGAGAAGGTAGCATGTATCAGTCCTATGGTTCCCCTTTCTCTCAAGTTTGTGAGGCTAGCAGAGAAGTAAGCGTACTCTCCCACTTGGAGGTAGCAAGATGGTATGAATAAGTGCTCAGTTTTTTTCCAGGATAGTGTTGGTGGGGTCCAGTGGGAAGTTGAACATGAACACCCGAGCAACCTTAGTACTACAACTTAACAGCATTACCAGCTTCAAGAGAAAAAAAAAAGATCCATAGTTTTATATAGAATATCAAAATATCCTGAATATAATTGAAAATCACTATTCATACCAAGACCCAGAAAAATCACCAGTGGAATGAAAAACAAAACAAAACAAAACAAAACAAAACAAAACAAAACAAAAATCAACTTGGAAGTGAGTTAAATGTAGCAATTATCTATTCTATACCTGGCTAAGGTATATTTTGGGAATTAAAGGGAAAAAAGACATTCTGAGACAAGAAAAACTAAGAGAATGTGTTGCTAGTAAATATAATCTCAAGAGTAGCTGAAGTAAGTTCTCAAAACAGAAATATAGAAAAGGGCTCATGGGGTGCCTGGATGGCTCACTCTGTTAAGTGTCAGACTCATGGTTTTGGCTCAGGTCATGATCTCATGGTTCCTGAGATTTAGCCCCCCAAGGTGATCTCTGTTCTGACAGCCTGGAGACTGCTTGGGATTCTCTCTCTACTCTCTCTTTGCCTCTCCCCTTGCTCGCATGCTCTCTCCCTCTCTCTCTCAAAATAAATAAATAAAACTTAAAAAAAAAATAAAGCCTTGAAACTTTATAAAGGCATTAAAGAAACTTCTGGACAAGATGGTATAGACCAATTTCTTCCTCCTCTTCCCTACTAAGTAAACCATAAACTCTTAAAATAATGTGAGAGACAACCAAAGGAGAACCTAAGGTATGGGGAAGGAGAAGTGGTGTGAGATGGCACTACTGGAGGAAAATCAAAGCAGTAGGGAATCTTAAGTTCCCTTTCTCCCCAACAGAAAAGGTGAGCCAGAACTGGGATTTTCCATCTCCCAGTTAGTAGCAGAAGGCAGCCAGGTAGGCTTATTTCCCTTCAAATCAAACATGATTCTTTCTCACAGTAAGTCTGACATCACTGGCAAGGGGGATCAATCACAAACTCCATTTACAAAAGTCAGCAGGGGAACAATTATCCTTCCCTGCCAGGTCTGAAACACCTCCTGTCTATGCTGAGACATGGGAGTAGCTGGGGAAGGTACAATGGGGATCCTGACCTAATAAACACCTAGTCTAGAATGGACTTTACATCTCCCTCAAATGATTAAGGATACTGCCACAACAAGTACCCATAAGGAAAACATCTTCATCTTTATATTTAATAGGTGAGAAAAAATACATGATACAAGTAAGATTTCTACACTGTACATGAGGTAAATTTTTACTTTATTTTTTGAGGTACAATTTAATATACCATGATAAGTTATACCTGTATGCTCTAATAGTTAATGCGACCACTAGAAAATTTTGCAAAGCAATATATTAATATGAAAATAACAACATAAAAGTTTAAATACATCAAGATAGAATTTTAAATAAAAATTTAAATTCTTCACAGGAAGATAGAAAAAATAAAAATAAAAAAAAGAAGCAGGGGAATTAGAAGTAGAGCAAACAGAAAGAATAATAAAATGGCAGACTTATGTACCAACATATTAATTAGTACTTTCAATATAATCATTTAAATGCACTAGATAAAAGACAGAGGTTAAGTGGGAAAAAATGTTCCAAGTATATGCTTCTTCTCAGGAAATTAATTCAAATCCAACAATATAGACAGATTAACCATAAAAGAGAAGAAAATGATATACCATAGCTACATTAATTTTAAATATAAGCAAGAATGATCATGTAAATATCTGATTAAATAGATTGTAGAGCAAAGAAAATTACAAGAGACAAAGAGGCAATTTGTAATTATAAAATGAAAAATCCACCATAACGATGTAAAAACGCTAGATGTATAAAAGAACCAAAGAACAGAGTTAAAAAAAACATTAAGGAAAAAATAGTAGAGCTAAAAGAAGAAATAGACAAATCCACCGTTCTAGTTGGGGACATCAACACTCCTCTCTCAGCACATTTGATAGAACTGCTAGGCAGAGCATCAGCAGGAATGTAGAAGAACTGAATCATACTGTCAACAGAATTGAATTGCCATTTATAAAACACTCCACAATAAAAACATAAAAAATTCAACAATGATAGAGTATCCACTTTTCAAACACCCATGGAACATTGATCAACTATATACTGGGACCTAAAACAAACCTTAACAGAATTAAAGAGTTGAAATCATGCAGAGTTTTTATTTTCTGACTAAAATAGAATCAAACTATAAATAAAAACAGAAGGAAAATCTTTGAAACTCTGGAGATTAACAACATACTTCTATATAATGGGGGGAGGGAGACAAAGAGGAAATGGAGCTGCAGGAAGATGGAAATAAAAAATTTAAAAAATATTGTACAACCTAAGGTAGGGCTGAAAGGGTAATGTATAGCACTAAAGGCTTACACTAGAAAAGGGTGAATATCTTAAATCAATAATTTTCTACCTTAAGAAATGAGAATAAGGAGAACAAAATAAACCCAAAGCAAATGGAAGGAAGAAATAATAAACATCAGAACAGAGGGATGCATGGGTGGTTCTGTTGGTTAAGCATCTGACTTTGGCTCAGGTCACTATCTTGTGGTTTACAAGTTTAAGCCCCATACCGGGTTCACTGAGGTCAGCACAGAGCCTGATTTTGATCCTCTGTCCCCTCTCTCTGTCCCTCCTCCACTTACATTCTTTCTCTCAAAAATAAATAAACATTTAATTAAAAAACAAACAAACAAACAAAACAGCAACACCAGAACAGAAATCAATGAAATTGAAAACATAAACCCAATATAAAAAATTAATGCAAGGCAATCAATAAGGCAAAAATCTGGATCGGTTACCAACAGCTTTTTGCAGCATTGTTGATAGCCTTTATTCCATCCCTGCCAAAAATGACACATTCTTTTTGAGACAGAGAGCTCATAACTTGTAATGGGCAAATAAAACAGCACTGTCCGTACTTGTGTGAATGGATACAGGAAACTGAAGTGTAATTCTCCATAGACAAAACAATAGAAGTAGCAGAAAGGAGCTTTTGATGACTAAAGATGCCAAGTAGGGCTGCCAGGTTTTTATTGTTCACCCTTACCACAAGAGTTCAATGAACAACAAAAATTCTTAATATCTTGATCTGCAGAGGTTAACTATCTGTCTCTCAGGCCATCATGTGCATACATCAGTTCACATTATTATTTTATGGGATTATTGAATGGCAAACACATTGGCACTTGGAAGGGAAATAAGCCAAGTCCACTATTTAGCGATAATATTCTTAAACTTAGATTCACAATTAATCACAAAACAGTTAAAATCATTGTCCTTTTCACTCGTTTTAGTATCATAATTTTTCCAATGTTTTATTTTAAGGTATTTCTTCATTTAGTAATGTAAGTGAACTTCTCAGTCCAGCAGTTAGAAAGGAATTATTTATGACATTTATTAGCAATGTAGAACAAATAAATTTTATTAGATGCATGTTGTTGGTAATTAAATAAAATAGAAATTGCAAACTGTGTAATTTTATGTACCTAATGCATTTTTTTCTCAATTTGTGTTTCATTTTGAAAATAGGGATAAAAGAGAGTGGACATAATTAACCATATATGGGATATTAATGTGTGCTTGTAATAAGGATAACAGCTTTTATAGAGTGGGATGATTACTTTTATAACCCAATTAAAATTTAAGAGTTACTGTTCCTTCATTACATAGATTGGATTTTCTTTAATCCAGAAGTTTCATATATTTTGCTTCAGAGTTTATGTATGTGAAGTGCACATTTGGAAAATGGAGGCATAATACTAGTGATTTAATTTCTATGTGATCAGATGAAATTTAACATTGTCTTTCCCATTTTTTTTAACCTTGTGAAAATTTATTTCCTTGCTCATTATTTGCTTCTTAATAGAAAAGAAAAAAAAATAATATCTCCATGGCTGAAGGCCATGTCTACATAACAGCAGGTTTATTCAGACACACTGAATGAACTAAAAGTCTGTCAAAATTAGTTTTATTTATTTAGCATGATTTTGCAACTTGGTAAAGAATTCAGAAACTATGTTTTGGGCCATGAATATCAAAGTAACTGAACCTGTCTCTCTTCATGTGCATTGACTTTTAGCTATTAACCAGTCTCGTCTCTTGCAAAATTTTCAAAAATTATTTTATGTGTTTCTTGTTATTTTGGCTCATGTTAGAAATTAAAGTAACTAAACTACATTCATTATTTTATTTAAAAAGCTTAATAGGGATTAATATTTCAGGCAAAACACAGTTATAATGTTCACTTGGAAAAACAATGTCAAAAACTTGGTAGAGAGAGATTTATGAAGGATAACAGGACCTAGATTCTGGAGGATATGTAGTTGTATCACTATGTGTTATGTCACTAATAATTATAGCTATGATATTATATGGCTATGAAACATCCACATGTACACACATAAACATATGCATCAAACCTACATAGCTGTGAAAGAAAATAGGTCATATTTAATTCAGTTGGAAGAGGGTAGTCTTCAACTTGGAGACACATAAAACTAAATAGTCTGGCACTCTTACACTTTTATAAAGCTATATTTTAAATGTCTAATTTTTAGGGGTGCTTGGGTGGCTCAGCTGGTTAAGCATCTGACTTCGGCTCCGGTCATGATCTCATGGTTTGTGAGTTTGAGCCCCACATCAGGCTCTGTGCTGACAGCTCAGAGCCTGGAGCCTGTTCTGGATTCTGTGTCTCCCTCTCTCTCTGCCCCTCCCATGCTCATGCTCTGTCTTTCTCTGTCTCTCAATAATAAATAAACATTTAAAAAAATTAAATGTCTAATATTTAAAGATGTCAGTAACATGACAAAAATGGAATCTTAATTGTATGAAAACATATTGCAAAACTTGCCACAATTCTTCTTTTTTAATGTTTTTATTTATTTTTGAGAGAGACAGAGAGAGACAGAGAGAGACAGAGAGAGAGAGAGAGAGAGAGAGAGAGAGAATGAGCAGGGAAAGGGCAGAGGGAAAGGGAGACACAGAATCTAAAGCAGGCTCCAGGTTCTGAGGTGTCAGCACAGAGCCCGATGCGGGGCCCAAACCCATGAACCAGTAGACCAAGACCTGAGCCAAACTCAGAAGCTTAACCAACTGAGCCACCCAGCTGCCATGCAAAAATGGTCACAATTCTTCATTCTTCCCTTTATCCTAAGCATTTGCAAAGCTGCTTTAAGCTCCTCCTATCAGGAGTTTATTTCAATTTATTTCACTATCGCTGTATGTAAGTTGCCTTGTGTCCTACTTTGGTCAATGGAAGTCAACGTTCTTCCAGTCTTGCTTGGAACTACACCAGTACATACCCACAGCTGGCGGTTTGAAGACAACGTGTGGACGAGAACTAACATGGCTCAGCCGACCTTCAGAGGTGGAGTCTCTTAGCTGACCCACAGCTGGCACACAGGAGTTCTGCTGAAATCTGAATAGACAACTGGCTTGTTTAACCTTTATTGCTGACTGGTACAATCATGAACTAAGATAATGGTGTTTTGTTTTAAGCTACCAAATTAGAAGTGAACTGTTACACAGCAATAGCTATGTGATAAAGCTTACTTTTTAGATAAAGCTTACATTTTAACACATTACTTTAAATACGACTTTAACAGAAGCTTTCTAACACGCAATCTAAAATATAAAACAGATACAAAATATTTGAAAAAAATGCTAAAATATAAACCATATCATATTTTATTTCAGACAATGCGAATGTTTGGAGTGCCTGGGTGGGTCAGTTGGTTAAATGCCTGATCTCAGGATCACACAGTTCATGGGTTCAAGCCCCACACCGGGCTCTGCATTGACCATGCGGAGACTGTTTGGGATTCTCTCTCTTCCTCTCTCTTTCTGTCCCTCCCCTGCTCTCCCTCTCTCTCTCTCTCTCTCTCTCTCTCAAAAATAAACTTAAAAAAAAAAGAAAATACAGATTTTTTTTTACTAAAAGCATTCAAAATAATTTGAATTCATTCTTCAGATATGGAAACTTTCTGGATTAGACTTATCTTCTCTCTCTAATTTTTCCTCTTCATATATTTAATATTCAGAATATTCTAAACTATATTTTTAAGTTTTTTAAATTTATTTTTGGAAACTTTAATTATCAAATATTTGAGTTTGTTGTATTTCTGTTTCCTATTTGTCCATGCAAAACTTCCTTGACTCTATGATAACACTTATTTCCTCCATTTGTGTTTTCACTATATTTTTCATTTATGCTACTAGACTTACTCATCTGTCATTTGTCATTTGTCCCTGTTCAAAATTAATTACTGATATGAGAGTTTAAGATTATAATAAATTAATTGGTTATAATGTGAATGATGGATATAAGTTAAATTAAATCTACATTAAAGAGATAAATAATCAACACTGGTGGATCCTAATGAGAAATCCACACTCCTGTGTGTTTATTTAGTTGTAGAACTCCAATCCCTAGAATTGAGAATTCACATTTTAGAGGTGGCTATAAAATGATCAGTATACCTTGCTCTAAATTTTCACTGGAGGATGCATTAATCGCCAATAATAACAATTTAGTTTTGCTTTGGAAATGCCTATTAGGTTTCCGTTCTCATATCAATCAACTCGGCTTTTTCAAACTTTCTTTTTAGAATTGTTTATTTCAATCAAGTACATGCTTTTGCTTATGTGCAACTTTGTAGGTACGCTACCAGAAACAAGAAGTTAAGAATGTACATTTTCATTTATACTAGCCTTACTCTTATAAATACTGCTATAAATCACAGGAAAAACTTTTCTCTGACATAACAAACTAGCTTTCCAGAGAAGACCCATTATTGGCAGTAGATGAAAGAACAATTCATTTAACAGATTTTTTTTATCATCCTAAATATTCACCTAGAGATATGTATTACTTACTCGTAAATATTAGAATCCTCAATACAAAATGTGTCCTCAGCAACTACATATGATTGCACCCCAAATACCAAACCATATGCTTTTTATCATCATGGTTGTTATTTTCTGATTTAGGTTTAACTTTCTCTAGAGGCTATTAAAGAATACATACATTTTTTGCTGACATTTTATCACAGCAATAAAATGAGATGGGGATCCATACTCAAAAGGCCACTAAAATCAGTCAGGATGTTTACTGCAGAAAACAATTGCTTGCCAAACACTCTGAAAAAATTCAGTCAAGTGTGACCAGATTTATGGCTAAATGCATTGTCACACAAAGCTTTCAACTGTAACTTATTTTACAATATTGTAACTATATATCTATGAAAGACAGCCTCCCTTAGTACCATTATTTTAATGGCATACTTACCTTAACATGTGAGAAATTATCCATGAGAAGTCAGGAGAAATTGAATTTATTTTTAAATTTTCGCTTATCAAATCATGCAGAAATCTACACATATAAGTCAATTTTCTTCATTATATTCTTTCAGTTTATGCTAACCTATGTTTTCATTGGTAAGAGTCATTGTACCTGTCAACGTTAGTGCAGATTCTGATACGATCGCTTTTACAAGTTCCAGGAAATGATTGGCAATGCTTTTAATCCTATATAATTGAATCCATCCACAGGAGGGAAAAAGAAAAACATCATTCAGAAAGCGTCTTGGTAAGTGTAGCACTTCGTGAACAGAGCTGAAATACTTCTGTAGCAAGTGCATTATATAATTTTGGGCAAGCTTTTCTTAATATGTTTTCTCCTTTTTATTATTTTTATTTTATTTTATTATTTTTATTTTTTCTCCTTTTAGATTTTTCTCTTTAATCCATTTTCAATTAATTTTTTGAGTGCTATAAATTAGGGATTCAATTTCAATTTCCCTCTCTTGCATTTGAATATACAGTTTTCCAAATAGCATTTGTTGAAGAGACTATCTATTCCCGATTGAATATTGTTGACAATTTTGTCAAATGTTAGTTGACAATATATGTAGAGGTTTATTTTGGGGCTGTCAATTCTATTCTATTGGTCCATGTGTCTTTTTATGCCACTACCATACTGTATTGATAACTATAGCTTTGTAATATAGTTTGAAATTAGGAAGTGTGATACCCCCAGCTTTGTTTTTCTATCTCAATATTGCTTTGGCTATTCAGGGTCTTTTATGGTTCTCTAGGAATTTTAGGATTGTTTTTTCTATTTCTGTGAAAAATGCTACTAAATCTTGATAGGCACGGCATGGAATGTATAGACAGCTTTGGATGGTATGGGCATTTTAACAATATTAATTCTTCTGATCCATGGACACTGGATTTCTTTCCATTTATTTGTACCTTTTCCAGTTTCTTAAAAGAAAATGTCCTATTGGGGCGCCTAGGTGGCTCAGTCGGTTAAGCATCCGACTTCAGCTCAGGTCACAATCTCGTGGTCCGTGAGTTCGAGCCCCACGTCGGGCTCTGGGCTGATGGCTCAGAGCCTGGAGCCTGCTTCCGATTCTGTGTCTCCCTTTCTCTCTGCCCCTCCCCTGTTCATGCTCTGTCTCTCTCTGTCTCAAAAATAAATAAACGTTAAAAAAAAAAAAGAAAATGTCCTATAGATTTCAGTGTACAGATTTTTCACCTCCTTGGTTAAATTTATTTCTAAGGCCTTTGTTGTTTTTGATGCTGTTGTGAATGGTAGTATATTAAAAATTGATGTATTTTAATGCTTGATGCTTTTGATATATATATATGTATATATATATATATATATATATACACACACATATATATATACATATATATATATACATATATATATGTATATATATATATTATGTGACGATTACCACAATTTTGTCTCCATTCCCAAATCTTACCGCTTTACTTTGTTTGTCTTATTTCACTAAGAATATTGACAAAAGTTGTTGGATAGAATTAATGTTTAATTAATTAATGTTTAATTAATGTAATTAATAGAATTAATGTTTAATCAATAGAAAAGTATTGATTTTTCTAAATGTTTAGATGATCATAGTTGTCCTATTTATTCTACTGATACAGTAAAATGCATTTTATGAATGCCAAATATTAAATTTCTAGTGTAAATTTTTTTTTTAATTTTTTTTCAACGTTTTTTATTTATTTTTGGGACAGAGAGAGACAGAGCATGAACGGGGGAGGGGCAGAGAGACAGGGAGACACAGAATCGGAAACAGGCTCCAGGCTCTGAGCCATCAGCCCAGAGTCCGACGCCGGGCTGGAACTCAGGGACCACGAGATCGTGACCTGGCTGAAGTCGGACGCTTAGCTGACTGCACCACCCAGGCGCCCCTCTAGTGTAAATTGATGTATCTGTTTATATGTAAGTAAAATGGATTGACTTGTTTATAATATGTTGTTGCCTTTATTCTTTTATTTACTTATTTATTTTATTTTATTTATTTATTTTGAGAGAGAGAGAGAGAGAACACAAGTTGTGTAGGGGCAGAGAGAGAGGGAAAAAGAGTTTCAAGAAGGCTCCGTGCTGACAGGGCAGAACCCGAGGCAGGGCTCAAACCCAGGAACCGTGAGATCATGACATGAGCCATCCAAGTGATCAAGAGTCAAACGCTCAACTGACTAAACCACCTTGTTACCTATATTCTTGAGAAATGTTAGTTTATGATATTGTTTTTTGCAATATCTTTGTCCGAATTTTGTGTCAAGGTTATCCTGGGGCAATGGAACAAGTGGGTTTGGTGTTATGTCAGATTCTTGAGCACTGGAGCCAAAAGATTTTGGGCAGGGGGGATTCTCTCAGAAAGAGACCAGAGTACTTATTTAGGCAAGAATGTGATCTTGGCTGAACAAACTTCAGTCTGATACCATAGGGAAGTTTTGGAGTATACACTTCACCACGAAGGAAAACACTGTACTAATTTTATGGAGAAGGCACCAGCTGAAAATTTCATTAGCCAACAGTGCCTGAAATTGAGGAGTGGCTATGCCATTTGGCAAAGGACACTCTGGGTGATTGTACCCAACAAAGTCTAACTCCTTGGACCAGGCAGATTCAATTGCTTCTTCCAACTTTTTACTCTTCTAGGCTAAGCCTCACTAAAATTCCATTTAATTATAACTTTTGGGAAAATTAACAGAGGAGGGTTAATGGGAGAAACCTTAGGTCCTGTTGCTGCAGTTGGTTGTGGGGCCATAACTGATCATCATACACACCATTTTCTACTCTCCAGTGCAGTTTCATTTCCCGTTTATTTAACATTTCTGACGGTTGAAATTGACTTGCCATCTTGGTTGACTTAAAACTTCATATCTGATAGCCTGTTTATCATATTCTCATTGCACTTTTATTTTTACTTATTCATTTACAAATAATGTCAGGCATGGGAAAAAACAAGCATTTCTTTAATGAGATGCAGTATATTCCTCTCTGCTCCCTTTGCATAAAAGCTGACCATAGTGATTAGAGTCAATTATTCTCTCTCTGCTGGTCTAGAAGCAGGCGTCGCCCCAAATGGTCAGGTAGCAGATGTAGCTTTAAGTTTACCTGGTGTGATTTATTTTTTAAATGTTTTATTTATTTTTAGAGAGATAGAGCATGAGTGGGTAGTGGCAGAGAGAGAGAGAGAGAGAGAGAGAGAGAGAGAGACAGGATCCGAAGGAGGCTCCAGGCCCCAAGCCGTCAGCCCGATGCAAGGCTCAAACTCACGAACCATGAGATCATGACCTGAGCCGAAGTCAGATGCTTAACCAACTGAGCTACCCAGCCACCCCTATGTGGTGTAATTTCTTATCTTGCTATTCATTGTTTTGATCTTATTTAAATGTACTAATCAGATTTGTTTTAAATTTCATGCCCAATGACTTAGTTTTCTGGGTCACCTGTGGATCGGTTTCATTTGTGAGGTTTTCTTCCTGGTATTTAGTCTTTCAATTTTGGTCTTATGTTAACACTAGGCAGATTTTATTGCATATTACACCGTGTCTATGAAAAATTCGAACAGTTCTAGATAGTTGTATTTTCCTTCAGGGAAGAATTGCTCTTTGCCAAAAGTTAGATTAAGGGTATATTACTGGGTCTCAATAAACAACTTCAAGTTTTTGAGCCTGTGTTGTAAGGTTTGTCTTTATCTGGTTCACATTTTATTTTAGGGCATAGCTCTTTAGAAGTCTCAACTGAACGTATGGGGTGTTTATTGCTATCGTTTCTCCTCACCCACCTTGCAATCCAATTTTGTCTCCCCAGCAACGTAAGACTATTGAAAGGTCTTAGCTTTTAGTCACTTAACAATTTCTTTCTGATTGATTTCTTGGCCTCCTGCCCCTATGCTTTTTAGGATTTACCAGTGACCTATAGTATTAAAGCACTCAGAATTCTGGGATCACTTCTCTGGGTCCTTTTTCTCCCAAGATTTCTGTTTCTCACATCTTGAATGCCTTATTACTTCTAGAAACAAAAATTTGCCTCCCACATGACAATATCTCAAACTCAAAGTGTCTGCTTTCTGCCAGGCCTTTACGCCTTACTCTGAGATTTAGGGAAAAAAATCCCCAACATAAAAAGTAGTATAATTCTGGCCCCCTGCGATTTGTCTATTTTCTCTTCACAATCTCGTTGCTTCAAGTTTCAGTTACTTGTGCTTTCTGATAGTGTGTACCAGATGTTTTTGGCACTTCTTCAATTTTATGGATGTGCTTTTCTGATTTATGCTACTCAATGGTAATCAGTTGTGGAATACCACTTTTTATGATTTCGATACAATGAAATCCTTTGAGACTCTTTTTTTAATGGGCCAACATAGGATGTGTGTGTGTGTGGGGGGGGGGGTATAACTGTTGGGAAAAAAATACCGTATTCTTTGAAAAAAAAAGACTATTCTACAATTACTACATACTCATTTTCACAAAATTAAATCCTTAGTCCTACTCACATATTAAACAAGTGGAATTAGACCTAATTTCTTTAGCCATTATTTCATCACTGCCTATAACTTTAGAGTGTATAACTGCATCATTGGAGGTTTCATGTTAACAGAAATTCCTAGGTTATGATAATATTAAAAATTCTTTTTTTTAGAAACAGGAAATAATCACTAAGTAAAATCTTTGTAATAGATTGCTATTATGGGGAAAAAAAATTGTGTCCCCTTCCAAAAGATGATGAAGTCCTGACACTTAGTGCCTGTTAATATGACCTTATTTGGAAATAAGGATTTTGCACGTGATCAAGTTAAGATGAGGTGATTAGGCTCTTACCCAATTTGGTGTCCTTATAAGGACAAGAAATATGCAGAGACAGACACACGGGAAGATGGTGCAAATACACAGAGAGCATACTATCTACAAAGCACTGAATGCCTGAAGCTACCAGGAATTAGAATAGGAGCACAGAACAGATTCTCCCTTGCACCCTTCAGAAGGAACTACTGACCCTAGCAACATCTTGATGTTGTGTTCTAGACTACGGTACTGGATTGCATAATCCACCTAGTTTGTGGTACTTTGTTCAAGTAGCCCCAGAGAACTAATACAATAGATGAACCACACGGAAGGTATAATTTCTAAACCTAGAACCTAGAACCATAGAACCTAGAACCCAGGTTCTATGCAAAGACTATGAATCTAAATCTCCCTTTACTCATTCACTCCAGGATTCAAATAGAAGAAGCCATTAATTGGTCTTTGCATCAGCCTCTAAAGGCAAGGCTTATAGTTTGGGATGAAATACTGGAGTTTTGAATCCATTTTTTTAAAAAAATGGAAATAATTATAGGGATGTTAATAGACTATAGTTAATAATTTTTAAAACTTAACAGGATTTGAAGCAGCTTATATCAACAGGTAAATCAGAGTAAGAATATAAATATATTTAATTATGGTTAAAAATAGGTTAAGTAAGCCAGCCTTTCCTCTTCCACCTCCTAGCACTCCCATGCACAAAAGGAGATATTCTGAGCTAGTTAAAAATGTTTCAATATAGGGGGCCAATATTCGCCTACTGTAGGTGAGGATAATGATTAAATGATATTAAGTTTCAAAGGTCATATAGATTTTGCTAGAGATATTCACCTCAAATACAGTACTTGATAGCTCAAATAATATAATAATTTTTTAGCTTCCAAGAAAGTCAGGCTGACCATCCAATTTTGCAAACCATCATATTATCAATTTCTTCTGTATTGAATTATGTTCCTAGTTATGCATACGTAGTTTCTATGGTCCTTGACATTAGGAATTGAACTCTAACTGCTATAAATATATAATGTGAAACAAATGTCTTTCATTATCCAATTATACTTGAATATATAATGAGTATTTCAAGTACCAGAGATTTTAATAACTAATTAAATATATCTCTCCATTAGGAAAAGCTACTATAACCATTCATTATGGTTGAACATTTGAACATTTCTAAGTGATCAAGAAGTTTTAGCCAGAGGAGAAGGAATTAAAGAATTTTCTAAGAAAAGGTAACAGCAATGTTATGCCCCAGATTCTGGGAAAAGTTTAGAATTTAAGAGAAATTTAGGCAGGCAAGAATGGAAAAATTTGGGAGCGAGATGGAAAATCACATAATATGAAGCTGAAAGAATTACAGAGGACATATAACACATAGAGCCATGCATAGTGATGACCATATGGAGAGACATAGGAGTACTCTACATTATGGATAAAAAAGATAGATCAGAATTTACTTAATTAAAGCAAATTACAGGATACTTATAGGTCTCTAATTTTCAATTATTAAAAGTAGCTGATCTTTTATAGTCTTGTCCAATTTATTGAAAGTTGAAAAAGTAAAAAAGATATGCTGGAGAAATAATATTCTAATTTCTTATTAAATTATGTTCCCAGTTTGTCTGAGTGGTTTGGGACCCTTGATATTTTAAACACTTTTCTATATGAATCTCCAGAATTATGTATATGCAGTTTCTACAGCATATACATATATATTAGAAGGTGGATTTTCATATCTAATGACACATATAGTTACATTTTTCTTTAGAAAATGGAGCCCAGTGCGGGACTCCATCTCAAGAATGGTGAAATCATAACGTGAGCAGAAATCAGGAGTCAGACCTTAGCTAACTGAGCCACCCAGGCACCCCGATAGGAGTAACTTTGTTTCTAAAACCTCTTTTATCATGTTATTTTTAAAGTGCCTATAGCCTATGAAGTTGTCTTTGTTTTTCCTCTTATGGCTTGATGCCATTCCATTTTTATATTGGGTTATTTTGGTTTTTAAACTTTGTTAAGTGTAGTTTTGGGTTATAATAACAGTATGAGGAAAGTACAGAGATTTCCCATGGGCCCTCTGCCCCTGCACATGTACAGCCTCCCTCATTACCAACATCCCCTACCACAGTGTTTCTTTTATTACAACTGACGAAACTGCATTGACACATTAAAATCATCCAAAGTCCATAGTTCACTTTAGGGTTCACGCTTGGTGTTATGCATTCTTTGAAATTTGGACAAATGTATAATGTCATGTATCCACTGTTATGATTTCATATAGACTATTTTCAGTACCCTAAAAATCATCTTGTGTTCTGCTTGTTCATTCCTCTTTCCCAACCTTGAGGAACCACTTACCTTTTTATTGTTTCCATAGTTTGGCATTTCCCAAATGCTATATCGTAGAAATCATACCATATGTAGACTTTTCAGATTGGCTAATTTCATATAATAATCTGCATTTCCATTTCCTCCGTGTCTTTTCCTGGCTTGTTGGCTCATTTATTTTTATTGCAGAAGAATATTCCATTGTCTGGATCAACCAGTTCATCGATTTGCTTACTGAAGGACATTTTGGTTGCTTCTGGGTTTTGAAAATTATGAATAAAGTTGCTACAAACATCTGTGCAAAGGTTTTGTGTGGGCATGAGTTTTCCGTTTCTTTTAATAAGCACCAAGGGGTGAGGCTGCTGGATTGCTTGGTAAAACTATATTCAGTTTTGTAAGAAATAGCCAAACTATTTTCAAAGAGTCTGTATCATTCTACATTATCATAGGCAATGAATGAGGTTCGTGTTACTCCATATCCTCAGTAACATTTAGTGTTTTCAGCATTCTGGATTTGGGCCTTCTAATGGGCGGGAAGTAGTATCTCATTGGTGTTTTAATTTGCATTTGCCTGATGACGTAGGATGAGGAGTATTTTTTCATGTGCTTATTTGCCATTTGTGTATCTTCTTTATGGAGGTATCAAAGTCTCCAGATGTTTCTTCAATGTTTATTCATTTATTCTGAGAGCAAGAGAGCACGAATGGGGAACAGACAGACAGAGAAGGAGAGAGAAAATCCGAAGCAGACTCTATGCCCAGTGAGGAGCCCAATGTAGGGCTAGATCCCATGACCGTGAGATCGTGACCTGAGCCTAAATCAAGAGTTGCACACTTAAGGGACTAAGACACTCAGGCGCCCTGTCCAACTTTCTTTTTAATCAGGCTGTTTGTTTTCTTATTAGGGTTATTTTTTATTCAGTTTTTGCTAGAAACCTGACTAGAGAGCAGATTACTGCTTCATCATAGACATAACAAAATTTTCCTTTTAAAATTATATTTATGTTTATTGTTTGTTAATAGCACATTAAATTTGTACGATCTAGTGACCATCATGTCTATGATTTCAGATATTAAAACCGTGTTTAGACAGGCTTCCTTCACCCAGACCTAATGTTGTCTAATTTATTTTATTATAATACTATTATGGTTTTATTTCTTATATGTAAATATTTGGTCCATCTACACATTTTGTAATAATATGTAAAAAACTGTATAGTTTTTTTTTGTTTGTTTGTTTTTTTGTTTTTTTGTTTTTAACTTCTATTTATTTATTTATTTATTTATTTATTTATTTATTTTTTTTATGAAATTTATTGACAAATTGGTTTCCATACAACACCCAGTGCTCATCCCAAAAGGTGCCCTCCTCAATACCCATCACCCACCCTCCCCTCCCTCCCACCCCCCATCAACCCTCAGTTTGTTCTCAGTTTTTAACAGTCTCTTATGCTTTGGCTCTCTCCCACTCTAACCTCTTTTTTTTTTTTCCTTCCCCTCCCCCATGGGTTCCTGTTAAGTTTCTCAGGATCCACATAAGAGTGAAACCATATGGTATCTGTCTTTCTCTGTATGGCTTATTTCACTTAGCATTACACTCTCCAGTTCCATCCACGTTGCTACAAAAGGCCATATTTCATTTTTTCTCATTGGTGCAGCCGCTCTGGAAAAACTGTATAGTTTAATTGTATTCCAAATGTTTATTCAATTGGTATAATGTCAATCACTAGAAAAATTATATATATTCATTTATTTTCAATATTATCCATATCAAATACTTATATATAAATGTAAATAAATATAAACTTATAATTATACATACATTTATATATAATTATAAATATATATATATATTTATTGTTTGTTTTGTTCACTATACTTCAGGTGTAGATAAGTGTGTCCATTTTGTATCAGTCTCATAAAGTTTATTTTGATCTCTGTTATGGACTGTATGTCTTTCTTCCTCCCCCATCCCAAAATTCACGTGTTGAAGATTAATCCCCAATCGGATGGTATTTGGAGATGCATCCTTTAGGAGGTAAGAAGGACTTGAGAGTGAGGGCCTCCTGAATGGGATTAATGCCTTCAGAAGAAGGAAAAGAGATCAGATTTCTCTCACCCCCCGTCTTTCCCATATGAAGATACAAGAAGGTGCCTGTCTCCACACAGAAGACCTGCCAGTGCCTTCACCTATGCTTCGCAGCCTCCAGAATTGTGAGACACAAATGCATCTCATCTAAGTCATCCAGCATATGGTATTCTTGTTACAGAGATCCTAAATGACTAATGCAATCTGGTTGGATTTTTTTTTTCTCCAAATGTTATGAAATACAGGATGATTAATTTCATCTTCCGGGATGCCCAGATATTTGTTCCAACATTTTTGTGGGTGTGTCTGTAAGGGTATTTCTGGTTGAGATTAACACCGGCCAAAGTACAGCGAATGAAGCAGATTGCCCTCCCTAAGGAGGATGGGGCCCCGTCAGATCATTTCAGCATCTAAATAGGACAAAAAGACTGAACAGAACAGTGTACCATGCCCAACTGACTGCCTTCAAGCTGGGACATAAGTTTTTTTCCTGTTTTCATATTCAGGCTACACCTTCAGCTCTTTCTGAGTCTTGAGCCCACAGGCTTTCAGACTAGAACTGCACCATCAGCTCTCCTGGTCTTTCAGGAGCTGAAAGCTCTCCTAGTCTTTCAGACTAGAACTGCACCCCAGCTTTCCAACTGCAGATCTTGGGACATGACAGCCTCCATAATTGCATGAACTTATTTCTTACAGTAAATGTCTCTCTCTCTCTCTCTCTCTCTCTCTCTCTCTCTCTCTCTCTCAAAATAGATGAAACTTTAAAACAAAACAAAACACAAATACATACTTGAAATTCTACTCACATCTGGAAAGAAGTAATTTTATTATTATATGTGCTTTTATGCAATCATTCATAAAGAAAGGCAACAAGAAAAAGACTTCTTTTTTTTAATGTTTATTTTTGAGAGAGAAAGTGAGAAAGAGAGAGAGAGAGAGAGAGATAGCAAGCAGGGGAGGGGCAGAGAGAAAGAGAGAGGGACAGAGGATCCGAAGCAGGTTCTACACTAAAAGCAGAGAGCCTGATGGGGGGCTCAAACTCACTGTGGCTCTAACCCACTAACCATGAGATCATGACCTGAGCTGAAGTCAGATGCTTAACCCACTGAGCCACCTAAGTGCCCCGAAAAAGACAGACTTCTTAAATTATTTTGGTGCATAACTTAGATACATATAAAATAAATAGAAATATTTTTTTAAGCTTTAATGCATGCCTAAAATAATTTTAGATTTTTAACAATCAAGCATGGGACAATAATCATAAAGTGATTCATATGAAATGCTGTTCTTAAATATATCAAAAATACTACATTTGCAATACTATGCCTTTTAAAAATTATATGGCAGTCACTTTAACTTTTCCTAAATTATATTACAGTTTAATTTGGGATAATTTTTACCTTTCTCTCTCTTTTTTTTTTTTTTGGTAAAGTTTATTTATTTTGAGAGAGAGACAGAGAGAGAGAGTTCATGCGCACAGGTTCATGAGTGGGGGTGGGGCACAGAGAGAATCCCAAGCAGGCTCCGTGCTGTCAGCACAGAGCCCAGCTTGGGGTCACAAAAGGTGACATCATGACCTGGATGGAAATCAAGAGTGGGACACTCAACCCACTAAGCCACCTAGACTCCCCTACCTTTCTGTTTTAAATAAAGAGAATATTTCAAATACAATACATTATATCTACTCCAAAGCTAGGAAACCAAAACAATTTAGATTTAATTTGCCTTTTATTGTTCTTTTTCCAACATAAGAATGCTGGGCAGCCATTAAATTCTAGAAGAAACTATTAATCCCGAATAGCTATTAATTTCATTAACATGCGGTGAAGAACCTTGAATCTTTCCTAGACTGAATGATTGTTTTCTCTTCTCTTTATGTTAATATGAAAGACTAAGCTGTTCTTCTTGACTTTATATATTTTTGTCATTAGCAGTCCAACAAGCAACTCTGTTAAGTGCACTTATTCTTGGAACATTGGGTTTTGACTTTGAAGAAATCAGTTTCATTTTTTCCACTCTTATAAGAGGAACTGTCATCTAATGTTTTTGCTTTAAAATTTAGATAATTACTTTTAAGTAACCATTTTATTTTAAGTTGCAGAAAGACATAATCCTTCAGTTACACATTATATTTCATTTTGCATCATCACATTTTAAACTGTCTTATACGTGAGAAACAATATATCTATGCAATAAGAACAGTGTGACATATAATCTGAGTCTCCCCCAAACAGGTAGGATACTTTGTATCTTACACAATAATTGCTCTTCCCAAACCCTTTTATTACCGAAGAAGAGGTATTGATTTTACAATATGTGCTGCTTCGAAAAACACATATTTTTAAATAAAATGATGGAGCCATGTCCTAATCTTTATATTACCATTAACAACCTTTGTTCCCCAAGCCACAGTTCCTGTACTTTTAGAAAAGGCATCAAATCATAAATATTCTTGATAAACTTGTGAGGGATCAATGAAATGTGTGACATATAATTTACTTTTTACATTCTTAGTTTCTTATCCATTTCACTAGATCATTGTTCTCTAAGATGCTGGATTTTTTTTTTTTTCAGCATGGCATTTTCCACATTTCCTATCATTGATCACATTCATCATTGGCAAATAATGGCCAATTGATAATTATTACCTAAATATATTTGATCTGAGAAAATTATATTCTTAAAATTTGCTGCTCAAATATGCCTTAGAATCATTACCAAACCAAATTGATTACCTAGATACTGGAGATTATGAGGTAATTCAAATCCCTATTTATCAACTAGGAGAAAAATGATTTTCAACAATTCCAGTGGTGCTGTACCTTCTTTTAGAACACTAACCTGGCTCAGTTGGTTGAGTTGCTGACTCTTGATTTCAGCTCAGGTCATGATCTCACAGTTGCTTGACTTCCAGCCTTGTAGGGTTGTGCACTGACAGCATGGAGCCTGCTTGGGATTCTCCACCTCACCCCCCCGCCCTGTCTTCCCTTGCTCACATGCGTGCGCACACACACACACACACACACACTCTCTCTCTCTCTCTCTCTCTCTCAAAATAAATAAATAAATAAATAAACTCAAAAAAAAAAAAAAGAGAGAGAATGAGAATACTAACCAAACCAAATTCCACATTTCTGAATGACTTTATTTTAACTAGTCACTCAACATTAAAATTACTTTTGGTAAACTACTACTTTCCCAATTTAAACACATACATTTAAGCACATACCAAAAAAACATTTATACTCTGATCAAAGTCATTGCTTCTTTCAGAAATACTGGATTAATTTTTTGCGACATTTTTAATGTACTAAATTTATTGAGACAACAATATTAACAGAATGAGAGATAAAGAGATCTAATGCATTGGAAGAGAACTCTGCGACACTTAAACTTACATATGTATGTGTTTGAGTGTTTATTGTCATTCCCTTTTAGAATATTTACTCCTTGAGTTCCAGGACTTTGTTTATTTCAGTCATGTACTTTGAGCACTTAGGACATTGTTTGGTACACAATAGGAACTTAGTAAATGAAATAATAAAACAAATATTGAATGAATTAATGAATATTGCAAATGACAGAAGACAAGAGATTACAAGGGAGGAAACGACGGTTTGCACTTTACCTACAGAGTCCTTAAAAGTGCTATACTTATGCTTTGCATTTTAAAAAATATATGCATATAATACAAAATTATTATATATATGCATATAAAAACTCTATATATTTATTATTATCCTCATTGTATAGTTACTAAAACTATCAGGTGAATAAATTAGCTTGTTCAAGGTGAAATGATGAGTAAATGGTAGAATGATGATACTTTGTGCATATTTCTAATCCTCTATGGTCAATTTTCTCTAATTCTCCCAATATGTAATTAAATTGTTGCACAAGTCCCAACCTTTGGAAGTTAAGAAGTCCAGTTTATTGTTCGATTTCTAAGGGATTTAAGTTGATGTTTCAACCTGATAGAAATAGATTCGGGTATGCGGGTCAGATGGTTTTTCCTAGGTTAGAACTTGTCATAAGGGAAGAAGGGGCCAATCATGGTCACGTAACTGGTAATGTCCACTGCTCAGGATAATAAGCCACGCCTGGCCAATACTGTGAAGTAGACAGGAAAAACCACATCTAACAGGGCCGCAACATGGGGCACCTGGGTGGCTCCGTTGGTTGAGCATCCAACTCTTGACTTCAGCTCAGGTCATGATCTCACGGTTAGTAGGTTCAAGCCCCACATCGAGGTCTATGCTAGCAGTGTGGAACCTGCTTGGAATTCTCTGTCTCTCTTTCTCTCTGCTCCTCTCTCCTCTCTGTGTCTCTCTCAAAGTAAATAAATAAAAACTTAAAAAAAAAAACACAAATAAACAGCGTCTTAACAGTCACTCTCAGCATAAGCCTGTTTACTGCAGAAGAATGGGAAAGCGCATATTCCTGTGTGCATGTGTAATGTTCCTTTGGGGGTCCTAGAAATGCTTGTTTGAAGTTGGAGGGGGAGATATTTTATGTATGGACTGGAGTTCCTTCTCAGGCAAATACGATTGATTAGGGTAATTTCAGTTTCAATATTTCATGAAATATGCAACTCTGTCTAATGTCCTGACAGAGAATAGGTAAGATACTTTTAAATGGAGTTTTTGGGGGCACCTGGGTGGCTCAGTCACTTAAGCGCCTGACTCCAGCTCAGGTAATGATCTCATGGCTGGTGGGTTTGAACCCTGTGTCCGACTCTGTGCTGACAGTCTGGAGACCGCTTCAGATTCCTCCCTTGCTCTGCTCTGTCTCTGTCTCTCAAAAATAAATAACTTTAATTATATTTTTCATCACGATCAGGGTCAGGTTTAGCATGGATATTCTGTACACTAAATATGGTGAGGAAATCCCGACATAAAGATCAGGGTCATTGTTGAGACAGTGGGGGTAGGGAGGTTGGTCCCCAAATTTATTATTAGCCTGTAAGTCATGAAATTCAGTTGGTGCTGTCACAGAAATAGAGGCTACACAATGGATAGATATTTGAGTCATAATAATGGCAGACCACAGTGTCCCTTAGTTTCTGCGTGCAAGAGATATGACAAAACTGGCAAAAGTAAACTGTTAGAGCTGAGGATTTCTATAGAGGTCCAGGGGTTATAGAAGCGATGGACTGGAAGAAAATACTTGCAAAATATGTGCATGATAATACTGGTGTCCAAAATATACAACAAATTCTTAAAATACAACAGTAAACAAAAAGAATTTGAGGAAAAAATGGGCATTTCACAGATTCAACCAGAATTTAGAACTTCATATTGGTCTTTCTGAATTCACTACACCCTAGACAGGGGCTCTTTGATTCGTCTTTGTGCAATGTCTATCACATTCTCTGATTCAGAGTAGATACGGAACAGGAACTGTTGAACCTAAAATATTTGCTAATTTCTTGTTTGAAATGGAAAAATGATATTTAATACACCTTACGAATATAGACTCTTCTATACCAAGTAGAGTCTTTGAAAATACTTTGAAAATTCTAAGTCCTAAATTAATCTCTATTCTCAGTAAGCAGGAGAGGACACTGAAGAACATTTACATATTAGTAATTACAGGCGCCAAGAGCAAAGACAGAAGACGGATAGGGAAAGATGTTATTTAAGTGAAGGACAAATGAGAATCTCTTAGTATATTTCACACTATTGTTTCTTTTATTCAGTAATAAACATAAAGCCCTTTTTAAATTTCCTTGGAATATAATTTTTAATAAAATATGTAAACTATTATAATTTTTATTTAATCTATAGAATATTTTTTATGTTAGAGAATGTAATGGGCTGACCTGTTATATACTAATTCTATTAAGCCCACTCTTCACAATATAAATCTTGCAGTTACCTTATTAGAAAAATATATCCCATGTCTATTCTTTTTAATTTCAGTGATAGAAGTAAACATGATAACTTCACCAGTTTTGAGAACTCAAACTCAACACAAATCCTCTTGCCTTCGATAGGGATAATCACTTATAATAATCAAATGAGTAAATCAAATAATTAAGGACACTAATAAGCCACTGTCACTGTCAGGGTCTATTCTGAATTTGATTACAATCCTAACTGATACAATTTCAGAAGTAAGGCCATGGTGCCCTTTATAGACCCTCAGCTCTGATGACTTTATTTTTGTAATGAGGAGACTGTGGCATACAAATAAATAAGAGTTTCCTTCTGTCCTTTAATTGTGATTTCCACTTGCTCTGTTTGTTGTTTGTAGTATACTTTGAGTTTAGTTTAGGTCAGGATAGCCCTCTACTCCATGACCTATTACTGCTTAATTTGTAGTACGGGAAAACAATTTCCTATTTATAACACAAAGCTATTTACTCCCTAGGGAGTACTGACTCTCTGGGAAATGAACCACTGCTAAGGCAATTACCATTTTAAAGACCCAAATACCTTTTAAAGAATTCCAATTATATTTGGAATAGGATATAACAGTTTAAAAAAAAAAAAAAAAAACTATGTACAATTGGGGCTCCTGGGTGGCTCAGTCAGTCGGGTGTCCAACTTTGCCTCAGGTCATGATCTCCCCATTTGGGAGTTCCAACCAGGTGTTGGGCTCTGTGCTGACAGCTCCGAGCCTAGGGTCTGCTTCAGATTCTGTGTCTCCCCCTCTCTCTGCCCCTTCCCATGTTCATGCTCTGTCACCCTGTGTCTCTCAATAATAAATAAACGTTAAAAAAATGTACAATCGCCATTGATCCAGTCTCAAAAAAATAATTGATTAAAACATTAGGTAATTCTTTATTTATACTAGATGATATTGCTTCTTCTGCTTTTAGGAAATCATCACCTTTTTTTATGTTTTTTTAAAGTGTAGTTGACATATAATATTATATCAGTTTCAGGTGTATAATGTAATGATTCAACATTTACATAAATTAGGAACAGATAACCAGTCTAACCTGTCACCATACAGAGTTATTATTATATTATATTATATTATATTATATTATATTATATTATATGTAGCAACCACCAATTCTCTGTATTTATGGCTCTGATTCTGTTTTGTTTGTTCATTTCTTTTTTTTATGTTCCACATATAAATGACATCATATAGTATTTTACTTTCTCTGTCTGATTTATGTCACTTAGCATAAAGCCCTCTCATTCCATCCATGTTGCTTGCAAATGACAAGATGTCATTCTTTATTATGGCTGAGTATATTCTTCTGTATATATTGACCGTATTATCTTTATCCATTTGTTTATCAATGGACATAAGTTTTTTCCAAATCTTGACTATTGTAACTAATGCTACAATGAACATAGAGGTACACATATCTTTTCAAATTAGTGTTTTTGCTTTCTTCAGATAAATACTCAGAAGTTGAAATGTTAGATTGTATGTTACTTCTATTTTTAAGTTTTTGAGGAAACTTCATGCGGCTTTTCATAGTGGCTGCACCAATTTAACATCCCAAGAGCAATGCACAAGTGTTCACTTTTCTCCTCGTTTTCATCAACACATTTCTTGTCTTTCTGACAGATGTGAGGTGATAACCAGTTGCGGTTTTAATTTTCTCTTCCTTGATGATTAATCGTGTTGAAACCCTTTCATGCATCTGATGGTATTTCTGTATGCACCTGTCGGCATTTTTCTGGAAACAATGTCTATTCAGGTCCTCTGCGCATTTTGTAATTAGAGTGTTTCTTCTTTTGGTGTTTGAGTTGTATGAGTTCCTTATATATTTTGGATAGTAACCACTTAATAGATACATCATTTGCATACATATTCTCTCATTCAGTAAACTGCCTTTTCATCTTGTTGATGGTTTCCTTAACCGTGCTAAAGGTTTTTAGTTTCTTCTAGTTCCATCTGTTTATTTCTGCTTTTGTTCCCCTTGCCTGAGGAGACAGATCCAAAAAACAAAACAACAAAACATATTTCTAAGACTAATGCTCAAGAGTATTTACTGCCTGTATTTTCTTTTAAGAGTTTGGTTTCAAGTGTCACATTTAGGTTTTTAATTCATTTTGAGTTTATTTTTGTATATGCTGTAAGACAGTGGTACAATTTTATTTTTCCGTTGTACCTTTCCAGTTTTCCTAACATTATTTACATAAGAGACTGTATTTTCCTCATTGTATTTCTTTCTTCCTTTTTTGTAGATTAATTGACCATATAAGGATGGGTTTATATCTGGGACGTTATTCTGTTCAGTTTATCTGTATCTGTTTTTTATGCCAGTACCATACTGGTTTGATTTCTGTGGCTTTGTAGTATAGTTTGAAATCAGGAAGCATGATACCTCCAGCTTTGCTCTTCTTTTTCAAGGCTGTTTTGTATATGCAGGGTCTTTTGTGGTTTTTATGCAAATTTTAAGATTATTTGTTCTAGTTCTGTGAAAAATGCAGTGATATTTTGATAGGGATTGCATTGAAATCTGCAGATTACCTTGGGTAATATGGTCATCTTGATATTAATTCTTCTAATTCATGAGCATGATATATCTTTCCATTTGATTATGTCATCTTCAATTTGTTTTATCAATGTCTTATAGTTTTAAGAATGCAGGTCTTTTCCCACCTTGGTTAAATTTATTCCTAGGTATCTTACTCTTTTGATGCAGTGTAAATGGGATTGTTTTCTTAATGTCTCTTCCTGGCATTTTATTATTAATGTATTTAATATATAGAAATGCAGTAGATTTCTGTACACTCATTTTGTGTCCTGAAACTTTACTGAATTAGTTTTAATATTTTTTTGTGTGTGGTAGGGTCTTTAGGTTTTCTCTGTATGGTACTGTATCATATGTATATAGTGACAGTTTTTCTTCTTCCTTACCAATGTGGATGCATTTTATTTCTTTTTCTTATCTGATTGCTGTGGCTAAGACTTCCAGTACTACATTGAAAACAAGTTGGGAGTTTGGGCATTCTTGTCTCATTCCTGATGTTAGAGGAAGAGCTTTGAGCTTTTCAGAGTTGAATATGACGTTAGTTGTGGGTTTGTCATATATGGCCTTTATTATGTTGTGGCATGTTCCTCTATACCCACTTTGTTTAAAGTTTTTATCATGAACGGATGTTGAATCTTCTCAAATGCCTTTTCTGCATCAATTGAGATGATCATATGATTTTTATCCTTTATTTTGTTGAGGAGGTGTATTGCATTAATTGATTTCCAGATATTAAATCATTCTTGCGTTCCTGAAGTAAATCCCACCTGATCATGTTGTATGATCCGTTTAATGTATTGACGAATTCAGTTTGCTATTATTTTGTTGAGGATTTCTGCATCTGTATTAGGGATTTTGGACTGCAATCTTTTTTTTTTTTTTTTTGGAGTGTCTTTGTCTCATTTTGGTGTCAGGGTAATACTGTCCTTGCAGAATGAATTTGAAAACATTCCATCCTCTGTAATGTTTAAAATAGTGTGAGGGCACCTGGGTGGCTCAGTCAGTTAAGCATCCAACTTTGGTTCAGGTCATGATCCAAAGGCAGGAGTGCTATAAGAGAGAAGGGCTATAAGGGCACCTGGATATCTCAATTAAGTGTCTGACTTTAGCTCAGGTTATGATCTCATGGTTCATGAGTTCAAGCCCCACATCAGGTTTTGTGCCGATAGGTCAGATCCTGGAACCTGGAGCCTGCTTCGGATTCTGTCTCCCTCTCTCTCTCTGCCCCTCCCCACTCATGCTCTGTCTCTCTCAAAATAAATAAACATTAAAACAATTAAAATAGTGTGAAGAGGATACATATTAACTCTTTAAATCTTTGGTATAATTTACCTGTGAAGCTGTCTGATCTTGGGCATTTGTTTGTTGTGAAGTCTGTTATTATAATTCAATTTAATTACTAGTAATTGGTATATTCAGATGTTTTATTTCTTCCTGATTTGTGCCTGGAAGATTGTCTGTTTCTAGGAATTTAATCATTTCTTTTAAATTTTCCGATTTGTTGGCACATAATTATTTGTACTAGTCTCTTATGATGCTTTGTATTTCTGTGGTGTCAGTTGTAGCTTCTTCTCTTTAGTTTCTGATTTTATTTATTTAGGTGCTCTCCGTCTCTCTATTTTATGAGTTTGAGTAGAGCTTTATTGATTTGATCTTTTCTCAAAGAACCACCTCTCAGTTTCATTGATCGTTTTTATTGTTTATTTAGTCTCTATTTAATTTATTTATGCTTAAACTTTTTTATTTCTTTCATTCTAATAACTTTGGACTTCATTTGTTCTTTTTCGGATTCCTTGAGGTGTGAGATTAGATTCTTTATTTGAGAGTTTTCTAGTTGCTTTCTTTTTCTTTCTTTTTTTTAAGGTGAGCCTATATTACTCTAAATTTCCTTCTAAAAACTGCTTTTCTGTGTCCCATTGATTTTAGAATGTTGTGTTTTTTTCATTTTCATTTGTCTTAAGGAATATTTTGACTTCCTTTTTGTTATCTTCATCGACCTACTGGTTGTTTAGTAACACACTGTTTAGTCTTTATGTATTTGTGTTTTTTTTTTCTTTTTATTTATTCATTCATTCATTCATTCATTCACTTAAATTTTAACTAGTTAATATACAGTGCAATATTGGTTTCGAGAGTAGAATTCAGTGACTCACCACTTACATACAATAACTAATGCCCATCACAAGTGCCCTCCTTAATACCCATCACCTATCTAGTCCATCTTCTACCCACCTCCCTCCATTAACCTTCAGTTGGTTCTTTATCATTAAGAGTCTCTTGTAGTATGTTTCCCTCTCTTCTCTTTTTCCTATGCTTCCTATATGTTTACTTGTTTTGTTTTTTAACTTCCACATATGAGTGACATCATATGGTATTTGTCTTTCTCTGATTGACTTATTTTGCTTAGTATGATACACTGTGGCTCCGTTCACATAATGAAAATGGCAAAATTTCATTATTTTTGATGGCTAAGTAATATTCGTCTTCCATCATAGATAGGTATCACATCTTTATCCATTCATCAGTCAATGGACATTTGGGATCTCTCATTTGGGACGTTTGGCTATTGTTGATAATGCTGCTCTAAATATTGGGGTGCACGTCCCCCTTTCAAGCAATATTTTTGTCTCCTTTGGGAAATTCCTAATTGTGCAAGTGCTGCATCGTAGGGTTACATTTTATGTTTTCTTTATTTTTCTTCTTGTAATTGATTTCTATTTTCATTACATTGTGTTTGGAAAAGATGCTTGATATGATTTCAAGATTCTTAAATTTATTAAGACTTGTCTTGTGGCCTAACACGTGATCTATCTTTGAGAAAGCTTCATATGCACTTCAAAAAATGTATATTCTCTTGTTGTCTGATGTAATGTTTTATATATATCTATTAAGTCCATCTGGTCTAATGTGTCACTTAAGGCCACTGTTTCCATATGGATTTTTGGTCTGGATGATTTATCTATTGATGTAAGTGGGTGTTAACCTCTCCTGTGACTGTTGTATTACTGTCATTTTCTCTCTTTATATCCGTAAATATTTGCTTTATATATGTGAGTACTCCCTTGTTGGGTACAAAGATATTTACCAATGTTATATCCTTTTGTGGAATTAATCCTTTTATCATTATACAATTTCCTTATTTGTCTCTTGTTATAGTCTGTCTATTATTTTGCTCTGTAGTAACTATTTTAATTACTCTATCTCTGCCCCCTCCTCAGGAAGTTAAGGTTGTACCTGAGGCAAATTGGAATTAAGATCACGGAACAAGAAATGCACATGAGATCAATGCACTAATATATTCCATGGCTATGCATTACAGTCCCTCAAATCAGTACCTTGAATCAAACAATTAAGCAAGAGTAATCAAAACATAGAAAATAAAGTTCAGTGAGAGTTTAAAAACAGAAAGACAAGTTGGTAGAACAGGTTTATGATAGAGAAATAGCTCACCATGTGCCCAGTGTTTCCTGGTTGCAACAGAACAGTGAACAAATCCTCATCATGCGGTTTAGGAGATTAATTAAAAGGATGTACAGAGAAACTGCAGTGGAATATGTTAAAAGGTAGTGATTTAAAATATGAACTAAGAATTCCAAGTCTGAAGAGAATGATGAAAAAAAAAATGTGTGTGTGCAGGGGGGCGAGGGGAAGGGGGTGGCGGGGAGGAGGACAGTGATGAACATTTCAAAACCAGAGATCTTGACAAGTCCAGGGCAGCTGAGTATGCCAGGAATATCATCCAAGGAGTCCATTCAGCAAGAATGCGCATTTCTTTAAAACAGAAAGCCTTTGTTTGAACCATAATTTCTATGAAGTAGAAACACTTATCACATTATTGAGTAGCGGGGGAGGGCTATAATTTGACATTGTTTTTAGCAGTTGTCTGAGAAGCGGCTAATACAGTTTTCACAGCATCTTTTGTTCCAAGTGAAATTCTGCCATTATCTTGCTATTCAGTAAGCTCCGCTCAGTTCCCAATGAGGATTTTTTTTATTTAACAACTTTATTGAAGTGTAATTCATAAACCATATGATTTAACAGTTTTTTGCATATTCAAAGAGTTGTGCAAACCATCATGACAATCAGTCCTAAAATATTTTCGAAAAATTTACAATGTCACCTCTAAAAGGAATCCCACACCTATTAGCAATTCTTGGCATTTCCCACAAAATCTCTCAACCATAGGCAGCCACTAATTTCCTATCCGTCTTTATAAATTTGCTATTCTGGGCATTTCCTATAAATGGAATCATATAATAGGTGGTCTTTTGTGACTTTTTTTTTTTTCACTTAGCATTACGTTTGCAGAGGTAATTTTAGTGTAGAATGAGAGTATTCGATTCCTCTTTCTTGATGAAATAAGATTTCGTATATTGAACAACTACCAGACTATTTTACAAAATGAGTTCATTCCACCATCTTTAGTGCATGAACACCTCAGTTTCTCTACAACCTCACCAACATTTTTGTTGCCTGTCTTTTTCGTTATAACTATTTCATAATAGACGCGAAGTTGTATGTCACTGGGGTATTGATTTACATTTCCCTGAGAGCTACTGATTTTTCGCCTATCTGTATGTCCATAATGGCCACTTGTATGTCTTCTTTGGAGAAATGTCTGTTCAGATTCTTTGTCAGATTCAGCTTCATTTTTTAATGGAGTTATTTGCCCTGTTATTGAGTGTACAATATACTCTAGGATAGCTTCCTTAAAGTAATTTCACAAACGATTTTTTCCAGTTTCATAGGTGGGTCTTACACTTTCTCCAAAGGGTTTATTTAAATGCTCTTTAAAAAAAATAGATAAAATTCAGCTTATGTATTTCTCTTGTTGTTGTTTATGCTTTTGTTGCCCTGAGAAAGCTTTGTCTACCCATGTCCAGGAAGATTTACTTCTCTATTTTACCCTAAGAGTATTATAACTTAGCTCTTGTATTTAGTGGATCCACTTTGAATGTAATTTGTGTGTACAGTGTGAAAAAATGGTCTATCTTCATCCATTTACACATGGCTATTCAATGATTCCAACACAACGTATCAAAAATACCATTATTACCAGAAAGAGGATTAAGAGCACATTTATCATGACGAACACTGAAAAATGTATAGAATTGTTCACTCGTTATACTTACATCTGAAACTAGTATAGCGTGGCATGTTAATTATACTTCAATCAAAAGCACCGTTCTTTTCCCATTGACTTGTCTAGCATCCTGTTTAAGGTAAATGGGCTGTAAACATAATGGTTAATTGCGGAACTCTCAATTCTATTCCACTGACATATATGGAATCTATAAATCTGTATGTCTGCATTATGTTAGTGCCACACAGTCTTATTTACAATAGCTTTGTAGCATATTTGAAGTTTTCAAGTTTGTTTCTGTTCTCATTCAAGTTTTGTCAGTGTCCCTTCAATTTCCACATGAATTTTAGGATCAACTTGTCAATTTTTCTGCAAAAACTAGTTGACATTTTGATAGAGATTACTTTGAAGCAATAGAACGATTTGAGGAATATTGCCATTTTAACAATATTAAGTCCCATAACTCATGAACACGAGGTATTCTTCCATTTATCCATGGGTGTTTTAATTTCTTTAAAAATATTTTGTAGTTGTCAGCGTATATGTTCGTACTTAAGTAATTTATTTTTTTTGTTTCTATGACAAACGGAACTCTTTTATTTATTTTATTTTTGGATGGCTTATTGTTTATGTGTAACAATACAATTACTCTACGTATACCGTTCTTGTATTTTTTGTGTGGATTCCTTAGGATTTTTTATTTCAAGATCATGTCTTCTGCAAATGAAGAGGTTTACTTCTTCTTTTACGGTCTTGATGTCTTTCGTTTTATTTTCTTGCATAATGTCCCTGAATAGGATCTCCATGATGAATACAAGTGGCAAGAGTGGACATCTTGTATTACTGCTGATTGGAGGGGAAACATGGTCAGTCTTTTATCATTACGTATGATATTAACTGTGTAGTTTTTGTAGATGTTCATTATCACATTCAGGAAGCTTCCTCCAGTCTTAGTTTTGGAGCATGTGTGTGTGTTTGAACCATGAACGAGCGTTTAGTTTTATCCAGTGATTTTTCTGTGTCTATGGAGATGATTGATGCTTTTCACCAGTTGAAATTTACTGTTTGACCCTCTCTGGTGGATTTTTCATTTCAACACCAGAATTACCAATTGGTTCTCTTGGGTAATTTCTACCAATTTATTGATACTCTGTATGTGATCATCATCACCATCATCACCACACGATACTGTATATTGTTAAACATGGCTTCCTTCAGTTTTATTTTTTATTATTTTTCTTCACATATCCATAATGGCTAATTAGTCCTTTCTGTTTAGTGTCACACCTGGGCCCTCTCACGATTTTTGTCGCCTTCTCTCCCTCACCCATACATGGCTCACACTTTTTTGTTTATATATGTATCTCGTCATTTCTTTTCAAACCTGGATATTTTATAGAGAATATTATAGTAACTCTGGCAGCTTTCTTCCAGTTCTTTCTTCCAGTTCTATCATTTCTGTCGTTTGCTTATATATTTGTTTAATGTCTTGGCTGTATTAACTAGCAAAATCTACTTCCCCTGCTTTATGAGGCCCCTGACCTGCTCCTCAGAAAGCTCACCTTTGAGCCTGCAAACAGTCATCGTGGGAGAGCAGTGAGAGAGAGAGAACAAGGCTCCCTTTGGGCATCTCTTTCTCTCTTTTAAGCCTGCTGCTTCTGTTGTTAACCCACACGCAACAGTTGGGCTCCAAGGGCTGCCTGATGACTGCTGTGCCCCTTTTTTTCAACAATGTCCTCCTTCATTGGCATTCTCTGGGAATGTCAAATGGGTCTGTGGTTACCTGGTTGCTCTCTTGGAGCTACCAGCCTCCTTTTAGTTGCTCAGAACAGAAATCTCCACTGTTCTTGAGAGTTCCCTTAGACTTAAGTGGCACACACAGTACAATAAATAAAGTTTTATTTGGGGGGGGAGCTTAAGAGCTTTTCCTTATGTTCTGTTGATCACCTTTCCGAAATGTCTGGAGACGATGCTCCAGAGCTGGCAGTGGATACAGTTGGGTCTCTTCTCTCAAAGTGACATTCTATTTTATAATCAGGATACTGAGCAGGTGCTGTTATGATCTGAATGCTTATGGTCTTTCCAAAATTCATATGTCGAAATTCCAATCCCCAGTGAGACAGTAGTAGGAAGTGGGGCCTGTGGGACATGCTTAGGTCACAAGGGTGGAGACCTCATGAGTGAGATTATTGTCTTTTTTTTTTTTTAGTGATATTATTATTCTTATAAGAGACTCTGTAGAGCTCTCTAGATGCTTCTACAATGTGAGGATGCAGCAAGAAGTAGGCAGTCTGTACCCCAGAGGAAGACTTTCTCCAGAAACTGAGCATTCTGGCACCCTGAATTTGGACTTCCAGCTTCCAGAACTGTGAAAAATATGCTCGCTGTTGAGAAGCCACCCAGTCAGTGGCATTTCATTGTAGTAGCCTGAATGGACTAAGACAAGTGTGGTAGCCCATAGTATTCTCAGCCTGCCTTTCCTAGCATGGAACCTCATTCTGTGAATGAGCTTAGGCAAGGGCAGTCGGAATTCTAGGGTTTCTTGCTTTTGGAACCTCACCTAAGGCCTTTGCTTGGCACAAGGCGGTTTCATGGAGAAACGGAGATGTAAAGTCTTAGCCACTCTTGCTTGAAGTTTAGTCTCTGCAGTGTGTAGCTGGGGATGATGAGTATGGTGGCTGGCTGTCTGTCCCGTGGGGAAACCATGGCCCTTCATTCAGAGCTGGGCATAGTGGGAGCCCTACCTTCTTAGCCATAAATACTTGGAATGAGACCCTTTTCTCACTGAGCTAGGGTTAGTGGGGAAGGAGCGGATTATGGCTCCAAAGCTACAGACTTGTCTTGATCTTCATGAAATTATGTAAATATACGTGAATACACGTGTCCCCAGACACTTCAGATACTTTTCAAAAATACTTTTTGCTCATTATGGTTATATCACTATGGAATATGTTTGTAGAGCATTTCCTCCACCATTCCAAAAGTGCATATCCTCCCTGGTGATGACTCTTCTAATGGTTTTACATATATACGAAACTACTTTTCAAACTTATAAACAAAACACTCCTACTTAGATTATATGGAACTACTTTTCAAACTTATAGACAAAGATGATGTTCTAAATAAAATCATTTTTACTAGAAAAATTGGTGTCTCATCACTCTGAAGTTAAGTGAAAAGTAAAAACATTCAAAAAGAGAAAAAAAAACTATGATTCTACCTCATTTCCATTTGTATTCTACTTTATTTTGCTCATTGTTATTTTGGGAGATTCATTTGTATTTCTGAAGTAGCCATTCATTATTGTTACTGGTTAAGTACCCCTTGCTTAGACTGCATCATGATATATATTTTTCCATTCGTACTGTTGATGAGTTGTTTCCTGTTTTGTGTCATTAGGACTATAGTGATGCTGTAAATCCCTTGTGTATATTTTGTTGGAATATGTATATTCCTTTTGTGTAAAAGTCAAGGGTCAAATTCCTTTATCAGAAGTATAGGTATGGGCAGCTTTATACACACAACCAAGTGTTTTACAAAATAATTATACCATTGTATACCAAATTAGAATTCCACAGAGTATGTATTCCAGATGGTTGATATTCTTGCCAATGCTGATTATTTCCCATATTCTTAAATGATACAGTTTTTAAAAAGTTTATTCTGGTGGATATTCAGCTGTTTTATATAAGTGTTTAATTTGAATTTCTTTTATGACTAATATAATTGATCGCATTTTAATGTTCATGAACAATTTAGGTAGACTGTTACGAACTACCTATTACAAAAATTTGCCTGACTCTGTTGGATTTCTGTATTTTGGAAATTAGTTTCTTTTCAGATATATGAATTACATTGTTTTTCCTGTTCTGTAAGTTGCTTTTGACCTTACGACAGATACTACTTTTTAAAAATATTTTAAACATTTTTGAACAAATATTCTTAATTTAAATGTGTCTGATTTATCAATTTCTCCTATGATCAGCACTTTTTGAGTATAATTTAAAAATAATTGTTTATATAAATATCATATTTTCCCATCTTTTAACCTAAAAATTTTATTGATTTTTCATATTTAAATCACAATCTATCTGAACTTGTTTTTTGTGCATATGACGAGTTAGGAATAAGTTTTATTTATTTTTCTACGTGAATATGCTATTGACCTAACACAACTTATCAGAAAGACTATCCTTTATGCATTGCATGTCAGTGTCACAAATGTCAAATATAAGGACATGGTTAATGTAAGACTATTTCTAGACTACGTCCCAGGGTCTAGTTTTCTGTCATTGTGGCAACACTCATTGTATTAATTAGTATAGCTTTAGAGTAGGTCTCAGCAACAGGTAGTCCAAGTCTTGTAGACTATTCTTCTCAAGTCCTGTAGACTATTCTTCTCTGGGTATTCGTTCTTTATATTTTCATACAAATTATAGTATCAGCCTGTCAATTTCGACACCATCTTTCTTGTGATATGATTGGGATTACAATGAATATGTATACCTCAAAGGCAATAAAAAGGCATAGGTAAGTGCTGAAGGTAGTCTAAATAAGAGAGATACCTTCATAAAGATACTTACGAGTTTTCCTTTATAACATAACAGAGGTTTGGGCATAATTAATAAGAAAAGAAAGAACACCATGAAATGGAGAAGACCAGCCATGATCTTGAATAGCGGTTTTACACCACAAGTAAAAATGGTCTGGAGACCTGAGATTGATATTAAGGAGGCTTGATTGAAAGAGATGGCTTATTGGTGCCTCACTGGAAGAGAAGATTATAATAGTGAAGGGCTGGTTGCAGGATCCCAGTGGCTGTGTAGGTAGCAACAGCAGAATGAATAATATCACAAATGAGCTTAGGCAAAGGTGATGTGGATCATATGAGACTTCCAACATTTAAAACAAATCTGAATTTTATCACACCTTTTGCACTAAAGATTTTTATCTTAAAATTGTACTCCTTCTTTATTTTTATTTCTATTAAATAATCTGTCAGTTCCTCTAGCAAGACTATGTGTGCATAGAGCAGCTGGTACAGCTATCACAGATTTCTGGATTGCAATTATCTAAGTAATGTATAAATCCTATTATATACCACTTTTTGTGTGTATGAAAAAAATAAGTTCTGTTATTCTTACTGCTACATCCTTCGTGCTTAAAATAGTACTAATAAGCATACGATAACTAGCAAATAAGAAGTAACATTTATTGAGAGCTTAAATCTTCAAATTACAAAAATTTTACTGTTTTAAAAAAAAATTAATGTTTATTTATTTTTGAGAGAGAGAGAGGGCGAGCAGGGGAGGGGCAGAGAGAAAAGGATACACAGAATCAGAAATAGGCTCCAGGCTCGGAGCTGTCAGCACAGAGCCTGACGTGGGGCTCGAACCCACGAACTGGGAGATCATGACCTGAGCCAAAGTTGGATGCTTAACCAACTGAGCCACCCAAGTGCCCCCAAATTTTATTTGTTAATATGATGTTGATGAATTCTGTTAATGTGACATTCAAGTATAATGCCATTTATATACTCTGTAGTCACACTGTTTCAAAGAGTGAAGCAATGAATGTAACTTAAATATTGCTTTTTAATGAAAATTAGCAAAAACAAGAAAAAATTTATATTGCTATTACTACCTTTCTACTTTCCTGAAGGCTCATGCCATTTTTAAATTTGGTGTGTATGAACTGAGTGTTAATAGGAATATTAACTCCTCTGAGCATATTCACACTGAATATGCTATAAGTTTTATCAATTATTTTCCTGTATAACTTTTTTTTAAAAATCATCATCGGCATTTTTAGTCATTTTTCTATTATACATACAATATCTCCACATCCTACTTGTTTCAGTAATTGAGCAGGCCATCCAGCAGTATGGGGAGCAGGTTGGGCAGTGTGGTTTGAAAGGTGTAAAAGAGGAAGGGGGATGGAATAAAAATGTTTTGCATTAGAGGTGAGAGCATTTGTACCCATATGGATGATGAAATTAGGAAGCCTTTTCATTGAACGATTACTGACCTGCAGAAGAGAAACAAACTGTGATATAATTGCAGCTTTCTCATTTGTAAAACCTTTTAATATCCAAACAATTTATGCCCACAGTAATCTTTTGAGTTATGAATACAAACGCTGTTATTCTTGAATTACTGCTATTCTCGAAGTAAGTTACATTGAAACAAAAGACAAGTAGTGAAATATGGAAAGAACAAAGGTTGCAAGAAAAGAAAAGAAAGGAGGAGAGCCAAGAAATACTGACTCTGCATTTTAGATAGATGTTATTACCTCTGCTTTTGTCTGTTACTCTCACATAGTGACTACATGAACCCAGGGATTAGACACGGGAGAAATTATGGCTAGAGTTCTTCCAGTTTAACAGCAGATCTATATCATGTTTCCATTTTTAATCTCTAGTATTAATTCTAGCCATTGTTAGCCCCTCTCTCATGAAAATAGTTTGATTATAATTGCAATAAATCCTTCTGAAAGATAATTTATTTATGCTACATATTTTGATAGAGTTTACAAATTCTTTCATAGGCTGGAAGTTTTAATAGGACCCTAGGTTTAAGTATATTTTAGAGAAAAAAAGAAAAAGCATGGGTGAAATATTTGAAAATAACGTTTTAAAAACAGTTCTCAGTGAAGCAAAGATTCATATAGTCTACATATATCTGTATTCACGAGAAAACTTTGTTTTCTGTGAGTAATGAAGACATAATACACTGGTCACCAAACTTGGGAGAAATCTATGCAGGAAAATCAACTCATGGCTGCCTGAGAAAACCAATGCATTTCTTTGGTACAGTTTTTTAAGTTATTCATGGGTAATCTGAAATCCACTAAAACGTCTTAATTTCAAATGATACTAGGGTTTTATTGCCTCCTAAATATACCCCTGGAATCAATATTAGCAGTTGTTGTTTTTTTTTTTTTCAACGTTTATTTATTTTTGGGACAGAGAGAGACAGAGCATGAATGGGGGAGGGGCAGAGAGAGAGGGAGACACAGAGTCGGAAACAGGCTCCAGGCTCTGAGCCATCAGCCCAGAGCCCGACGCGGGGCTCGAACTCACGGACCGCGAGATCGTGACCTGGCTGAAGTCGGACGCTCAACCGACTGCGCCACCCAGGCGCCCCAGTTAGCAGTTGTTTTTAATGATTACATGAGAAATTAGCTTTAATTAAATTGTATTTTTAAAATAGTTTATTAAAGGTGTCGGTAATAAGAATGGATTCAGAAACTGGGTTTAAAAAGCTCCTTTGAACTCTCTGTGTTGGAAAACTTTGGCAAGCAGGAGATAATATTTTGTAATAAGCCTATTTTGGGGGACAGAATTTCTCCCAGGGGAAAAAAAAAGAGCAACAGCCAAGAACAACAAAAATCTCATGCAAATAAATGTATTTGCAGAGACACTTCACATTTAAATTAAAAAAAAAAGCACCTTGGGGCACAATTAAGCTGCAAATATCATAATAGTGATGGCAAAGATATTTTATTTTCCTCACTATCCTTTCATTTGATTAAAATATTCAAACTTTAGACTCACATATTTCTTCAGGCATTAGATAACTATTCTGTAAGAAGCACTGACCCCTTTATATTCTTCAGATGGTGATGTTTCTCAACAAGTAAGGCTGCAAAGACATACCTCCTCATTCGCATAACAAAATCTGTAATCATGCACCTTGGAGGATCTTGCTTTCCAATTCTCTTCTCTCCTATAAACAGGCTAGAATAGACTATGTTTGATACATAGCACATCAGAGCAAATGCTAAGTTTCTTTTTTTTTTAGGTGATTACTTTTTTAATTTATCATCTTAAAGATGGCTAAAAAATCTAAAAATACGTAGCAAAGATGTTTACAAAATCTAAAAACACACAGCATAATAGTATTGCATATATGCCTAATTTACTAAGATTTCATTCTTCTTTTATGTAGTTATCCATTCGTTCAACCATTATTTATGGGAAATCCCTTCATGAGATAGGAATTAATAGGCTCAGAAAAGTCAAAGATACACAATCCCTGAAGTCTCACTGCCTAGAAAGTAAAATAACGAACACAGTAAAGTATTTTGGTGTAGTGGTAACACTGTACCAACGTAGTGATGTTAGTTTTGTTTTTTTTTAATGTTTATTTATTTATTTTGAGAATGGGGGGAAGGGGCTGAGAGAGAGGGAGAATCCCAAGCAGGCTCTACTTTGTCAGCACAGAGCCTAATACAGGGCTTGATTTCAGGAACCGTGAGATCCTGACCTGAGCCGAAATTACGAGTTGGACGCTGAATCGCCTGAGCCACACAGGTGCCCTTAGTTTTGCTTTTTATATTATCATTTAAATATATATAACAAGTAAAGCACAGGCAGATCTCAGGTTTATTGATCAGAAGTTGGATGCCTTTTTAACTACTCTTTCCCAGTAGTCAACATCAAAATATTCATTAAATCCTTCAAGCATTTGTCTTCGTTTGTTTGACAACAATACAACATTGCATAGAGTTGGGTGGTTTACATTTAATGAAAATTTATTTTTCACAATTGCAACAGCTGGGAAATCCAAGATGAAGGTACCAGCAGGTTAGTTCAGAGACAATGGTCCTCTTGCTATGTCCTCAGAAAGCAGAAGGGGAAAGAGAGTTCCCTGGGGTCTCTTTAATAAGGTCCCAAATCCCACCAAGGAGGGCTGTATCCTCAATGATTTAATCACCTCCCAAGGTTTTACCGCCTAATACTATCACCTTTTGGAGTAGGATTTCACATATGAATTTTGCGGGGGGTATAAAAATTCAATCCCTCGTAGCCTTGCTAATATTTCCTTTTTCCATTCATATTTTTGTCACCTCAATCTCTCAACTGTATTTATTTCAGTGATTTTTCTATATTCCTTTTAGTTGCTTTTTGCTCTGTCCAATTTCTACTCAACTTTACAAATGGAGTTGCCTTGCTTTAAAAAAAATGTTCTATTTTTATTTATTTTGAAAGGGAGAATATGTGAGCAGGGGATGGGCAGAGAGAGAAGGAGAGAGAATCCCAAGCAGGCTCCATGCTGACAATGCAGAACCTGACGTAGGGCTTGATAACACCAACTGAGAGATCATGACCTGTGTGGAAATCAAGAGTTCGATGCTTAACCAACTGAGCCATTCAGGCACCCCTGGAGTTACCTTTTCAAAAGAATGATTTCTAATAGAAATTATGCGATGATATAAATGTTTTATATCTGCACTGCCCAATATGGTAGCCACCAGGCATATACTGCTCTGGAACACGTACAGTGCTGCTATTACAACGGAGAACCTAATTTTAAATTTTAATCAATTTAAACTAGCTAACATATTAAATAGCACAATTCTAGAGCAAAAATGTGATTCCTTACATGCTAATAAACTGTGAATTCAAATTATTCAACATGAATACAAATCAATATCAATGATGGCCTTTGGTTATATATTCCCCTAATATCTACTTTTTTCCCCTCATTCCACACAATGAAGTTCCAGCCAGACTTAACGTTGTTTCCTGAATACACTATACACTTTTCTGTACTCGATAATCTACATGTCATTTTGTCTGCTTGGAATGTTTCCCCTTCATTCACAAAGGACCAGGAGCCAGACAGTGGATTCTGCACAGTATAATAATTTCAGTGAATTGTAAAGATGGGAAGAAAGTCACTACATTAGTTTTCTCTTGGTTGGAAGCCAGCCACAGGTTCTGGCTGCACTCAAGGAGAGGGATTCTACTAAGGTGACAGCCCGTGAGTCAGAAGGGTCAGAAATAAAGATGTGACTTGTTAGTAGTCCCCTTAGTTCACCTTAAGTCGCATTCTGCCTTCTGGCCCCCAATGTTTCCTAATCAAACGCAAAATACATTCACCTCACGTCAAAGTCTCCAAAGGCTCATCCTATTTCGCATTAGTACAAAGTTCAACATTCGGTCATCCAACTCGGGGTCCAGGTACAGATGAGGCTCTTGTTTGTAATCTTAAACCCAGCTTCCGAGGCCCAACCTCACTGTATCGCTGGACGTGTAAAACTAAACTGACGAATTTATCTACCGCAAACACACCCAACATACAATGGTGGCACAAGAGTGGGACTCCAGCTAGAGACATTCCAGTTCCAAAAGGAAGGAAAAGGTGGGAGTCCCTGATCCTGGCAGTTTTGAAATACAGCTGGACTGACTGTAGTTGGAATTTCTTGACCAGGTTTCAGTACCTGAAAAATCTTCCATGGCTCTCTGCTGTGCTCTCAGTGGTTTTGGTTCCATCTGTTGAGTAATTCTTCCTATCAATATGGAAGTTAACACACGTGGGTATCTTAGCTGTATTAGCTGATCTCCTACCATTAGATTGTTGGAGATCTTGCAATTTACTTTTTTTTTTTTTAATTGTGCGTTTTCTGTCCATTTTGGTCCATGTTGGTGATGTTTCTGCTGAAACGATTTTTAAGGAAGTGTGTGGGCCTTCTGTAGATTTCACTGGTTTTCCCTACATTGCACAGAAAACACACACACACACACACACACACACACAAAACCCCACATGATCACAGATCCTTCTGAGATAATGCTTTCTGTATCTTGGCCTCTTGCTAAGATGAATGAGGAGCAATGCCCTTAAGCTTCCTGGAGACTGACTTGATTGAGACCTGCAAGCCACACTCCTAATCTCTTGAAAAGACATTTGTGTAACAGCATTCTATTTCCTTTTTATCCTTCTGAAGCTTTGGTAAAAGGTGGAATAGTCATATAATCTTACTGTCAGTCTTGACTCTAGAGCTGTTTTCCAGTGAATCTTAATTCTAATGTCTTTTGGTGTCTGTTCTAGAAGGGCTGACAATTCTCAAAATCATCGAGTTCTGGTTATTATTACTTTTGGTTTAGCAATCCTTCCTTCCATTGATTTCTCATTTCTGGAATTTCACTGTAAGCAGCAAGAAAAAATCAAGCCCAACCTTCAGTGCTCTGTTTGGAAATCTCTTCATTGCACGACCAAATTCCTTACTTCCAAGTTCTCCTTTCCACATGTAGGCAACATTTGGTTAAAGGCTCTGCCATTACATCATAAGAATATCTTTTCATACAGATTCTGATAACATACTCCTCACTTCCTTCTAAGCTCTCACCAGCAGCAATTTAATATCTGAATTTCAATAGTCTGTTCATGTGATTTACACTTTATCATGCTCCTCAAAATTATTACAACCTCAGCCCACTTCCTAGTTCCAAAACTGCCTCCACATTTCAGACATCTGTTCAGCAGCACCCCACTCTCCTGTATCAATATCTGTATTAGTTTTTATATAGATTAGAAACAAGTCCCAAGTTTCACCTACACTGAAGGTTTTGACTCATTGGGAGTCACTTTAAGGAGCTTCCACCATGCCATATTCCTGTTTGTACAAATGCCATTTGAACACGTGCTAGTAGGAATACGTTTGAGGAATAGATAATGTTAAGACATTACACTGTAATGTCATATGATGTTTTACATGCATTTTTTTTATCTAAGGACATGAACAATGAGGAGAAATTATACCAGTGAGTTTGCTGGAGCAGTTGATGCATAAACTAAGGATTATATAAACTCTGATATGCTTTGAAATGTGTCATGGTGAAAGGTCAACTAGATGTTAATATATGATAAACTGTTTACCCTGATGGAAAAGACAGTGGTCTTTTATTCTCATAAACCTTAACAAATATTGCTTTTTTCTGTACAACAAAATAAAAATAAAGGAAATATTAGTATTTATATGTAAATGTAGAGTATGCCAAAAAAATGTTCTATAAGGATAAGATACTCTGAATCAAAATCAGTTATGTAAACATTTTTAGAGTGGCCAATCACTGTGCTAGGGAAAACAGGTGATTAAGTTTTTGTATTGTCTTATAGGAGACAATAGTCAAATCAAAGAGATATGAAAAAATAAAATGTCACACGTCAGACATAAAGAGGGTAAAGAAAAGACACATTGGGCATGGAAGATCACATAGAAAGCAAAATAGATTATTTCTCTTCTATGAAGAAATATGTGTAGAAAATAAAACTGCCTGATACAATCAGGACCCATAGGAACTGCATGAGAACTTGGGTGAAGCAATTTTACAAAGTTAATAAACTACCAAGTCACTTATTTATGAATTCTGTGAGAGCACTTGACAGGGATGCAATTCCGGATTATATAACTGCTAGGTAATTGATTCATACAAATCCTTCTAGAATAGCCCATCTCTTCCACTCTTTAAATGAACCAATACCAAGAGCAAGCATATCTTAAATCCTTACCAACTGTCCTCTTATTTGTCTAATAATCCAACAGCATTTTGTCTGGTTGTAAGGGAATATAGAATCTACTGCAGTTTGCATTAAGACAGAGAAAATGAGGAAGAAAAAAACTAGGAGAGCACCCTGGTTGTTGAGAACCAGGAAATTGATGCTAAAATGGAAGTTTAAGTACATCCAAGTCTAAAAGAATTATATTGTAAACACCACTGCCAATGTTTCTTTAGCATTAATAAAATGCTAGACAATTCAATTTTTTTGTATATAATCTCACTTTAATCTCACAGTTAGTTTTGTTACATAAATGTTATTTTCATTTTCCCTATTTTACAGGTGAAGAAATAAAAAAATACAGAGGTTAAATAATTTGCTAAAGGTTGTACATCAGGTAAAGGATGAACAGGCTTTGACTCTAGCAATTAGACTCTAAGTTACTCAGGGCTCATTGCAGAGTATATTTTCTAAGTGTGGACCAAGTTTAATTGAACTCTTTATTCTATCTTTGGAAGACAGCCTAGAATTTCATCTAAAATCAAGGTATGCCTGGATCTCAGTAGTAGATGTCTTTGGCTGAAAGCAAACACAGGAAAATAGTAGAGCTTATTAGAACTATTAGTCTGAAATGAATTCCTTAGCAATTATCGAGTCCCATCCCATAATCTTAACTCAGGGGGAAAAACTATGATCATAATGATTACTTGATAAAGGATTAACATTTTTACAAAGTATGAAAATACATTTGTTTGGTATACATATTTGAAATGAAAGTTATTTGTATTCTAAAGTGTTATAAACTATTTTTGGACACTGAGAATCCACATAAACTACATACCTGTATTTTTTAGGAATACTGTTTAAGTCTTAAGTCTCCTAGTGTTATAAGTGGTAAATACTTGAGGCAACAGCAATCATGTGAAACAAACATTGAAGTTTCTGGAAAAAAAAAGAAATCTGTTTTCACAGAAAAGTTAAACTATAACCACATAATCTCTCAGATTAAAATATATTTTCTATTATTTAACAAATAATAGAATTATTTGTTAGATTTTTAAGAATTTTGCCTTAAAATTCAAGGATAATTATTTTTATATTGTTATGCATTTATTCATTCATTTGGGAAAATTTAGGAAACACCTATAACCCAAAGATTTACCTGATTTTAATCTGTATTATTCAGTCGTACAATTATTCTTACACTGAAAAAAGAATCTGCATTTAGTCTACCTACCAGGTTTGTGTTTATATTCATGTACTGGGTGCTTCAAACCTAATAGAAAATTGGTAATGAGTGTCATGCAAAATATTTATAGGACATAAATATATGTCCTATACATTTTTCATACTCTAAAACTTCTTTAATTTTGAGACATAAAAAATAAATTTTGTGTATTATTTTCTTGTAGACATACATTCTTTTTTAATAAATGCTAACAATTAAAATGAAAGCTCCCCAACAATATGCTAAGTTCTTTAAAAAAATTCTTTTCAATTTATGGATTAAAAATTCAATTTATGGATTAAATTCAATTTATGTCTATATTAGCAATTTAGTCAGATATATTATATGCCCATATTTGACAAATATATATGAATAGAGGGCTTACAATGAGTTATTTTGTCCCATGGTGTTAGCATTTACATTTACACCAACTTTGATTACTTCCTTTCCATGATTTGTCAATGTCATCAGTTCAATAGATTTTATATTGAAAATCATTTTATATTTTTTACACAATTATTTGTAGAATTAACAAAATGTGAAAAAATCATATTGAATAATTTCAATATACAACATTTCATAAGTTTTCAAATAAATACAAACATTGAGAAGTATATTAAGATCTGACATATCTCTAATTCCCCAGAAAACATATTCTCCTCTTCTGAAATGTGAAAGGAGAAAATTTGTTGGGAGCTGGTCTCAGGAATAACCACCACAACATCAGGCAGAGGAAGAATGTGAATTATTAAAATTCTATGGGAAGATTCTATGGGGCTGGGAAGGACATTCAAAGCTAGTCCAACTGATGCAAGGAGATTGGGACTTTGAATCCCCATGCTTTGTCCAATCCTTGGATGAAGGCAATCATTAGACATTCAATCCTTGTACAGCAACCTTGTATGAGGAAGGTTCATGCAGCTGATAGAAATTATAGAAGGGTTCAGCTCATCAGCAGGCAACATTCTCAACAAGTAGAATGAGCTCCTCTATTATACAGAGGTATCTAGACAGCACACTATTGTAGACCACCACATGTGCTGCTCAGAAATTCTAGCTGCATGTGTTGAAGTCAACATTTTGTGGAATTGTTTATTTCAATGTCTGGTCAATGTCTTTATTGGAGAATGTCACAAGAGGAAAATGAATGGAATAACACTTCTGCCGCTGAATTTTGTCTTAAGCTCATGACTGCTACTTCCTCTCTGAAGTTACCTTCCTCCTTCGCTACTATCACTGTTGTTATTAAATGCTGAACAGGAGAGATGATCTAGATTATCATCCTTGAGTATTGTGAGCACCTGGGCACCATGTGCTTCTCAAGCTATATGCTGCTCTACCACTCCATTGGCTATCAAGACTCAACAGGTGACTAAGGAGATACATCATCAGATCACCTCAGTACTAACTGTATTATTCTATGCCTCCATGATATAACAAAAAAGTTAACTTCTTCTTAATAAGGCAAATTGCCCCTTCAAGGGTTTTGTGATTTATTTTCTTGATCACTTCCCACCTTGACATACGAAGGTGAAAGTTACCAGTCAGTAAGTGTACCACGTAGTTTAATGGGAATGTCCTTAATGGAAGTGATCCACTATTGGAAACCAAGGTATCTAAGATACAAAAACCTAAAATTTTAGATTTGGGATATATTTATTCTCCAAGAGCATCATCAGGGATACTGATAAATTGACTCATTCATACATCTACTCCTTGTTTTTCTGACCCATTTACTCAGTCTATTGAGTACAGAGCACCATGCTTATTGATTTAGGCTGTGAGATTCTTTCTGGAAGAGGGCACCTCATCATGTAGTGTATTACTTTTATGTTGGTTCCTCAGATATGCTCTTAACAGGCATTTTCATCTCCATTACACACCAGCAATCTCTTAGTAGCATGGCATGTGATAAAATTGGGAGATCCAGTTCTGTCCTAATAAGTGTATATCCATTGATACTTTGTTGTGGGAGAAAGTCCTGGTTTGTAGCATTTGTCAGTTTCCACATTATACATCCTCCCACCATGGCAATTTCAAGCTACCAAAGTAACATCAATTAGTTTGCAATTTTCCTTAACTTTCAAGTATTCACTCTGTAATGAGGGAGCCTGGGCCAGTTTCACATACCATTGAATGGATCCCAACAGTATGTGCCCACTTCTACACTCCTTTTTCTGTCAGTTGTGTCTCTCGTCCAATGCAATATTATGCAGGATATTGTGTCAATAAATAAACACTGTATACCCATGGAGAGTGGTACGGGCTTAAGTCTCGGGTCAGGAAAGGCAAATCTATTCCTGAATATATGTCAATTTTAAGCATGAAGAATCACTGCCATTTCTTGCTGAATGCTATTCTAGTTGAATATTTCAGTGATCCAAAGTAGCTGGTTAATCTCTTTGAGGAATGGTGTTCTATAAGGATCTCAGGAATAGTGACTATCAATGACCAGTTTGACATCCATCAGTGGTAGTAGCTAGAGCAACCTTGCTAAGTAAAACCCAGGCTGTTGTCCTCATGCAGAACCTCCATTATTAACGTCTATTTTCTTTAAAGATAAGTCCTGGGTGCCTTACTGTATCAGTCAATGTCCAGCTGACATCCCTTTGCCTATTTTATTATTTAGTGACTCTTCCATTTAGGAAGCTAAGTTTTTGTTAAAAGGCAATAAAAGATTTTTACATTTTGTTACCACATGCATAGGTCCATCCACATGCTTCTTATACAGATATTCTTGTCTCTGGTAGTTTTTTATCTTTGTGCTTCCATGCCTTTAGTAATCCAAGAATTGCATTCAAGATTGCCCAAGTTTGTATATATGTTAAGCTTGGCCCACTTTTTTTAATCACAGAAGCTCTGTCCATTGGAGGTGTTTGCCCCCAGTGTTACCTTACAAGGCCACCTGGGCTTGTGCCCACACATTGAATCAACATATCCATGAGCAAGTTTGACTTTTATCCTTCTCTCTTGGTTATAAAACTCAACAAATCTCTCTGAACCCCATTAACTATCACCACGGCAGCTTTAGATATGAGCTAAAGGAGACATAGTGGGCAGGACTGTAGATGATATCGTGGTCTGAACAATCTGCTTGAACAGCTTAATTGTAAAATCTAGCCAACTGATGCCATGTTAATGTGGGTTATCACTGGGCCAGCCCAATATGTGACTTGGTGGGACTGACCCTACCCAAGTGATGAGAAGTTCCTGCTAATGGTCACTTATATGCCATTGTCAGATGTTCTATCTCTACCAGGACACTGTAGCACTACTGGAACGATACATAAGTCTCTGTTGCAGATGACATGACCTTCTTTCAGAACTAAGGATCTACATTATAAAGATGACATTAAGGTTTTCTATAAACGTTGCACAGGATGTTTTCTCACCACAGATAACTAACTCAAAGATCATATGATTCCCTGGACCCTATGATTTCCATGGCCTGAAATACAGAGCCATGTGCATCATACCATGGACCCTCTGCAGAGGGTTTCTTGCTCTGGGTCCCAACAAATCTGATAACCTTCTTCATGACTCAATAAATACATCTAAAGAGTACTCTGAAATGTGGAATATGCTATCTCCAGAACCTAATAAGGCCTATGAGATGTCGTGAGTCTCTTCTTAGGAGAGAAGTTCTGCAATGCAAGTATTTTCTTTTTACTCTGCAAGAAATAAACCAGCATCCCCCTGATAATTGAATTCTTAAAAATTTAAGCGATGTATTGGGCATCTGAATATTTATAAGGTTATCTCCAAGCTTTAGGGGAACATGCATCTTACCAAGGCCTCTGAGGTGTTTGCCATATCTTGCTTTTCTGGTCCAATTATAATGATGTCAAAAATAGAATGTACCAATATGATGTGTTGTGGAATATCCAGATGGTTCAGATTCCCTTGGAGTATTTTATGAACGAAGCCAGGAAAATTATCATAGCCTTTGGGTAAAGCCGTTAACATGTATTTTTGTCCATCACATGTGAATGGGACACGTGTACTCATCCTCCTTGATAGGAATAAGAAAAAATGCTTTTGGTAGATTGAGGACCATATACCATGTTCTGAGGCTATTTAATCTGGACTAGCAAAGATGACACATTGACTCTACAGCTGCAACAGGGTTCACGTTTGCCACTGCTAAGTTAAATGGCAATATTGTGGGGACAATCATTCTTGCATGTTTAGATTAGTTACACTTATGTCTGGCATTCTCCTGGCTCATGTAATAGCTTTCTACTTACTCTCTTGGCCAGGTAGGGGAGAGGTAGTTTCACTGCCTGCCCTTCACCATCTCTACTAAAATATCTCTCAATAGACTTCAAAATTACGTATCTGTCAATTTTCAAGCCTGTTCATTGAACTCAGACATTTTATGTATGTCTATGTGTATTTGAGTGTGTGTATATGTCTATGTGTATCTGTGTGTGTGTGTGTGTGTGTGTGTGTGCATGTGCGTGTGATGAATACTGGATTCATGTATAACCTGACACCGTATGCCCCACCTTTAAACGCTGCTGTGATAACAGTACCAGCATGTCAGTATCAGGGACTATTTACATCCTAACAGTCATTGAAAGATTTTGTTTTCAAGTGGATTAAATGACTCAGAATACTTTGGAGGAATACTTTGGAGGACACCTGACAAAATTATTGCAGGATACGTTTTCCTTTGTGTTGCTAAGGTCGTTTCTCATGAGGATTTGGCCTTTCATTTAGAAGCTGGACATTGATTCAACCTGAGCACCTGAGCAAGGGGTCATGACATTTTATCAGAGTTGCTTCCGTAGGCTCCTGATGATTCGTTCTTAATTTCTTTTGTTTGCATAGATTGAGCAATAGGCTGTTGGTTACCAACTTGTCTTGATCCTCAGATTATTAATGAATAACCATCCCCATTGCTCTCTGTGGTTGTGCCCACCCTCCTGTTTGCCACTTGTTGTACCCTCCTATGGTAATAATGTGTCTACCTTTTCATTCACACGTAACTATCAATATGTAACCTCTATTATTTCAGGATTTAACGTCTCTTTTATCTCAGGGATTCCAGTTATGTAATAGTGTCTCCAATCGTTGTGGCCTCCAAAGGACAGCCAACATTGAGCTTTAATTTTTTTAACGCTTATTTATTTATTTTGAAGGACACAGAGAGTGGGGGAGGGACAGTGAAAAGAGGCAGTCAGAAGATCCAAAGTGGGCTCTGTGTTGACAGCAGAGAGCCCAATGTGGGACTTGAACTTGCGAATGAGTAATAAAAACACCTCATGTTAAACCTACATTTTGTGTTTGGAAAATCACTGAGTACGCAATACCTAGAGAATGTCATATAAGATTACCCTTTAGGCTAAACTGGTGAAAAGTGTGCTTGTTATATTTAAGATATATAGATTATACACACACATATTTCATATGTATATTTCATATATATGTGTATATTTACATACACACACACACACACACACACACAGGAATAGACCTTGAGGGAGATCAAGAGCAATGGTAAGAACTTTAATTTTATATTACATGAGGTATAAAGTGATTCTAGAGTTTTGATAGGATGACTGACACCACCTTTCTTTTTTTTTTTTAATTTTTTTTTCAACGTTTATTTATTTTTGGGACAGAGAGAGACAGAGCATGAATGGGGGAGGGGCAGAGAGAGAGGGAGACACAGAATCGGAAACAGGCTCCAGGCTCTGAGCCATCAGCCCAGAGCCTGACGCGGGGCTCGAACTCACGGACCGCGAGATCGTGACCTGGCTGAAGTCGGACGCTTAACCGACTGCGCCACCCAGGCGCCCCGACACCACCTTTCTTAAAATAATCTGTCTCCTGTTTTGAAATTATACTTAGGAAGTGAAGGGTAGAAGCACCGAGTTCAGTTAAGAACCTATGGCAGAAATCAAATGGAGAAATGATGTTGGTTATAACTTGAACAGTAGCATTAGATTTTGTGGTTAACGGTCAACAATGATGTATTTGCAAGTAGAACGGGTGGAATTTGCTGAGCGATTGAATATGTCCACCAAGAACAAGTGAGTATCCAAGGAAAATGATAATGTTTTGGAATGAGCAATGCAAACTGAAGTTGCCCTTGATATAACAGGAAAGAATATGGGGCAGTTTAAGGAGAGAGTAGTAGTTTGTTTCTGGACAATTTAAGTTAAACCATCTTCTAGATACATGATTAGTGACAATCAGTCCGTTGTTTTTAGACATATATGATTGGGGCAAGGATTTAAAACTGAAAACATAATTTTGGATATCACTCACATATTGATGTTATTTAAAGCAAAATGGTAGGGGCGCCTGGGTGGCTCAGTTAGTTAAGCGACCGACTTCCACTTGGGTCATGATCTTGCAGCTCGTGAGTTCGAGCTCCGCGTTGGGCTCTGTGCTGACAGCTCGGAGCCTGGAGCCTGCTTCCGATCCTGTGTCTCCCTCTCTGCCCCTCCCCTGCTCATGCTCTATCTCTCTCAAAAATAAATAAACGTTAAAAAATTATAAAAATAAAGAAAAAAGGGTAAATGAGATCACAAAGTATGTGTGATGAGAAATAGACCCAAGAAATGAGAAGTGTTCCCAGGACGTCAGTGGCTTTTCTGGGGAATAAGAAAGGATGTACTGATTGAAGGAAATTCAAACTTGTTTTAAATATTTTTCAAGAACAGTATATTTAGCTGTCATTTGCAAATTAAAAAAAAAACACTTTCTCTCTTTCGAGTGAACAGAGGAGTAGATATGAAATGATAACGAATATTTCACCCAGTAGATATTAGAGCAGACCTTCCAAAACACAAATTAACACGTCCATTCCCAGGTGTGCCTCACACTATTATTTTGTTCAGTTGATCTTATACCCACAGCCATGGTCAACGTGTGAGCAGGATATCCCAACTGAACTAAAGCTTCCAGCTCATCTTAAGCACTTACATTATTCGACATACATTTAATATATTTTCTTAGAACTCTTTTGGGCCTCAACAATATTAGCAAGAAAAAATAGCGTAAGTCACCATGAGTTTTAAAACATAAAGCCATGATAAAGAAAACAGATGTGAGAAACACATGTGCATGGTAATAGGTAAAGATTGCTATACACGCAAATGAATAAATAAAAATGTATATAGATTATTCTACATCCGAAGTATATCTGGTTACCAACCTTCCTAATTGTTAAAGACACAAAGAAATATTTATTGAATACTTACTACAAGCTGTTGCAAATATCTTTGGTGATTTTTTTTTTCTTTTGGATCACAGATGTCTGAGGCACATTTTCTGCCTTCAAAAGACCTCCAGTTCATAAAGAACTAACAATATCCGTACCCTGAATATAACGATAAGAATAGTTAAGGGTCTATGTGACTATAAATAAAATGTTTTATATATTGGAACTGCTCATATTAAGTATACATGAAAAAGGAGAAAATCTTGTCCCTGCTCAAAGATGTGTGAATACGCTGAAGTAATTTTATTCCTATTACTCATATGCTTTATATTGGAGTGTTACTTGAGAGAAACGACTAAAAGCATTGAACCATCAGTTGTACACATGGGTAATGCTTTATTTGAGGTCCTAAGATCAAGGCCAGGGGCAAAGGCGCTACTATAACTCCACAGAGCGGTTATGTGTGTACCTACCACCAGTGACGGACTAGCACAGTGGGGTTCATCTGCAGTTTTCCTTCTGGGAGAAATCCCAAAGGGGCCTCGACAAAGTCGTAACCACTGTGTAAGCTGGACCTACATCTTCCCTTTCTGGTGGGTTCAAAGAAATCTCTATAATCGGTTCCTCAAAATTGGAAGTGAGCTCACTCTGAGAAAATTGACAAATGTTTGCTTACCTGCTGGGTGGAAAAATTGAAAAATATCAACCTAAGGACATATTTGTTTTGATCTTGTATTGTGCTTGGTGATTACACAGCAACCGGAAACTGGCTATATGGCAAGAAATCAGGAGGTGGCCGCATACACAGAGGAACTCAGTGCTGGAAAACAGATATTTCTGGCTGCCAAAAGTTCCCTGCTCACCACAAAGCTGGGTGACTCCAGGATATTTATATACTCTGCAGCTGCATCATGGTTTATGGCTCCAATACCGGGGAGAATCTTCACATGGCTGAGAGTATTTCAGAGATTCAGATAGGACCTAGATAAAAGAGGACATCTTTTGATTTAATTCATTGTAAATTTGGGTTTAAGAAACAAACTTTTACTGCAAAGATGTTTGGGAGGAATAAGGAGATTTCGGGGGGGGGGCGGGGAGGGACTAGTATTATAAGCCTTAATAGTCATGTTGCTTCGAGTAGACTAGGAACCTCCATGTTTATCAAAAACCTCTTTTCATGTGTCAGGAAAGGTCAGATATTTCTGTTTAAATATATCATAGTTCAGTTCAGTTGAATGGTGACGTATTCAAAAACAGGAGAAACCTCTCTAAAGATGTTTAGAAAACACAAAACCCCATTGACTTTAAAGGTGTTTGCAGAGCAAGAAGTTACACGTCTGAAGTACACCACAGAGGGTTTCCAATGGAGTTGGAAACAGTTTTCGTGGGTCCAGCCGGGAAAATAAATATAATGCAAAAGGGGCAGAGGTTTCACGCGGTAGGGCGGAAATGAGTCCATCAAGATTCAATGGCAGGCGATAGGAAGAAGCACAGAAGATACAACGAGGTCTGTAGGCTTTCCTCCACCTACGAGGAGTGTCCCATTCAGCAGTCATAATGAGGCGCTGACACTTAAGAAGGTGCCAGAATATAAATCCCATGTGGGCAGCGAGCTTTATAGGATGCGGTCTTTGCTCCATCAGCAGTAGCCGAAAGAGGGTGTGGCCTACCTGGTGCTCAGTACCTATTTATAGGCTTGAATGAATGAGTGAAGCTGGGGATACGGGACTTTTATGGAAGCCAAAACAAGATAAAACAAAATAAAAACACATAAGAAGCAGAAAAGAAACAGTTTGTAACAACGTAAAAAGCCACACTCCCTTGAAAATGAATTAAAAATAAATAGCAAGTTGATGGGGCGCCTGGGTGGCTCAGTCGGTTGAGGGTCCGACTTCGGCTCAGGTCAGGATCTCAAGGCTGGTGGGTTCGAGCCCCATGTCGGGCTCTGTGCTGACGGCTCGGAGCCTTGGAGCCTGCTTCGGATCCTGTGTTTTCCTCTCTCTCTGCCCCTAACCCACTCGCATTCTGTCTCTGTCTCTCTCAAAAATAAATAAACACTAAAAAGAAAAAAATTAAAAACAAATCAATAAATACCAAGTTGAGTCTGAGGAGACATTAGACAAGACACCTCATAGGTGTTTGAGGTGACTTTAAATTTTTTTTTTCAACGTTTATTTATTTTTGGGACAGAGAGAGACAGAGCATGAACGGGGGAGGGGCAGAGAGAGAGGGAGACACAGAATCGGAAACAGGCTCCAGGCTCTGAGCCATCAGCCCAGAGCGACGCGGGGCTCGAACTCACGGACCGTGAGATCGGAGGTGACTTTAAACCCCCAGGATCCTCTTCCCTGACACAGACACAGTTCACCATTTCCCTGGACACCTTTACCTGCCTCAGTGCATCCCATTGCATCCACCTGTCTCTTTTGGACAATACCTAAAAACTCACAATTTCATTTTCCTCTTAAATCCTGTTGTGTATTCCAGCCACTTAAAGAGGAGTTAACTTTCTAGCCAGTTAGATAAACCCATTATCACTATATTGATATCACTGCCACTGAACAAATATACTTGGCTCGCTCTCCCTGGTGTGTGTGTGTGTGTGTGTGTGTGTGTGTGTAGATACACCAGCTGGCTAGCTGATAGATGGATTATGTGATCGATCGATTAATAGATAGGTACACAGATACACACATACCTAGAGAGCTGGTAAATATAGATATATAGGTAGCTTCAGATATTTGGAGGTCTTTAATAAATCAAAATGAGTGGTACAGACACGTCTGGTGTTTTATAAGGTTGTTTATGAGTTATATTAAGAGGTGGTCTTTGGGGCACCTAGGTGGCTCATTAAGTGTCTGACTTTGGCTTAGGTAATGATCTCATGGTTTGTGGTTCAAATTCTGCATCGGGTCCACACTGACAGTGTGGAGCCTTCTTGGAATTCTCTCTTTACCTACCCCACTTGTGCTTTCTGTATCTTAAACGGAATAAACTTTAAAAAAAAAAAGACATGGTCTTCTAGTTACTCTCAAATCATATTAAACTCAAGTCATATCCACAGTTTCTTAAGAAAAAAATAAAGTGATGTTACATTAAGAGTGATGGTGACGAAAACTCCAGATTCTCTCGAGATCATTTTCACTCTGCATAAAACAAACCTGGGACAACCCATACTTGAAATGTCATGTTCTAGATCATATGAAGATTCAAATATTCTTTCTATAATAGGCATTATGAATTTACACTGGACATTTTTTTAGGGAATCATTCATTTACTATGTATTATAACCATTGACGATTCATCCATATAAATTTCATCATTCATTTTTATGATAACAGAATGTCATCGGGTTCTGTCTGCACTTTTGATTTGTTCTGCAATACAAAGAGAATGGCCTTACTTACTGTTTTACTCTGTCTTGACAATGAGTTATGGACCTTTTCTAGGTATTTTATCATTACTGATCATAAAAATGCATTAATTGCCAAAGTCTTAAATATTTCTATTTTTTGTAACGAATTACACATAGATCATCCTGGTACAATTCCATAGCTGAAGAAGAATGTGTAAATCACCTACATCCTTCTTATTCTCACCACTTGATTTGACCAGTGAAGACCAAGTTCTACAGAGGTCAAATGATTTAACAAAGGCTGAACAGTTGAGGGGGCTTTGTGAGGATTATGACAGACATATGTCTTCTAAATTTCGATCCGTGTCTTATCAGCCTCAGTAATGGTTTTCAAACTTTTCTGAAACTACCAGAAAGAGAAATTATTAGGATCAGGATTCTGGAATTTCTGAGCATTCTGGTACTAGTTCAACTGGATATTGTGTTTTTTTATTCTACTCCATATTGTCTTTATGGTAAATTTTGCTAAAAAAAAAAAAAGCTTTCTTTTGCTAAAATCTTCACAACTTACATGCTAAACAACAGCTCTTAAGTGTAATACTATTTAATATACATTCTTCTTTTTATGACAGGAACCATCACCACCCCTTACATGAGCACATATATGAAACTAAACATATCCTCAAAAATAATGGCAAAAATGTTTCCTGTAAGCTATCAGGGATGCTACAGGACCACTCAATTCTAAAATTTTGCCTTTGACCAGTAGAACATACCATTAGATTATATCATTTGGAGAATATTTCACAAGAAAGTAAAAAGAATTAGGGCACCTGGGTAGCTCAGTTGGTTAAGCATCCGACTTTGGCTCAGGTTATGGTCTCGTGGCTCATGAGTTCAAGCCCCACATCGGGCTCTGTGCTGACAGCTCAGAGCCTGGAGCCTTCTCCAGATTCTCGCTCTCTCTCTCTGCCCCTTTGCCGTTCATGCTCTGGCTCTCTTTTCTTCAAAAATAAATAAACATTAAAAAATTAAAAAGAAAGTAAAAAGAATAAAGTAAAGGAGTCTTCAGAAGTGGATAAAACCCAGGTAAGTACGAAACAAAATCATTTCAAGTGAATACCTAATACAAAGGAAAGGGTGGCTAATAATCACACTCAAAGCATTGCTAAAAATAATAATAAACAAGAAAAAAAGTATTGAACAAATGAGAACAAGAACTTGTGAATATAGTTTAAGGGGTGATATGTTGAGGAGAAGTTTTGCATGCGCTCCAGAGTGTTTCATTAAGACTGAGGGTAGAGTAAGAAATACACAAAGAATTATGTCTTCCGATTTTAGATGGTTTGGCTTTTGAATCCATATGATTCTTTCTTCAAGCCTTTAGACTGTATTTTAACCCTGACTAGCCTACTAAGTTTTCATCTAGGTTTTTGTCCTCAGTAAGCAGCTAGTAGAGCACTATAAACTATGGGAAGCATAATCTACTCCCCATGACTTAATCCTCACTCAAATGTATCCACTTGTTATTTTCAGATCCATTAAAACACAAACTCCTGTCTCCTGTAGGGGATTATCATCCTCATTGATGTCCACCTATTTGGAGGACTCTATAAAAACATTGATTTTCTTAATCTCTGGTCAAAGTTTCAGGAATCTTCAGGGTCATGGCAAATCAATTATCAATATTTATATATTTTATTTTAATTATGATATTAAATTATGTAATTTCAGAGAATTCATCAAGTGTTTCCCTGAAAATATCTTTTTCTGACTATTTATTATTGTAGGGAATTCATCTTCCAGCCATGATAGAAAACTGGCACCATGTTTACGGTCGAGAAAAAGTGAACCTCAAAATTGGACAAAGCATATGTGCCAACTATTTTTAGTAATTGAACAACAGCTTTGCTGGACCGTATTCTTTGGCAAAAGTTAATTGCATGAGATGAACTCCAAGGTCACGCTTCAATAAACTTGGCATTCTCTCTGTAAGGCGTTTTGAATCTGAAAGCAGGAAGATAAATCCCAAATGGAACACCCAACCTCACTGAGCTTATGAGGCTGCTAAAGCGGATGGAATTGGCAGGGCAAAACATGTAAGAAGATGGATCTACACAAAATGGTAGGGAGAAGCTTCCAGATTTTTTACTGAGTCTTCCTCAGAATACATTAAGAGTTGTTGATCAAAGTCTGAATTACCCCTGCTGAGTGTAAGATTCTAAAAGGATGTTTGTGGGTATGCTGGAATTTCATTCAAGGTAAGATCAAGTTAATCCAATGTCTCATTGGAAAGGAAGAGCGTGTGCATACACACACACACACACACACACACACACACACGGAAACACAATTGCACAGTTACCCACAGATGTGCCAGCACATCCATCAAAGTAGTTGACAGAGATTGATTCGGTGAATTACTGTTATGTCTTGGATATTCAAGGATAATCTGATGAGTACAAAGAATAGAAGCAAGGGTACAATTAAGAAAAAAAGGAGCAGGAATAAACCATATAAGCAGATGTTAAACAATTAGAGAAAATATTTACAAATATATAATGATGCAGTAGAATTATTAGGACAATATAAAGTCTTGAAATGTGTAATGTAATTCATAGGATAAGTCTGAATAGATGGCTTCTAGAGGGAAAACATGGAAACACACCTCCTATGTAAGCCCTCCCCTTGAGAGTGAATGCAGCGCAATATGATTGTGTTACACGACAATGGTGAAGGAATTTTGCAAGTGTAGTTAAGTTCTAGGGACAGGCGACTTTCAGTTCATCAAAGAAAGATTATTTTAGATTAGCCAGACATAATCAAGTGAGTATTTCAAGGATAGAAGTCAGAGAGAATGTAAGTAGTGACAGACTTTCTTCTGTTGATCTTGAAGAAGCAAACACCCATATTCTGGAGAAAGTCACATGGCAGGGAACTGGAGGTGGCCTCCAGCAGTTCAGTACCTCAGTTCTGTCCCTGCAAAGAATTTCTGCCAACAATAACGTAGCTTGAAAGAGGACACAGAGCCTCTGATGGTATCGCACACTTGCGGACATCTTGACTTCAGCCTAATGAGATGCTGAGTGAAGGACTTAGCCATTCTGTTTGCAGACCCCTGGTCCACGGTAACTGAGCTAATAAATTTTAGTTGTTTTAAGCCACTCAGTTTGTCAGAATACTCCTCCCAGCAATAGAAAACCAGTAGTACAGATTAAAAATGAAAAGTTGTCCAACTTTTAATATGAAGCTCACAGAACCTTAATGATAAATCTATACAAGGAGAACATTAAAATAAAGGAAAAGAAAAATGACATAAGGCAGCCGTTTAAGACCTAATGCACTTAACACACCTAAGGCAATCAAATAATATAATTGATCAGCCAATAAAATGCTTTATCCTTATAGATGCCAGAAGTCTCTTTTCATCTAAATTAACAATAATTTATGTGGGAAAGATTTCAATAGCTGAGGAATGGAAGTTTAATGATCAGAAAAGTCTAGATGATATTGAATGACTCCAAATTTCAGGGCCTAAATGCAACACAGGTGGAATACTAATTCAGAGATTCTGGTGGGAATAAGACATCCCTCGAGGGCAAATGTCTTTCCCTGTGGTGACTCACGTATCCCGGCTGCTTTGTTTCTTGTGTGAGGGCAGATCCGTACCACAGACAAGCAGGATATGATGTAATTACCAAACAAGCAAAATTTTTATGTGGACACAGGAAATACAGAGAAGTTACTTCTCCAGTTTAACATTTGCTAACATGTTCTACGGAGGATATGTTATTGGAGCTTGTTTTTAGTAAACTGAGACATCTGTAAGAACTATCTGTCTCAAAGTTCAGTTTTGCAAATATTTCAGAGCTGGTCCTCTGCAGAAACACATCCCCAAACCCAAGTCACCCTAGGAAAAAAATGTTTATACCATGGATAAAATAAAAATAATAGTTTATAACTTGATATGAAAAAAAAAATTCTGATGAGGAATTTATAAGAAATATTTGTAGTCTATTGGGGGAAATTGCAAAACCATATCTAGAAGTTTCAAATATGAATTGTAAGTGCTAAAGTCTGAATGTGTGTGTATCTCCAAAATTAACATATTGAAAACCTAGTGCCCAAAGCGATGATATGGAGAGGTGAAGACTTCTGGAGTTGCTTAGGTCATGAGTGTGGTGCCCTCATGAGTGCGATTAATGGTCTTATTGAAAAGGTCCCAGACAGGGGCGCCTGGGTGGCTCAGTCGGTTAGGCGGCAGACTTCGGCTCAGGTCACGATCTCGCGGTCCATGAGTTCGAGCCCCGCGTCGGGCTCTGTGCTGACAGCTCAGAGCCTGGACCCTGTTTCAGATTCTGTGTCTCCCTCTCTCTGACCCTCCCCCATTCATGCTCTGTCTCTCTCTCTCTCAAAAATAAACGTTAAAAAAAAAAAAATAAAAAAAAAAAAAAAAAAGAAAAGGTCCCAGACAGGTGTTTTGTCCTTTCCACCACCCGAGGACACAGAATGTGGCAGTCTGCATCCCAGAAAAAAGACCTTCACAAGACATCTAATTTGCCAAACTTCCCAGACTCCAGAATTATGAGAAATAAATGTTTATTAACTGCCCAGTCTATGGTATTTTTTTTCTATAACAGCATGGATGGACTGAAACAATAGATACAGAAATAAATGTAAGTTAAATCATGAGATGAGATTTTCACTAGTCAGATTAGCAAAAAGACTCTAATGTGAAAATACATACTTACACATATATGTACTGTAAGTATATTGATTCCAGCTGTTTCCAATATTAAAAAAAAGTGAGAACAGTATACATAATTACAGTTGACCGTTATTAGGGAGGGTCATTAAAATTTTTAAACTGATAGCCAATTGGAATGATTGCAGCCATATGTAAACAGATGAAAAAAGAAATCTTCCAAAACATAATTAACTGACATAAAACAGGTCACTCCAGAGTTAATAAAATATAAATTCACACTAAGTTATACAAAGCAAGCTTCTATAAATAAGTATACATATTGAAGAATTATACAGAAAAATAAATTCAATGAAACCATTAAACTACCAATGTTATAGTTAACATAGTTAGCTCTGAGGGAAATGTCGTTTTATTCAAAACACATCTGTATGTGCTCACATGTATTTCAACAAGAATGCACCCCCTTTACTTAAGTAATTTACAAAATACAAATGATCTAGATTTATTTTAAACTTAAAAATATGCTCTTCAGACACGTCGGAGATCAAATACTGACAAGTTAGTGTTACTTTGCCAAAGATAAGCCATAAACTCGTACTATTCCACATGGTGTGAAATAAGTCAGTGTCCATCCTTGGCCTGACAATTTTCATGTTTGCTCTTTGTAGCTTCTCGTAAGGATTATGTCTATCCACAAGGCACACAATGCAAATTTAACTAAATATGAAATAATTTATACATATTGCAAATTTTTATCTGATGTGGGGTGATACCCCAATGTTATCTATGTATTGTTTATCTTTTTTAATGTTTATTTATTTATTTCTGAGAGAGAGAGAGACCACAAGCAGGGGAGGGGCAGAGAGAGAGAGAGAGAGAGAGAGACATGGAATCCAAAGCAGGCTTCAGGCTCTGAGCTGTCAGCACAGAACCCAACAAGAAGGGCTTGAACTCACAAACTCTGGGATCACGACCTGAGCCAAAATTGAACGTTTAACCGACTGAGCTGCCCAGGCACCCCTATTTATTATTTATCTTACTCTAAATCCTACTATTGGTCAGAAATAGTTGGGGCCAACTTCTATATGGCATGGTTTTGTTAGCATAGGGTTAAGGTAGGCAAATAAATATTGTGTTTTCATACAGAAGGAAACATCAAGGGGTGAAGTATCAATTCACAGGACACAGCACCCCATCTCAAGTAGTCAAATAAATGATGAGAATATGTTAATCAGAGTTTAATATGAGCAATTAAGAGAACTTGAAATAAACATGATGGGCCAACAATCAAAAGAGTACAGTGTAGGAATCCTGGCTAGAAGCCTGAGAATATTAAGAGAGAGACTTAGATGTAGAAAAAACAAGATCAATAGGACGCAAATCTAAGTGTGGATGATATATTCCCGAAAACGGAAAGAACAGGGTGTAGACCGGGTCCATTTCCTAATTATAAGCATAGAAATACAAAGTTCTGTGTTTTCCAACTGAGCATAAACAACAACAGGAAGTCAGGTTATGTTCACTTATTCTAGAGAAATTATTTGTTCTGGGTTGGAACCGTGCTCCCTATTTGTGAGATTTCTCATGGGTTGATGGTTGTTTGCAGGGAGGCGGCTTGCAGCAGCTGTAACTGCAGACCTCTTGAAATAGAAGCAGAGGCATCCAATAAGACTTCCTGGGAGTTTGGCTCTTTGATCACTGTTTTTCTTTTATAACGTTGCCTACTGGAGCCTGGACTGGTAGACTAGGTCCTAAATGTGCTTCATTCAACAAAGAGTGGAAAACATGCCTATTCCTGTTTTTCCATAATGAGACATGCACACAACACATGCATACACACACACACACACACACACACACACACACACACAGACCACCATGGGGAAAGTGAGAGAGAGAGGAAAGTGGTCATTAATTAGCTGCATTTCTTTAAGTAAAATCTTAGCAAATTCTTTTTTTTTAATTTTTTTTAACGTTTATTTATTTTTGAGACAGAGAGAGACAGAGCATGAACAGGGGAGGGTCAGAGAGAGAGGGAGACACAGAATCCGAAACAGGCTCCAGGCTCTGAGCTGTCAGCACAGAGCCTGATGTGGGGCTCGAACCCACGAACCGTGAGATCATGACCTGAGCTGAAGTCAGACGCTTAACCGACTGAGCCACCAAGGCGCCCCAAATCTTAGCAAATTCTTACAGAATGAAAATATTTCTCATATTTAGGACACAACGTCAAACAATTTTTTAATGGGTACCAGAAATGCTTTCTGATATCCACATTAAAAACAGAAAGGCATATGTAATTTTACCCTAAAACCATTACAGAAAATAGTTTTTATACCTCTTCAATGTTCTGCATATATAAGGGACACAGTAAATGTATTGAGGGATTGTTTCATCAAGATACAAATATTTAGGTTGCTTTTTTTTTTCTCTCTTTTGTGAACCTATGAGTCAGGATCTTATAACCTCATGCTGAATTCTTCAAGAGATTTTCGATGTGGAGACATTTAGTAGTGTTTCAGTTCAGTAACACAGTGTGCATTATAAATGTAGCTTCCCCAATGAGAAGCAGAGTTATCTTCTTATCTCTCTATCAATCTATTTATCTCTATCTACCTACCTGCCTACGTATATATATCCTCTAAGTAGGAGATACCTTATTTGAGTAATAAATTCTGCTTAAATGCTAAATGTAAAATGTTTCTCACTAAATGTAGAGAAACTGAATCTTGATAGAGAATATTTTTTTCCTAAAAAACTCAAAACTGTCAGCAATAGTGACAGTGAAAGATATGAGCAAGACGGAATATAAAATGGTTATCAACTAAAACACTTCAGATTGTAAGCTATGGCTTCAGAACAAGTTCAAATTGCTTTTCAAACTCTATATTGGCTTTTTCTCTATGTGCCCTCAGCACCCCAAACTATCTGAACATCTGATAAGAAATGGAAGCACTGAGCTGGTCTGTCCTGATTTTTTTGTACAAATTTTTTGTCGGAGAAAACAGCTGCAAATGTTTTATGCCTAGAAATATTTTTTCTCATTTTTTGTTTGTATGTGAACAAAGTGAGAAAGTTCAACTAACTAAATGCTCTATTTTCCTTCAATATTGTTTGTTTATATATTAAAATACTTCATTTAAAATTCTCCTCTAATGTTTATAAAGGATTAAAATTTTAACTAAAATAGAGATTCAATAGCAAATACAAACAAGTAAAGATTGCAGCAACTTATATCAGGGATAGATGGGAAATAACAGGTAACACTAAATATTGTGAAGTCAAATTAGTAATCAACTCTCTATTATTTTTGTTAATGGGACAAGTTAGTGGCCCAGATAATATAGCATGCCATCCAATGGTTCATTTTTATGGGCCTGGTGATATATTACCCTATTTTGTTCCTGCATATTTATAGTTTTAATTATATTTTAATATTATGTTATTAAATTAAATGTTCATTCCTTGAACACACACCAGGCATTGAGGAAGCAAAGCTGTGTGTGAAAGACTCTTTGATGGAAGGTGGAAAATACTCTGCCATTAACATTTCATTGTTTTGATCCAGAATACAGATAACCAGTGCGTGAGTAAATGAGACAATGGTGTTACCAACACATTTCTTCTCAGTTAGTATATTGAATGACTCTACAAACTAAAAAAGATTTCAGAAGTCTTATAAATGCCCCTTGTGGTTTTTGATGAAGGAATAGCAACTGTAGACGGGCATATTTCACATAAAAACACAGAAGCACATATGTAAGCCAAAGTAATAAATATCTTACAGTAGTAAGCAAAATATAGCCCATGTCTCCAAAACAACATGAACAGATACAAAAAAGGAAAGATGGCAGGAGAATGAACAGACAAACTAAATAGGAACCAAATCATTGAGGGTCTTGTATGCCATTTAAGATGCTTGAACTTCATGATAAGAGTGATATATGAGTAAAATATGATTCAGGTAAGGACACTCGATGAATGTTCCTTCTAGAAAGTCAAAGTTTATTGAATGAGAGAATATTAACATTATCTCAAATATCTCCTCTAAGATTATTAAATGCAAAAAATGAAAATAAAAACACAGTAACTACAGTAACTGCTCGACACTTTAACTACAAGATGAAAATCGTTAACTTGACAAATCAGATTAACTGAATCAGGTGCCTCTAGATATGTTACCCTGAATACAGCACAGTAACACTTCCATGGTGTTTCATCTAGAAGTTAAAAGCTTCAACTTAATCATCAGAGAATCCAAAAATTAAGAAAAAAATAAATAAGCTGTTTGTATTTTTTTTTTCTTTTTTGGTCAACTATATGAGAGACAAAGAAAAGTTGTTGGAAAAGTCCAGATTAAAATAGATGAAAGGGAATGACAAGTAAATGCAATGAAAGATTCTAGACATGAACACATACTGGGAAAAATAATTACTTTGAAGGATGTTACTGAGCCAAGTGATATATTAAAAATGTGAGTGTCGGGGCGCCTGGGTGGCGTAGTCAGTTAAGCGTCCGACTTCAGCCAGGTCACCATCTCGCGGTCCCTGAGTTCGAGCCCCGCGTCGGGCTCTGGGCTGATGGCTCAGAGCCTGGAGCCTGTTTCCGATTCTGTGTCTCCCTCTCTCTCTGCCCCTCCCCCGTTCATGCTCTGTCTCTCTCTGTCCCCCCAAAAAATAAATAAACGTTGAAAAAAAAATCTTAAAAAAAAAATGTGAGTGTAGGGGCACCTAGGTGGCTCACTCGGTTAAGCATCCGACTTCGTGTCAGGTCATGATCTAGTGGTTTCTGAGTTTGAGCCCCCGCGTCAGGCTCAGAGCCTGGAGCCTGGTTTGGATTCTGTGTCTCCCTCTCTCTCTGCCCCTCCCCTGCTCACAGTCTCTCTCTCTCTCTCTCTCTCTCTCTCTCTCTCTCAGAAATAAATAAATATTAAAAAAATTAATGTGACTGTAGATAATGAAATGTTAATGTTAAATCAAATATATTTTCTTGAATATTAAAATTATAGTTACATAAGAAATACTTTTATTCTTCATAAATATAAATGGAAACACTTAGGGGTCATTGTTCATGATATGCAATATACCCTAAAAGTTTTCTTTTTTTCTTTAATGTTTGTTTATTTTTGACAGAGAGAGAGAGAGAGAGAGAGAGAGAGAGAAGCAGACACAGAATCCAAAATAGGATCCAGGCTCAGAGCTGCCACACAGAGCCCGAGGTGGGGCTCGAACTCAGGAGCTGTGAGAACATGTCCTGAGATGAAGTCCGACCCTTAACCAACTGGTCTACTCAGGTGCCCATACTCTAAAAGATTTCATAACAAATGATACGAATGATGTAGATGGAGAGGGAGAAAGGGAGAGGAGAGGGAGAAAAGGAGAGGAGAGAGAAAGGGAGAGGGAGAAAGGGAGGGAGGGAGAATGATTAAATGAATCTAACAAAATGTTAACAGTTTGGAGAAAAACGTATATGGGTATGGTGAAGAGGATGAATTAGAAAAGCTCCTGCTGGTTATGGACTGATCAATTGGGAAGATGTAGTAGTTTTCCAGGTGAATGGTGATGATATCCTTCCATAAAGTATTGGAAGCAGTAATAGGAAGAAGCCGAATCAAGAACCTGGTGGTTTAATGGGGCGCCTGGGTGGCTCAGTCCGTTAAGCGTCTGACTTCTGCTCAGGTCATGATCTCATGGTTCCTGAGTTTGAGCCCCGCATCACGCTTTGTGCTGATAGCTCAGAAACTGGAGCCTGCTTTGAATTCTGTGTCTCTCTCTCTGCCCCTCCCCCGCTCATGTTCTGTCTCTCTCTCTTTCAAAAAATAATCTTAAAAAAAAAAAAAAAAAGAACTTGGTGATTAACTGGCTATAGCAAAGAGGGAAGGGAGTAAAAGGAGGTACCCAGGCATTTGATATGGTCGGCAACTTTGATGGTGAGGTCAATCAACGCAGTAAGGACCAAGGGTCAGGAACCCAGAGAGACAAGACATTCAGCTGGTTTGGAATGTAAAATGCCTATGGAACTATTACATGAGAATATCCATTAGGCACTTGTCTACACAGATTTATAATTCAGGGGACAGCTATGGTGAAAATAGAGTTTGGAGCTCATATTTTTGAATCATAGCAATGAGTGAGGTCCCTGCTAAACTCGAATGTTTGAGCATTTGGCGAAAGAAGAGGTGGGAGGAAAACTGTCATAGAATGAAATGAAAGGAGGAAATCAAGAAGTGGTAAGATTTTCAGACAAAGTCAGGTACAGTGTATTATTGGCAAAAATCAGGTAACCGCAGTGTATTAGTTTTCTAGAACTACTGTAAAAAAAAAAAAAAGTACTACAAATTTGACTGATTTAAACACCAGAAGTTTATTATCACACAGTTCTGGAGGCTCAAAGTCCAAGATCAAGATATCCCGCCCTGTTCAGGGGGTTGGTTCCTTCTGAAGGCCATGAAGGAGGAAGCCTCCTTGGCTTATAGACGGCCCTCTTCTCCCTTGTCTCTTCTAAGTTTTTTTTTTCCTGTTACATGTGTCCGTGTCCACATTTCCCCTTTTATACGGACATCTGTCATATTGGATCAGGGGCCCAGGCTACTCGACTATGGCCTCACTTTACCTACTTTGATCTGCAGTTACTCTGTTTGCAACTATTGTCACATTCCAAGCTACTAGGGAGGTAGGACTTCAACATATGAGTTGAGTGGGAAGGGCAAAATTCAACACACAGCAATCAGAAGCCATACGTGTTTTTTAGATGAAACAAGGAGGGTGTAAGCATAGTCCAGGTTAAGAGGTTAATAGCAAGCTGAGAGAAGCAGTGGGGAAACGCCAGATTATCACAGTGGAGAAGGCAAAGCGAAGTGAGGGATTGAGACTGCAATATAGAGACTACATTCTGAAGTTTGACACCAATGGAGAAGACAAGGATTTTAAGGAAGCTCGTATTTTTTTTTTAATTTTTTTTTCAACGTTTATTTATTTTTGGGACAGAGAGAGACAGAGCATGAACGGGGGAGGGGCAGAGAGAGAGGGAGACACAGAATCGGAAACAGGCTCCAGGCTCTGAGCCATCAGCCCAGAGACTGACGCGGGGCTCGAACTCACGGACCGCGAGATCGTGACCTGGCTGAAGTCGGACGCTTAACCGACTGCGCCACCCAGGCGCCCCAGGAAGCTCGTATTTTAAAAATTGAAGAAGAGTTGTCACCCAACATTACATGAGTTTCAGATGTACAGCATAGTGATATGACAGCTAGCTTTATACGTTATGCTGCGCCCATGATGGGGATAAGAAGCCCAGTTTTTAAGATGGGATTAAAGAAAAAAAAAAAGGGAAACAAGGCTTCATTTCTGAAAATGAGGAATTAGCTAGGGCAAAGGTGCAAATGCAGAATGGTGAGGGAATCAAAAGAGAGAGAAACTTGTGAGAAAAGAAGCCATGCACCCAAAGAATTTAGGCAGGTAGAGGATCACCAATACTGCAGTAACAGGGAGACAGATTACAAATGATTTACATCTTTACATAGCATAGATAAGTCAAGAAAAACATGTGACAGTAGTTTAGAAACAGAAATAGGCTGCGCATATACGTAATACTTGTATTATGTTATTATTATGAACAGCTATAGCCTGTTAAGTATCCTTTGTCATTCTTGAAAAGAAATTATCCATGTAGAGAGTGAGATGATTTTTCGAGTCTACATAGTAACATAATATTTGAAACATTGTATTGGATCATGCCTACACCTGGATGTCAATACATTTTCATTACACTTTTTGCTTTTCCATCGGACCTTTCAGTGGGCTAATTTCTGAAATTGAGAAACCAACCCCAGCTTTTCGTGGCGCATGTAATTTGAAGACAGCCAAATGAGACTAAAACACCTCACCATACTTCTGCATTTAAATGTGCAGTGTCACTAAATGTCACTTTTAAACTTCATTTTTATTGCTCAATAATACAAATAAGGTAAATACTCAAAAAATCACAGACTTTTCATGGTAAAATACTAGCTGTATTTGTTTTGTTTCTATCGTAAGACAAAACATTTGCTGGGATATAAAAACTGTTGTTTTTTGTCAGTCTTAGCATGAGTTTTTCTAGGCAAAGATTCCCAGATACATGTCTCATAAGCTGAAAAATTGGCCAATTGTTAGTGATCTAGCTCAATTATATGATGAAATCCATGTGGGAGAGTGTGTTTTTTAAGTAACTTCACTTAACTAATAAATGCCAACCCAAGAATAAATTAACAGCTTATTTTTTTATATAGACTACAGTTTTTGTTGATAACCTTGGGGTCCAACATGGTTCATATTATTTACATTACTTTTTAAATTCTGGCATTCATATTCATCTTAAGAGCAAACAAAGCGATAAAACAAACAAAACAAAGCAAATTATATACTTGTGTCCACAAGACAAATATGGTAAATATATTTGTTTCAGATTTGAGAAGCTGTTTAAGTATTTGTGGGTAAAATTTAACAGCTTTTCACACCAAGGATTATATATGGAAAATAAGCCACTGCATCTTTATATATACAGACATCAACTATTTATTATTATTATTATTATTATTATTATTATTATAGTTTTGAGTTCTTCCTTTCCCTGTTATGAATCACTGAAACCAATAGTAAAAGTATGGGCAACCTGTTACCCCTAAATATACATTAAATTACTCCCAAGTATTTTTCACTGAAGAATGTACGATATTGCTAATTATTCTCTCCAATATTTTACAAAAAAAATAGTGAGCATTAAAATTTCCTTGGATGTTCTTATTCTCACTTTTTCCTGCCTTCTCGGGGGCCTCATTATCTCTAATTCTTCACTCACATAATTTTCTCAACTATTGGATAATTTTCTCAACTATTTTTTTACTTTGGGGTCAGCACACTCAGGATCGATCTATCTGAAAACAAGACACCCCCCACTCCCTGCCTCACACTTTCTCAGGAGGTTACAGGTCAAACTCTTGTTCCTCCTTTTAGCCCTTGCAGATGTCTACATTTGTGGCCCTAAGGATTATTTGTGACTCCTAATCATCACATCCTATGTTTGGAATGCTGATTTCCTCCAAAGTTCTGTGCCAAAAAGCAAATTATTTATCCTCTTTCTTTATATCCTCAGGGCAGTGTTTCAGAAAACCTGCATTCTCCTTGTGACTCTTGTACTACCTAATAGTAAGTCCTGGGACACCTCCTTTAATGACCTGTGTCTTCAATTTCCTCATTAGTAACATGAAAGACATTGTGTCAGCTCTTGTCACTCTTGGAAAACTGCAGCATCATGGGAAAACCATTGACTTTGGAGCCAAACTGAAGTGGGTACTAATCTCAGTAAGATAAATTATTAGTACATGAACATCGTAAATTTATCTACTCACTCTGAGGCTACTGTTTCTTATTTATGGAAAGGGAACAAGATCAGTTCTTCAGTATTTTACTATTTGAACTTCTTACAATTATGCTGTGATACAACCACGAAAGGCCATGACGTTTCAGAATGTTACAGTTATACTCTTAGATGAATGGTACCTTGATCACAAATGAGTGTCAGGCCTTTATTTTTAACCATGTGCCTGATTACCCAGCATGCCCAGGGTAGCAGTCACACTAAAGCTCATCTACATTCAGTCCTTCTCTTCTCCCAGGCTCAAGGAAGATCTACATGCTGACCTTCCCGTGTTCGCCAGGGGTCAAGTAGTTTGCTTTAGACGTTGCTTTAGACACACAAATGTGAGTGCGAGCAACATGTATTACTTCCAGTTTGAGGAACTAAATTGTTGACATAAGATTCTCTAGCATGTGTGCATGTGGGTGTGTGTTTGTGCATGCGTGCTGTCTGTGAAAGTCTGCATGTGATTACGCACCTATGGCATGATGCAACCGTTCTAAGTTTGATTTCGAAGTTGCCCTGTACCAGATAGTTGCCTAGAGAGTTTTCCATACCTTCAGTGGACTTTGTATGAGTGAAAAAGGGAAAAGAAAAATAAAAATAGTTTGTTGTATTAAGGCAGCAGGACTGAAATTCACAGAAACAGAAAATAAAATCTAAGATACTCCTTGTACTGAGTCAACAAGATACTGCCCCATTATCAGACATCAGTTTTTCAGAGAATTCAGACACGAAACTGCCACTCCGATGTAATCTAAAAATCTCTTAAAACTAGAGAGACAATTATGCTTAAAATAGAATAGAGGGACCCCTGGGTGACCCAGCTGGTTAACTGTCCAACTCTTGGTTTTGACTCAGGTCGTGATCTCACAGTTCGTGGGTTCAAGCCCCACGTTGCACTCTGTACTGACAGCGGGGACCCTACTTGGGGTTCTCTCTATCCCTCTCTCTCTGCCCCTCCCTTGCTCACACTCTCTATCTCAAAATAAATAAATAAAAATTTAAAACTAAATAAAATAAAATAAAATAAAAAGAAGAATTCTAGTTCTTGAGAGAATGTAGTTTTTACTGTTATTCTTTAAGAAGTCACATACAGTTGAAAATAGAAATGTCTACATTCCCAAGTAAGCTCACTGCTATGATCCCAGAAGATATACAACTTCCCCAGGAGATCTTTCCAAGCATGTTGTATTTCTCTGCCTTTCAGAACACAAAATGACATTTCTCAGTAGACAAAACTGATTTTTTCATCACTTTGTTCTAATCTGAACACATGCCCAAGGGGTCAGTAAAATTCACCTGAACTTTTATTTTAAAATAACCCATAAACAATGAAATTAACATAGCCAATTGCAATTTTAACACAAGGTTCCAAAAATCCCCAAATAAAATGATTAACATTTCTATTTCTTGATATCTTTGGGATAGATATTTATAAAGTATTTTAAGAAGCTCCAATGTTTCTAAATATTTCCCATGAAGTTAATGACAGTTTAAATCTATCATTGCTGCTATGGAAATAAGTTTATTTTATAAATTTGTATTATTTTATGCAAATTCCGGATTTTATATTTTGTTTAACATAACTCTGAGAGGTGATGATATCCCTTTACAAAATTCAGTATATCATTTATTGTCCTTCCTTTTCAGGAAGTAAGTAAAAACACTGCATTGTTTTCTGAAGTCAGAAAACTATAATGGGTAAATAAGTTAACTTCAGAGAACAATTCCGTTTAGGGTGTTTATAAAAACAAGAGAGGTGAATCTTTCTAATTCTACCTGGTGAGGAGGACCGACAATATGCTTTCCACCCGACCACTTTTCCCATTCTTCTGGATAAACTTGCATGTTAGACCATTATGTGTAACGATGCCTCAGCCAAAGGCAATTTTCTTCACAAGGCATAAAGTCTAATTTGAGTTATGTCCATGATAATATAGGATTCATTCCCATATGTTATTTGTAGAATCCAAACTAGAGAAGAAAGAAGGTCATGAGGGAGGCCAAAGGGAGGAAAGGAAAACAAATATACACATAGAATAAGATCATTTCCCTTCAAACTATAGGAAGTCTCCTACAACAGAATTAAACCAGTGGACCTGGTTAATTGTGTTGGGGGGCCCTATACGATGGTCATTGCAAAATCTTCTGAAGAATTACTAATCAGAAAGTTTTCAGGTAGAACCCTCGAAAATATGTCATCCTCACCTGGTGATAATACTTTTGTGCAGATTCCCAGATAATAATATGGATTCTGTTAGTTTTTCATTGTTAACACTTTCTATTCAGCTCTTGCCTATATTATGTTATAATAATTTTTTTCATTCCATAAACACCTAAATGAAACAGTGAGTTTAAATCTATCCCTTTCTCTGATATTGTGACTTTTATTCGTTTATAGATATATTTTTGTCTAATATGTACTCTTAAACACATCTCTTTTGATAGCAAATATACTTTTTATGGTGGCAAATGATTATAAAATGACCTTTAACCCATAGACTCAAATACAGTGTTCCCCAACTTGTACACAAATATTCATCTGGACACAGAAGATAGTGAAATTCTCAAAAGGAAACTAACACTGCCAGGAAATATGTTGGGTCAACTGTTGAAAATATATCATTAACTAAGATACAACTAATATTATATTGAAGAATGTTGTTGGAATGCACATGCTTCACTCATTAAATAGAACCTTGTTGGAGAAAAAGGAAACTAATGCATCTTTCCCCAATGTAACCGTCCTTACGAAAACCCTAGGGATATTACCCATCAGAAAAATAGTTATCCTTCATGATGGAAGTGCTTCTTTTTGAAATTGTTTTATAAGAGCAAGATAGAGAGTAGCTCACACAGTGTTCTGGAATATTGTATGGAGAGTTGTAGATGTTTAAATATGTACTTGTCTCTAATATTCATATTCAAGTTAACTTGCTCTTAAAACTATTAAGGATCTTACATGACTAACATAGCAAGTTAATGAAAAAAAGTGGAGAATGACAAAACAATGACAATTAAGGAGAAAAGTAGCAAAGCAAATAGAGGGATATACATATGTAATGCATTTTCAATAACTACAAAGTTATTTGTCTTAATTTGTTTAATGTTTTGCTTTTATTTTTGAGAGAGAGAGAGAGAGAGAGAGAGAGAGAGAGAGATCATGAGCAGGGGAAGGGCAGAAAGAGGGAGACACAGAATCCAAAGAAGGCTCCCAGTCGTCATCACAGAGCACTACATGGGACTCGAACTCACAGGACGTGAGATCATGACTCGAGCCAAAGTGGGACGCTTAACAGACTGAGCCATGCAGGCACCCTGCAAATTTATTCACTTTAAATAAAAAATGTGAAAAGTTATACCAGAACAATGAAAGTCTAGAAGACTAGGAAAAATTACTCTTTAAAAATCTACTAAAAGAACATAAGTATTATTTTTTAATTGAGGTAAAATTGTATATAACATTATATATGCTTGAAGTGTACAACATTATAATTTAACATCTGTATACACTGGATAATGATCACCACCCAAAGTATGGTGGCCATTCATCATCATTCAATTGACCCCTTCATCTATTTTGCCCACTCCCCAGCCACCTTCTCCTCTGGTAATCATCAATACGTTCTCTGTATCAGTGAGTTTGTTTTTGTGTTGATTTTTTTTTTGTACTTTTTGTTTAATTCCATATATGCATGAAACCACACAGTAGTTGCCTTTGTCCATCTGACTTATTTCATGTAGCATAATACACTTAAAGAGCCAAAGAACCAAAAATATTTTTTAGTGTTTATTTATTTTTCTGAAAGAGATAGAGAGACAGAGACAGAGCACGAGCTGGGGAAGGGCAGAGACAGGGAGGGAGACACAGAACCCGAAGCAGGCTCCAGGCTCTGAGCTGTCAGCACAGAGCCGAATGTGGGGCTCGAACTCCCAAATTGTGAGATCATGACCGGAGTTGAAGTCGGATGATGAACCGGCTGAGCCACCCAGGCACCCCACAAAAATGTATTTTAAGAAAAACTTTTGTTTGAGTGCAATAATAGCTATCTTCAAGAAACAAAAGCAGAAAGTCATAACAATAGCCTAAGTTAAAGCAAAACTATAATGGAAAAATAGTAAATGAAATAACAATAAGTATCCATGATTCAGAGAAAACAAAATTGAGAATATTACTTAAACTTTTTGTGGAACTACTAGAATAAAGAAATCTATGATCAGAGACAAATCTATCACCATATGTCATCAAACATTAAAGGGAATACATTTTGGCATTTACATTACTGGATAACCCCTGAACAATATTCCAATAAAAGCACATTTCAAAGAACAGATAAATTAATACAGACATGCTCTTCAATGTATCACTGACTTTGCAACAAAGTAAGGCAATCCTAGATATGTACCTTGAAAACCACTTGCCTATATGCACAAAGTAACATCACCAACAAACACTTCAACATTTTACATAATAATGATGGAAAACAAATACAGGTTAACACAGGAGAATTGTTAAATAGGACCGGAGAAGCATAAAGCAATGTAAATGAAAATGTAAATTTCAAAATGAGATATGCAATGCCTTATGAATTTATAGTTTAAAATGTAGGGTATGAGAATCAAAAGAATTGAGAGTTGGGCCTGAAGTTTTGAAGATGCCACCTAAGGGAAAAAGAGGCTCAGGGAAAGGGGGGAAAGGGGGAGCAACCATCAGGTGACAGTCCTGGCAAGGAGACTCAGGGTCACGAAGGTGGTGGCAATGCAGTAAAGGTCAGACACATTCTGTGTGAAAACTGTGGGAAAAGCATGGAAGCCATGGAAAAGTTAAAGTCTGGAATGCAATTCAGTGAAGTAGTTGCATGGTATAGTAAAGACAAAGCCAGGCAAGGGGGTGACTTGGACTGCATGACCAGAGGTTCCATGGTGGAACCATTTCAAGAAGCAGCATTTGCATTGCTGGTAATGGGGCTGGATAAAGCCTGTGTTTACAGACTCTCTGGTGAAAACAAAATTTGGATGTCATATTATTATGGTTGAAGGGAGAAGATAAAATTTTACTGAACACTGAAAAAATAAAATAAAATATATAAAATAAAATAAAATAAAATGTACACAGTGGTGAGGCATCTGAGTGGCTCGGTTGGTCATCAGAGCCTTGATTTCAGCTCAGGTCATGATCTCACAGTTTGTAAGATCAAGCCCCATGTCGGGCTCTGTGCTGACAGCATGGAGCCTGCTTGGGATTCTCTCTCTTTCCCTTTCTTTCTGCCCCACCCCTGCTCGTGTGTGCTCACTCTCTCTCAAAATAAATGAACTTTAAAAAAAATAATAATAAAATAAAATGCACAGAATGGTGTTATTTAACATTTAATAGTAATATGTAATTAGAAAATAACAAAGATATGCATAAAGATAATATAACCTTTATGCATATTCGATTTCGATTAATTTTTGAGGATAATGAGAGAGAATATAATTTAAGAGGGTTTGATGAAAGCTTTCAATATCACATGAAATACTTTATTACTCATCCTTTTTTCTCTTAAATATATTATAATAAAAAAGAATAATAAAAGAAATACAATTAGCATTCAAAGAAAATACAAGTTTCTAATGTATAAAAAAGCAAATATACAAGAATTAAAATGAGAAAAGAACAAGAATATGGGAGGAATCTGTAATAACAGAGAAAATTAACATAATTAATGAGCTTGACCTCTCTGAAAAATCTAAAAGAGGTTATGAATGTCTTTATAGGTACATATTTATAATCCTAACAATATTTAAAAACATCTTCTGCATAGAATCTTTTGTGGCCAAGATACATGGAAACCACAGGGATGCTACTTTTACAGTTCAAAAGAAATGGATTTGAAACGTGACCAAAAGATCATCTTTTTTTCTTTGTACAAAAGTACTGAGGCCTACTGACAGGAAGTTTTCTTCTCTAAAGTTTGACAAGTATCTGGGCTGAATTTAATTTTTGGTTTGTCGGTGTTCTCCACTAACCACAGGCCACACATGTTCTTGTGCTTTACTTCCTGCCATGCAGTTATCATGAGCTACAACATGAGTGTTCCGTTTATGTGTGGTTATAAGAAGATAAGATAAATCTGTTGCATTGAAAGGGAACTTCTGCTTAAATCACATAAACCCACGGCCTTAACATACTTCTCTTTCTTTCAGCACAATAATACCCTAAGTTGAATTGTAAAAGCTATCTTGGACCCTAGAGAAATGCCATTTCTTTTAAGAAACATTTATAATCAAATGGGAGATTCGACAACTTATCTACTGTCACTCTTTTCTTTTCAAATTTATATTTAAATTCTAGTTAGTTAACATACAGTGCGATATTAGTTTCAGGAATAGTGTCACTTACACACAACACCGGTGCTCATCATAACAAGTGCCTTCCTTAATACCCATCACCCATCTAGCCCATCTCCCACCCACTTTCTTCCATCAACCCTGTTTGTTCTCTAATCTCTAAGAGTCTCCTACAGGCATTTCCCTCTCTCTCCCCCACACCCCCCTATGTTTATCTATTTTGTTTCTTAAATCCCACATATGAGTGAAATGATATGGCATATGTCTTTCTCTGACGTATTTTGCTTAGCATAATACACTCTAGCTCCATCCACCTTGTTGAAAATGGCAAGATTTTATTATTTCTGATGGCTGAGTGATATTCCATTATATATATATATATATATATATATATATATATATACAATACATCTTTTTCCATTCATTAGTGGACATTTGGTCATTTGCTCTCTCCATAGTTTGGCCATTGTTAACGATGCTTGATAATGCTGCTGTAAACATCAAGAAGGTGAATGTACCCCTTGAAATCTATATTTTTATGTCATCTGGGTAAATACCTAATAGTGCAATTGCTGTATCATAGGGTAGTTCTATTTTTAACTTTTTGAGGAATCTCCATACTGTTCCCCAGAATTGCTGTACCCGTTTGCATTCCCACCCACAGTATAAGAGGGTTCCCCTTTCATTCTTAATGAAAATTGAGTGACAGATTTGTTGCATGAAAAAGAAATAGGTTATGATGTGCTATATATAATCCCAGGATTAACTGTAGTTTACATAGCATTCAACTCTCTGATGATTTTAATGGCTATTTGTATCATTATTATTAATATCATAGGCTCACCCATTACTATTGGTATCATCAGCCCATTCTTCCTGGTCACTTTCCTTAAAATACTAACTGCACACATATGATATGAAAAAACATTTGTGGCTTCATGAGAAGAGTTAGAAAACGTAAGGAAACTTGTAAAAGAGTAACTGATACAAGCTGCTTTGTTTTGTTTTGTTTCGTTTTTATCCCAGGTCCTTGGAGTTTATCTTCATGGTAGACAGTTCAAATAGTATGACTAATTTTAATCACAATCTAGTTGAATTGTACTTTTACTAAAGGTTTTATTTAATATGAAGTGATGCAATATTGAACATCTTATCAAAATAATTAATAGGCATGGGGCACCTGGGTAGCTCAGTGAGTTGAGAGCCCTCTTGCTTTTGGCTCTGGCCACGATCTCACGGTTTACGGGGTCGAGCCCTGCATTGGGTTCCACTGACAGCCTGCAGCCTGCTTGGGATTCTTTCTCCCTCTCTCTGTCCCTCTCCACCCCTCAAAATAAATAAATAGATTTAAAAATAATAATTAATAGGCATGAAAACTGGAATTCACCCCAGGGTCCTTTAAACTCAGTCCTCACTGGGGCGCCCGGGTGGCTCAGTTGGTTGAGTGTCCGACTCCGGCTCAGGTCATGATCTCACAGCTCGTGAGTTCGAGCCCCGCGTCGGACTCTGTGCTGACAGCTCGGAGCCTGGAGCCTGTTTCAGATCCTGTGTCTCCCTCTCTCTCTGCCCCTAACCACTTGCATTCTGTCTCTGTCTTTCTCAAAAATAAATAAATAAGCTCAGTCCTCTTGGACACTGTTTACTTTATAAGTCATGAATATTTTCATCAGTCCCACTAACAGAACGAAAAACTGTTAAGAATAATTATACTAAAAAATTAATAAGGAGGATTGGGTGAAATAGTCGAAGGAGAGTGAGAGGTACAGGGGTCCAGGTATGAAATAAATAAGTCACGGAGATAAAAGTTACAGCATAGGGAATATATTGAGTGATACTGTAATAAAGTTATATGGTAACAGACAGTAGCTACACTTGTGGTGAGCACAACATAACATATAGACTTGCCCAATTACTACGTGGCACACCTAAAACTAATGTAACATGTGTGTCAGCTATATTTCTTTAAAAAAGTTAATAAGAGGGAGCTGATTCATGTTCCTCTGAGGACCATTTTTGGGATATTGGTAATTGAAATGAGGTCGAAACAAAGCTTATAAAATACGAGCAGTATTGTCATAAGTCATACACTCTAATGGTTAATGATAGCTACTTGTCAGAAAATACTACAAAAAGCTAATCAAAGATATATTTTATTTTTCTGAGGTATGCTTATTTCAGAACAATAAGCGTATAAGTCTGAATGATCCTAGCATTTCAAGGTTCACAGCTTGTAGAATCAACAACGAAACATCCTTTATTTCAAGCTAAACATAGAGTGACTCCTACAATTTAAGATTAGATATAACAACTGTATTGCAGTGAAACATGTTCTGCACTTTGCTCTGTTAATAAGACACCATCCAAGTTTTGTGGGAGTATGACAGTAGACTAAATAACTCATTGCGAGACACTCATCTCTAGGGAGTCAATTACCTCAATCACATCGCTTGGTTGTGATGAGAGCACTTAAAACAGGGGTACTGAGATCAACTCATTCCATTTAGTCCATAAAATGATGGCAAGTCATATTTTAAGAGCAGATTTTTGAAGTGGTTCAGTAATGAAACAGAAAAATCTCTAAGCCAAATCACAATCACGCAGTTTCTGCACAAGGTAAACTCCATGTAAAAGAGATGAACATAAGCACGTGTTAAGTACATTAACGGTTTTCATACTTTTAATTACGTCTGTGAATATAACTTGTAGATATTAGAATGCAATGCGGTGGCACTGGAAGTGGTGGAAGGAAAGGTTTGAAAATAGCTTTAAAAACTCTCTGCACGTGATAATGGGTTAAGCAGTGTACAGATTGAGTTCAGGCGAGATGATGTATAGTTTTGAGAAAGCCTGACATAAATCATGCTGTGCTATAAAAGCTAAGCTATAAAAGATTAATCTTCTTAAAACAAAAAATGGTACGTGTCACTTTTCTGTTTAATACCACTCAAAGTTACCTAGAAAAAGTCTTTACTTCTTACGAGAGCTTACGGGGCCCTTATAAGCCCAGCTGGTCAATGTCTTCAGCCTCAGTTCCTGTCTTGCTACCCTGCTTCAGCCACACAGATCTTGTCATTCTAAGTCTTGCTTCCTGGCTTTTGAACATGCCGTTGAACTTGTAAAGAACACTTTTTCATTTCCTTCCCTTGATAGTTTCTCTCTTGAGTCTTCGAAGAATCTTGAGGGCTCTAATTATTATCCACATTCCTAAAGAAGCTTCCATTCTTCCTACATATTTCTGTGTGAGTTTCTTTAATGCTTATGTATAGATCTTATTTGAATTTTTTTCATCATTTCTATCTTGGGAAGTGTTATTTCCAGACAAGAAGCACATGAAGGCAAGCACTAAACGTGTATTTCTTATAGTAAATAATTTTCTTTCTTTTTTTTATTAAAAAAAAAAGGTAGCATTGCACATATAAACTAGGCTTCAAGATTACAGTGAATAGGGGCGCCTGGGTGGCGCAGTCGGTTAGGCGTCCGACTTCAGCCAGGTCGCGGTCTCGCGATCCGTGAGTTCGAGCCCCGCGTCGGGCTCTGGGCTAATGGCTCAGAGCCTGGAGCCTGTTTCCGATTCTGTGTCTCCCTCTCTCTCTGCCCCTCCCCCGTTCATGCTCTGTCTCTCTCTGTCCCAAAAATAAATAAACGTTGAAAAAAAAAAAAGATTACAGTGAATAGTTGCCAAGAGGAATATTCCTGAAGGAGAGATAAACTTAGAGGTCATTGAGGGAGCACAGAGAAGCAAACTTCTTGGAGGAGAAGCAGTGAAAGTAGTTTCTTTAATACTTCACAACACCATCTCCCTGTTCCTCAATTCTGCCACCAGGGTTTGTGGGTTGTGAGAAAACCCACCACCATCACTTTGGGATATCAGTTTTCAGGTAATATGAGTAAGAAACATCTCTAGGAAGGAAAGCGCAGGGTCAGTGATCTGGGTTTCAGACAATAATCATTACTTACCTGCAGGAACAATAAGAAAAGGGAAGAGTTTATTTTTAACTTCAGAAGTTTTTGTTTTGCTTTGTTTTTAATGAGGGCTAGAGAATATATATGTAAAATTCAGTCTTGATCCCCTAAGCCCTAACACATTATTTGCGATAGTGTAAGGACTCAGTGAATATGAGTTGATTTAATGAACAAACATTGACTATACACAACAGGAATGATACCGTGGAGATACTCTCCTGAGATAGTCCAGTGATTCCTGCCTCCTATTCCTGCCTTTGCATAATTACCACTCCCCTTATGGGCTGAATCTAATGACTTGCTTCTAACTAATAGAATATGACTACTTCCATGTTTAGAAAAGAAGATGAGTGTGTTAACGGACTGCTTTTATTGATCCTGTTGAAGCAAGTTGCCTGTTGAAACAAGATGCCCGTATGAGCAGCAACTGAAGGTGGCCGCTATCTGGCAGCCAAGAAGCAGCTGATGCCTTCAGTCTAATACTTCTTGAAGAAATAAAACCTGCCAACAGACACATGGGTGAATTTAAGAGTTGTTTATTCCCCGTTTGGGCTTTCAGATGCAATCCCCACCTCCACCCCATCCGTTGATTATCCGCTGGTGAGAGACCTGAAACAGAAGACTCGGTTAAGCCATGTCTGGATTCATGACTCCTGGAAACTGAGATGATAAAAGTGCACAGTTTTTAGCATTCAAGTTTTGAGGTATTATTATACTGTTACAGATAATGGAGATAGATTTTGACCATCAGAGAATTTGAAAGGGAGCAAGTCTCACTCTAATGCAGAGAAAAGCACAATAGTGAAGGTGCATAGATAGACGGGGGAATGGGAATGAATCCTGACTTTGTGTGAAAAGATGGCATAATCTCTCCTTCTGATGCCTTTATGTTATTTGATTGTATTTCTTGGCTTTCGAAGCCAATAACATTTTCTTGTTCTTTTGATACAGAAATTCTTGTTTTCGTAACCTAATTCCGATACATTATTATTTACTGAAAGTTAACACTGATTAGGACCATGTACATATTTATATAATGGAAAATATGGGCTATGTTTAAGTAATTAAGGAAAAGAGAGAACCTATGAATATTTGGGATAAGTGATTCTTAAGGGTTAAGATATAAGTTCAAAGCAAGTTCAGAACCAGAAGTTGAATTTAAGGGAAAAAAAGAAGATGATATTGAATAAGCAAAATTCAGAGTGATGAGGGAGTGGCACTCCTTGAGGAGACAAGGAAGTGAGTCTAATTATTTAACTTACAGGATAAATAAAATCAATGCTGTGGTAATTTAGTTGATTAAGCATCACTTTCCATTTTAATGCTCTATGTAGCTCAAATTAGCCATGTATTAGTTAGACTCATTTGCATGCATGGAAAGAAACCTGAAATTTACTTAGCTTAAAAAATAAAGGATTAAGAATTTCTTTAGGAATTTTCCTTAGTAATAAACAATTTCATTGAAAAAAAGTTGAGGGACAGAGACCACTGTAGCCCAAGGCCTTAATAATCAGGGACTTGTCTCTGATTCTCTTCTCATATTCATGTGATTCTCGCTAGCTATAGCTTTTCTCCATGGGGCAAGATATATGGCTACCAACACGATAATAATTTTATATTGTATACCTCTGGCACTATCACTGAGAATTTCTGACATACTCAAACTCAAATCAAGAGTCCCATGGAAGGCACTCATCGAACCAGATTGAGTAACATGTACATAATTGGACCAGTCAGTCACACGGTATGAACATAATACTAGGGTTGTCCATGGGAATGGAAGGCATGAGAGTTCATATATATTTACTCATATTTAGTGCTAGAAATAACATTAAGTGCATGGCAACAAAGGGAAATATTAGATGAATTGGATTTCATCAAAATTTTTAAACTTTTTTATATTAAAGGACACTATCAAGAAAATGAAAGAAACAATCTACAGAATGGGAGAAAATATTTGTAAATCCTATATCTGATAAGGGTTTAATAAATAAAATATATAAAGAATTCTGACAACTCAACAAAAAAAAAGCAAATGATCCAAATTAAAAAAAAAAAAAAAAAGGTTAGAATAGACTTTTCTGAGGAAGATTTACTAACAGCCAACAAGCACAAGAAAAGATGTTCAACATCATTAGTCATTCAGAAAGTGCAAATAAAAGTCAGAAAATAACTAGTGTAGGGGCACCTACGTGGCTCCGTCAGTTAAGACTCCAACGCTTGGTTTCAGCTCAAGTCGTGATCTTGCTGTTCGTGAGTTGGAGCCCCCCTCCGACTCCACGCTGACAGCTTAGAGTTTGCTGGGGATTCTCTCTCTCTCTCCCTCTCTCTGCACCTTCCCTTCTTGCTCTCTCTCTCTCTTTCTCTCTCTAAAAATAAATAAATAAACATTTTTCCAAAAAGAAAATAACTAGTGTCTGCATGGTTGTGAAAAACCAGACCCCTGTACGTTGCTGGTTGGAATGCAAAATTGTGCAGTCACTATAGAAAGCCGCTCGGCAGTTCCTGTAAGAGTTAAACACAGAATTACTACATGACCCTGTAATTCTACTCCTAGATATATGCCTAAAATAATTGAAGACAGGTGTTGAAACAAGTAGTTTTACAAAAACGTTCATAGCAGCAGTAATCACAACAGCAAGAGGTGATGTCAAGTCAAATGTTCAGCAGCTGCTGAGTGGATAAACAATGGTGGTAAAACCATGCCATTAAATATTATTCAGCCTTCAAAGAAATAAAGTGCTGCTGGGCTACCACGAGAAGGAGCCTTGAAAACACGCCTAACGAGAGAAGCCACAGAATGTCACATATTGTAGGATTCCATTTACATGAAACTTTTGGAAGAGGTAAACCCCCAGAAACAGAAGGTAGACCAACGGTTTCCAGGAGCAGAGGGGAGGGGAACTGAGTAATGACTGCTTTGTTTCCTTTTGGCATGATGAAAATGTCTTAGAACTAGGTAGGGGTGATGGTTGTGCAATATGGCGAATGCACTAAATGCCATGACATGGTATACTTTCAAATGGTTAATGGATGGAGCACCGGAGTGGCTCGGTTGGCTAAGCATCTGACTCTTGGTGTCTGCTCAGGTCACGATCTCACGGTTCCCAGTTTGCGAGTTCAAGCCCCACCGCAGGATCTGCCCTGACAGTACAGAACATACTTAAGATTCTCTCTCTCTCTGCCCTCTCCCTCTGCTCCTACACCGCTTGCCCTCTCTCTTTCTCAAAATAAGCTTAAAAGTAAAATAAAATAAGACAAAATACAGTAAAATATAAAACAAATAAAATAAGATCATTAATGGATCATTTTATGTTGTGAGAATTTCACCCCAAGAAAAGTTAAAAAAGAAATGTTGTGAGGACCATCTCACACATATGTGTAATAAGAAACATATTCTGGCTTATTCTTTTTTAACTCTTTGACGATTTAAACATAATCTCAATTATCCAGTAAAAGATATATACGCCATGTTTATGTTTGGAATCAAGTAACATGTATGTATTTGTGCATGTGTGTACTTTCTGTATTACAGGGTATAGGCATTTCATCTCAATTTAAAAAATCCCATGAAAGAGTAATATTATTCCATTTAATTACACAGTCCCCTGATCATAAACGAAGCCCCTAATTCTATTTATGTAAACTTATATTTGGCTGTTCTTAATCACAGGTCAATGGCAAAAAGAAGACAGGTGTATGACTTACGTCCATAGAGCTAGTTTGATACAAAATCTAACGGGATTCTGAAGTTGATCGAAAACAACACTTTTGAAGCAACTGTATCTCTCCTACTATGCAATGGGCTATGATCTATTGTGGAATGCAGTCTGGATAAATATAAATGTGTTTTTAAAAATTAGGACAATATTTATATTTTAAAGGAATTTTGCATGTTTAAGTAGTCCCTCATGGCTGACAAAAAAAAAAACACAAACAAACAAAAAACAAAAACAAACAAGCAATATTTAAAACATTCACTCATTTTTTTTCACATTTTTGAAGAAAGGATCTGAGGTAGGATAAAATTTGAAAACTGCTCATATAATGATTCAGTAACCCAGATTATAATTGGCTTATAATACATTTTTTTCTGAATATCAAAAAAATAGTAAGTTGGCTATCACTGAGGAAGGATATTTTCCCCAAAATGAGACACAAATACTGAAGGCAATCACTACAGCTTGCCTTCCAAACTATTTTGAGTTGTATCATTATTAATGAAATGAATAACCACATACAACTACACTTATGAAAGTTATCATTCACTTATGTTTGTGTGTGTGATACTTCTATTTTTCAATAGTCTTACCTAGTATTCAACAAAAGTAGCGTAATAACTAGTCTTAAACTAATATGGTCATCTGTTTCTCTCTTTTATATTTAAAAAGTGTTTGTATACAGACACACAATATGGTGTGTATGTGTACATGCAGTTATTGAATTTGAGAGCTAAGAAATTGCATTTTAAAAAATATCCTCATTGTGAAATTGGTTCCAGAGGGCACCTGGGTGGCTCAGTTGGTTAAGCACCTGACTCTTGGTTTCAGCTTAGGTCATGATCTCATGATTTGTGGGTTCAAGCCCTGCATCCAGCTCCGCACTGGCAGCCTGGATTCTCTCTCTCCCTCTCTCTCCCTGCCTTTCCTCTGCTTTCTCTGTCTCTCAAAATAAATAAAAACTTAAAAAAAAAAAAAGAAATTTGGTTCCAGGAACAAATCTTATGTGTGATTATTCAGGCCTGACCCTAGACACTTACAAAGGCTTTACCTGAACGTTCTCCCAGGGGGAAGCTATTTCCCCTCGCCAGACTTGATGTAAAGGTAATGCATTGTTGTCCCTTGAGAAAGTTTCAGTCAATCACTCAGCCCTCTTGGTCAACCTTGCTGTCTGCATATTTCCATTGGTAGCCTAGGCGTCTCCATTCCTGCCTCCATTTGGTGAGGCCTCTTGTCTTGTTTTGTTTTTTAATGTTATTTTTTAAAGTTTCAATTTAAATTCCCATCAGGTAGCATACAGTGTAATATTAATTTCTGGTGCACAGTACAGTAAATCGACATTTCCATACAACATTGGGTGCTCATCCCAAGTGCACGTCTTAATTTCCATCACATATTTTACTCATCCCCCATCCTCCTCCCCTCTGATAACCTTACTTAAGAGATTGTTTCTTGGTTTGCTTCTCTCTCTCTGCTTTTTTACCCTTGGCTCATTTGTTTCGTTTCTTAAATTCCACATATAAATGTAATCATGTGGTATTTGTCTTTGACTGATTTCACTGAACATAATAATACTTTCTAGCTCTATCCATATAATTGTAAACAGCAAGATTTCATTATTTTTGATGGCTGAGTAATATTCCACTATATGTGTATATCTTCTTTATTCATTCATCAGTTGATGGACATCTGGGCTCTTTCCATAATTGGGTTGTCATAGATAATGCTGCTATAAACACTGGAGTGCATGTATCCCTTCTAATTAGTATTTTTATATTCTTTTGGTAAATACCGAGCACTACAGTTTCTGGATCATAGGGTAGCTCTATTTTTAACTTTTTGAAGGACCTCCATACTATTCTCCAGAGTGGCTGAGCCAGTTTGCATTCTCACCAAAAGTGCAAGAAGCTTCCATTTTCTCCACATTCTTGCCAGCACCTGTTGTTTCTTGTGTTTTTTATTTTAGCTATTCTGACAGGTATGAGGTGGTATTTCATTGTAGTTTTGATTTGTATTTCCCTGATGATCAGCGATGTTGAGCATCTTTTTATGTGTCTGAATATCCATATCATCCATGTGTCTTCTTTGGAAAAACACTTATTCATGTCTTCTGCCAATTTTTTTAACTGGATTATTCATTTTTTGAATGTTGAGTTTTGTAAGTCCTTTATTTTTTATACTAACCCTTTATCAGATATGTCATTTGCAAGTATCTTGTTCCAGTCCATAGGTTGCCTTTTAGTTTTGTTGATTGTTTCCTTTACTGTGCAGAAGCTTTTTATTTTGATGAAGTGCCCATAGTATATTTTTGCTTTTATTTCCCTTGCCTCAGGAGACATATCTAGAAAAAAGTTGCTACAACCAATGTCAAAGAGGTTACTGCCTGTGTTCTCCTGTAGGATTTTTATGGTTGGAGGTCTCCCATTGGGTCTTTAATCCATTTCAAATTTATTTTACTGAATGGTGTAAGAAAGTGTTCCAGTTTCATTCTTTTGCATGTTGCTGTCCAATTTTCCTAACACCATTTGTTGAAGAGACTGTCTTTTTCTCATTGGATATTCATCCCTACTTTGTTGAAGATTAGCTGACCATATAGTTGTGGGTTCATTTCTGGGTTTTCTACTCTATGTGCCTACTTTTGTGCCGGTACCATATTGCCTTGATCACTACAGGTTTGCAATGTAACTTGAAGTCTGGAATTGTGATGTCTCCAGCTTTGGTTTTCATATTCAAGGTTGCTTTGGAGCTTATCATCTGTGTATCTGAAGTTTAAAGAAACATTTCATAATATGGTGCAAAAGATGTACATTTTACTAAGTGTTTTGGTAGCAATTAGTCACTGTACCTAAAATTTATGTAATCCACTATAATACAGCAAATACCAAAAATAATTCTCAAATGATCGAAATCATACACAAATAATAACGGAAAACAGTATAAGGGAACAATTTTGACAAAACGAAGATCAGGTATAAAGTTCCAAATGATCTAGGAACTAAAAAGTTAAAACCACATTCCATTAATTAATATGGCAAATGTATTCCTATTTTTTGTTTTAGTATCCTCTTTCATTTTCAGTTTTTCTCTAGGATTAATTATAAATTATAACATTATGTCATAGACTCTGGGTCTGGAGCTGTTTCTCATCCAGCAAGAGAGCAGACTCAGGATTAAAATGCAAGAGAGGCTAATGTCTGGGAGGAGACAAGAGCCCCAAGTAAGGGTCCTTGTTCTGGTTTTTATTAGGATCAGAAGGGTTACAAACATGGTGACGGATGTGCACAAAGAGACAATGAAATCGTGAACATTAACTCATGGGCATGAGGGAAAGGGGGTTGTAAGAAATTCAGTGTTAGGGTTTGGGTCAATACAAAACAAAACCCTGGGGTGGGTGGTGGGGGAGGGGGAGGCTGTTTACAGCAGATGTGAGCCCCCACCACTGTTTACATAAACTTGCTTTGGTGACAAGAAAGACAGCATGCTACCTCAAGGTCAACAAGGCCCCTTTCTTTTGCTAATTAGCCCCAATCTGGGCAACTTCACTCTGCTGTGGTCTAAAGTCTTTTTTACCTGTTAACCTATTTTGGTCCTTCCTTCATGTGAAAGCAGCTTTCTGCTATTGTACTAGTTGGGGGGTGGGGGGGTAGGGAATGGCGTGCTTCTGCCCTGAGTACCTAATCTGGTTTACCTACTCTTGGATGCTTACATCCTGAGATTTCCTATTCCTATACCTTTGTCCTATACTGGGGGCCTTTGTCCTGTTTACCTAATTTTGTTCTGAGTTCATCCTGGGGCTTTCTATTTCTTCATACCTTGTTAGCCCATTGGTACAAGTTCAGAGAATTCTTAAGCTTATTCCCCACAACATTACCTATTTTAATGTTTAGTCCTGCAATTACTCAGTTATCAGCAATTAATATCAAAGATAACAGATGTACTTGGAAAAAATACATTGCTTTTAAACTCAACTATGAATGTGATCATCTTAAGTGTTTTATTTTTAGTTTATACTTTTATTGTTGATATGTACCAACAAACACTAAGTAAAAATAGACTTGAATTTCCAAGGCATATAATCTTGAAATTATTGTTTCTCTCATCACATTACTCTATTTTCCCCCTAAACACAAAATATGAAACATCATGTTTAGAATAGTCCTAAGTAACTCATTTTGCTTTTATTTTTTTTTCCTTAGGCATAAAACAGGAAGGAAAATTATAACTAGCATTGTCCTAAGAATATCTTCCACCTGAAAAATGAAATGGTTAAATATTTTTAAAATGAATACAAAAAAAATTCCACAGAACATTTCATTTGACTCATAAAAGACTGAAAAACATTCATATATTTGCAACTAATAAGTAACCCTTAGTTGGAACACATACAAGAAGCAGTGATATTATTATAGGAATCTTCATGATAATCAAAGAAATCGACAAAATGTTTTATCTTCTGGACAGTAAATAACCAAATGTGTTTTAAGAGTCAGAGAAAAGGAATGGAGTGTGTATAAAATGACTATGAATTGATTATGTACATTTAATGCTAGCCAGCCATTGTGCACTGCTCATTCCAAATGCACTGAATAGTTTTCTTTTATATCAGAAGTAAGAGAAGTTGGCATATCCAGGGAAAAACACAGGGCCCCTGATGATAGCATCCACTGAAAAATAAAAGTTACAATCTGATTCTTTTCATTGTTTTCCTAGGCAGAAATTGGTGCAACCATCCAAAATCTAAATTTATGGAAAGAACTGGACATAAAATTTTTGAAGTGAAAACATATAAATGGGCATAATCCACTGTTATTTGAGGAGGAAAATAAACTGCTATAAACAAGATAGTATTTAGATATACCCACATCATATATCATAATTTTATATTTTTTTATTTCTTAGCCTGATACTCTATACATAGTTTATTTAAAATACAGAAAGAACTATCATATTACCATTTTATTTTGTCACTGTATTTCACTGAGATACAAATGCAAGGTTTCTTTTTCTGTTTTCAATATTTTAAATATATATATATTTATATTTATATTTATATATTCAGGTTTCTCCTTTGAAAATTAAATATTGCAGGGGATGAAATAATTGTTATTCTCTGTGTTTCTCTTGTGTTTAGCTGTGGAACCAGGCATATTTTCCTTTGCAGTTAATATGACAGGAAAATTTTAGGACTTTTTAGACTTTTTATTTTCCATCAACAATTATCTACAAGCAGAAAGCTATACCATGTCCCTGAATGATAATTGATTTGGGGAATAGGAAGACGGTGTGAAGAGGTTTTTCTAATTAGTAAATATAATTGAATACGATAAATCTATATTAATTTTACATCCGGAATAAACTATTGTTTAATTAACTTCTTATACATACAAATTAAATTCTATTGCATTAAATGTGACCAACAAAGATATACACATAAATAACGTCACATGGATAAATTACAATTGGAACAAAGTTATTTTTCTCAAAAATTATTTTTATGAGTAATAGAATGAAAATAAGCCGATCATTTACAGAGAAATCTCTTGCGAAAATGTACATGAATCAACATGTCACTGATATATTGGATCGCTGGTATGCTGGTGAAGTTTAACAACTGGCCCTCTGAGGAAGAAAATAATATATTTATTGATTCGATGACATGATTCTTTTCCCCAAAGACAAATTTAGGCTACCAACATGACTTAACTGAACATTGGGTTGGGAAAAAATGCTCACAGTGGACTCCCATGAGCTGGTGCAAACCAGCTGTCACGAAAGATTACTTTGTCATGATCAAATGATAACCATTAATGAAGTTGAAAGAGAACTTGGGTTCTGCTTCCATTTTGACCTCAGACTTTTTAGTTGGATTCTCCTTTCTAGCTTGTCCCTTAGTTCAGGGGGAAGACCCTGAGGGCAAAGCATTCCAGAATGGGAAGGGAAACTGCCTCCTCAAGCAATAGGGACTGTCTTGAGCCAGCAAGACCCCAGTGACTGAGCCCAAGAGAATAATCAACGTGACCTTTACTGCTCACCTGCATGTACCCGCTGACCTTTGTCCCACATTTTCCTTGCATAAGCCTAGCAGTATATTTAGCTTTGGAGAAGGTCCTTGAGACACCAGTTTGCTATCTTCACAGTGTTTGTCTCACCGAAATAAATCCCTTTCTTGTTTCACCACCACCTGTCTGTCTGCCTTTGGATTTGTCAGCAGTCAGTGGCCAAACTAGTCTGTCTGGGACCCCAGAGTCAGGTCATGCTCTTGCACACCTGCACCTCAGCTACATAATTATAGGTATCATATTCATAAAATTGCGAAATGAATAATAAGCAACAAAAGCATAGAATAAATCCCTAATGACCTAATGCATGAGAAATCAGAAACACAGAACCATTGCTAATTCCAGACCTCATTCAGATAAACAAAATGTCACCCATTGTCGTTGACTTCCTAGGTACACACAGAAGATCAGAGTTTTCTTTACAATTCTGTGTGAATTTGGGTATAACAATTAAACGGACTACTGTGTAAAAACAAAACACATCATCAACACTGACCGAAGGATAGTTAGAAAAATAAATATTGTCAGTAGAGTTTGAAAATATTAAACAGGCTACCGGAATTCTCTCAAATGATCAATATGTTAAACACTCTTTAGAAGAGATTACTTAAACTGTTGAAAGAATTCTAAAAAAGTAAAAATAAATGACTGTCATGAGTTTTTATTATCTAATCCCTTCCTCCATGTCCAGACTCCTCCCCCAGCACATTTTCTTCATTTTGTTCCGCTATGTGCTCCTATGGCTTTCCCTACAGCTCAATGAATTTCCTTCCATTCCAGGACCTTGAGGCTCCTTGCAGTGATCTGCTGTCCTCTTTCATCCCCAAGATACCATACCCTTTGTCTTACACTAACCTATACTGCACTTCGAAGCACTTCTTGTCTGAAAATGCATTATTAGCTTTTGCTCAGATATCTATTATCTGTCTCCCCCAGTAAAATATGAATTCCATCAGGAGAGGTAAATTAATTTTCTCATGCTATATAAAGATTTATCATATAGAGTGGCTTAAAAGAGCACAATTTTTTTCTTAGTTTCCTAAGGTCAGGATTCTGCACAGGGGTTACCTAAGTCTTATGCTCAGGGTCTCAATTTGTCTCAAATCAAGGGTATTCAACCAGGGCTATGATCTCAGGAAGTCCCAGAATTCTCTTCTAAGTCCATTAGGTGTTATCTTAACTCACTTTCTTGGAGGTACAGGACTAAGGTCCCTGCTTTCTTACTGACTGTCAGCTGAGTCCTTTCTCAGCTCCTAGAACTCACACACCATTTCAAAGCAAGCTGGAGAATCTCTTCTTTCAGTCTCCTAAGAGAGTCTCATATAAGTTAATTATTGGAGGAGGACTATCTGTAGCATGTATATATATATGTATGTATATATATATATATGTATATATATATGTATATATACGTATATATATACATATATATATACATATATATATATATATATATATATATTTGTCCCTGGTTTCTGATACAGAACTCCTAAAATCTAAAATCCTTGGGATTTCCTGAATGATAGAAGTATCTTTTGTATATTAATGAGATGATTCAATTGTGCGTGTGTATGTGTGTGTGTGTGTGTGTGTGTGTGTGTGTGGTGGGGATGGAGATTAGATAACTTCAGAATAGGGTCTGATCACCAAAAAAATTAACTACATGATTAGAGGGATAGAACTTTTAGTTACACTCCCCAATCTCTGGGGAAGGGAGAATGATTGGAGATTGAGTCAGGGATCAAAGCAATCATTGCTACATAATGAAATTTTATTAAAAAAATCAGAATGACAAGACTTGGGGAAGGTTTTGGGTTGGTGAACATATCTACTTGCCGGGAGGATGATGTACCTTGGCTCCACTGGGATAGAAGCTCCTGTGTTCAGGACCCTTCTGGACCTTACTCTATGTCCCTATTCATCTGGCTGTTAATTTTACCCTTTATAATAAAACTGCATTCATAAATATGGTGCCTTTCTCAGTTCCGTGAGTTACTCTAACAAATTATGGAACCTAATGTGGGTTTGTGGGAATCCCAGACTCTGTAGTTAGCTAGGCAGAAGTGTAGGTCACCTGGGGGCCCAATTTGCAGCTAGCTATGCAGTGGGGGTAATCTTGTGTGATGGATCCCTTATTAAGCTAATTCCATGTATTTAATGCCCGAATTGACTTGAATTCTGTCATACCCAGTTGATGTTAGATGTTGATTGGAGAATCAGTTGCTGTAGAGAAAAACCAAGCACTATCTTATCACCTTTGCCATATAGCATAACCTAATCAAAGAAGTAAATACTCTGTCATATTGACAGGTCCCGTCCACAACGCAAGGGAAGTGAATTCTGCAAGGGCTTGTCTAATAAGGGGAAGGCAGAAAGGCCATCTTAGAATTCTTCCAAGTACAGCAGAGTTGCTATAGGCCTAGTCATAACATATAGTCTTAAACAATGCTTGACACGTATAAATAGGCTGGCATAGATTTGCTTCTTGACAGTGAGTTTTTTTTCACTTGGCTTAGTGTTTATGTACACAAAGCTGTTTTACTTGAAAATATTAGGGGCGCCTGGATGTCTTAGTGGGTTAAGCGTCCGACTTCGGCCCAGGTCATGATCTCACGGTTTGTGAATTCAAGCGTCGCACCGGGCTCTGTGCTGGACAGCTCAGAGCCTGGAACCTGCTTTGGATTTTGTGTCTCCCTTTCTCTCTGAAAATCCCCTGCTTGTGTTCTCTCTCTCGCTTGTTCTTGCTCTCTTTCAAAAATAAACAAACATTAAAAAATGAAAAGAAAAGAAAATATTTAAAATATTTGAAGTTATTTTAATGATCGATGATACAGGTCAACATTATCCACTTTGAGGTTGATGCAGTCCTTGTTCTATATTAGATTTTAAATGCTGGTGCTACAAAGGTAACCAAAGAGTCATCTACTTATTTTTTAATCATTTTGAAATTTTATGGTAGGTATCCTGAAACTTGTTGTGTTTCTATAAGCTGTAGCCTTGTGATCTAGTTTTTGCTATGCTTCATCAACCTCCTAAATTCTATGGTTAGGGGTGAGACATTTTTTGTTTCCTTCTTAAGGTGTGCCAAACAGCTTCTGAGATACCATTTACCTGGAAATGAAAAGGTTTTACATGCAGTCAAGTCTCAAGTTCAAAGTTAAGAAGTAAATTTACATAAATGTAAAAACCCACTGAGATAGTTATCATTTAACAATTCACTAAAAAGCTGTAACAACTGTCCAGTAAAAAAATGTTCATATATATGCATATTTATTTCACACACATATATATTTCTATAATATTCAAAAACACATTGTGTATATAATTCTTTTAAAAACTTGGTAGGTGATCTAACCTTACGTCCTCTTAAAAATGGGATGCAATTTAAGGATTGACAGTTTGGGCTAGATGATAATGCTGAGTGTTTCTGAGGATGTGAATCACCTTTAAACCTGGGGTATTGTTCTGAATATGTGGCCACTGACCCTGAGGCTGAACCATAACTCAAATTTTCCTGAACCTCAACCACTACTTTTAGTGACAAATGAAACAGATTCTACAAACTGCCTCACACAAATAATGCTTTTGGATTGCTTGTTGTGCTCACTTGCAGAGTTGAGAGAACTATTTTTCTTCTAATCCTTAAGGACCAAAATGTATTAGTCTTTCCACTTCTAATCCAATCAGTGCCATTTTTCCTCTTGTGAGTGAATGGTTTTGTGGAGTCTCAGTTGGTCATTATAACCACTGGCTTATGAAAGCTTCAATGCAATTCAGAACTTCTATATTGTGTAACCTTCAATGTAGCACTTTGGCTGTCCGTAAATAATTTAGTTCAGAAGAAAGCATCTTAATCTTGTTATTACTATATACAGCTATTAAAAAGTAAATGTAATACATGAATAATATAATGTTACCTAGAAAAATAAGAATAGCAAGGACAAATTATATATGATTTATTATATGTAAATATTATAATTTTATTAAAAATCAACATACTACATTGCTTAAGACGACGGACTACACACAGTCTGACTTCTGGATCCATCCCCTTAATGTAAAATTTGTATTCATTTAAAACCCTCATTTAATATCTTATGCATCCAACATTATAAGTACTTTTGAAAATTGCACCATTTAGCACCCTATGAAATAGTCATTACTATTTGTGCCATTTTGCAGAAAAGACCATTTTCAGTTCAGTAAGTTAGTCAGCAGCCTACAAGGAGAGGTTAAAGAAGTTTCTTCCAGAAGCAAAGTCTCATGTCATCTTTCAATATCACACTCACCAATTATCAATGGCTACCGCTGTCTGATCTAGAACTGACTCAGTGGAGTGAGTTATGTCCCAACAACAACCATTACATTAAAGGGAAACCTTTAATGAACTTGCTAATGAGATTTGTCAATCACTGTCATGTGCATTAATACGGAAGTAAATAATTGACTTATTTTCAATCATATTGCCTTGTAGAACTCTTAGGGATACCTCACAGAATTCTGGCTTGATACACTTTATTCTAGAGTTAAATAACTTACCTGAATTTTTGCCAAGATATTATACATTTCTTCTGGTTTTCATCTTACATATAGGTGATACATTTAACAATTTCTCAAAGGTATTAATAAGGCAATGTTAACACATTTTTCATAATTTGAGTTCAAGTAAAGCATATGATTACTTTGATATTCCATTTATTTAAATAGAATTTTTATCCTAATGGATCAGTGGGATCATAACACTGTGATTTTTTTGATTTTGAGAAAAAATAGAATTCCTTATAAGTCCTTATTTTAAATAGACATTCATGGATGAACTCTTAAAGTTTTTGAAATTTGATTCAAAATGTTGAGTGGATAGTGATAGTTGAAATAATATAAATCAAGTCAAAGTTAATTGCCAGAAGAGGTAATCAAGTTCACATATGCTTTATTTATTTTACATAGATTTTAAAATGTTTCCTAATTCAAACAATAATGTGAAACAAACATGATATTGAGGGCTCAACCATCCAGTATAGAAACATTATCACATCTAGTGTTCTAAGCCTCAGAAATATTGGCATCCAATAATGAAATTGTACACATCCACTTTGTTATTTTATTAGTAGTAAACACCTTGTTACAGAATATTGTTTGTTTGTTTGTTTGTTTGTTTAAAGCAATCTGTACTGCCCCCCATAGGACTTGAGCTCATGACCTCAAGATTGAGTCACATACTCTCTTGACTAAACCAGCCAGGCACCCCACCCTTGTTAGAGAATATTAAGCAAAGGATATGAGCAAGTAATATGATTCCAATTTAGCAATTTGATATCTGAAATGCATTTTCCTATTAGATTATATATTCAAAATGAAAATATTCATTTTATTTCATTTTTTAACTCACTTCGGAAAAAAGTAACATGGATGTAACAGTTACGGGCTGCACTGCGTCTCCCCCAGATTTCTGTGTTGAAATTCTAACCTACCTACTGTACCTCAGAAATGTGACTGTATTTGAAGATAGCGTCTTTAAAATGACAACTAAGCTAAAATAAGGTGTCAGGGTGAACACTAATCTAGTATAATTGATGTCCTTATAAGAAGAGGATAGTAGGACACAAACAGACACCAACCATATACATGGGTAGAGACACTACCATGTGAGGACCTAGAGAGAAGGTTACCATTTGCCAGCCAAGAAGAGAGGCCTCCGGAGATCCCAAACCTGCCAACAGATTGATCTTAGACTTTCAGCCTCCAGAATGGTGAGAAAATGAATTTCCCTTGTTTAAGCCATATGGTGTGGTGTGTTTTTTTTATGGCAGCCCTAGGAAACTAATATAGTAACATCCCCTAAGTTTCTCTTCCCTTTCATATAATTACTTTCCTTTCTTTTTGTATGTGTGTCCGTATGCTAGGCCTCCCTTGAAAAGATACCACAGACTCTATGACTTAACCAATAGAAATATATCATCTCACAGTTATGGAGAATGGAAGTCCAAGATGAAGGTGTCAGAGGTTTTGTTGGTCCTGAAACTTATCTCCTTGGCTTCCGTGTGGCTGTCTTCCCCATGTGTGCTTACACATGGCCTGTTCTCCATGAACACTCATCGTTTGTATCTCTTCCTCTTCTAATGAGGACACAGTCATATTGGATTAGGGCCCCACCCATAGGATATCCTTTAATGGTTGCTACCTCTTTAAAAGCCCTACCTCCAAATGCATTCCAGGTTTAGGGTTTCAACATACAATTTTGAAGTGACTCAATTATGTCCATAACGATATGCACATGTATTCAGCAGTTCACATGTTTATTTGATTTTAAACATACATTTTCATAATTAGTAAATGGGAGCTTAGCAAAAAGAAATTTCCATAAAATGTCTGAGTATGACGATTTCTCTAATATCTATTTTTATTAGATTATGAATAACTGGCATTTGGTAAGATAGTGACTTTCTATTATTATTTCAGGATGCAGTGCTAGCATTTAGTCATTAATTTTATGTCTCTACTTATACGATTGATGATTTTGTAGCCCCTCTCTATTTTTTAATGTTTATTTATTTTTTAAGAGAGAGACAGAGACAGAGCACGAGCAGGGGAGGGGCCGAGAGAGAGGGAGACACAGAATCCAAAGCAGGCCCCAGGCTCTGAGCTGTCAGCACAGAATCTGACCAAGGGCTCAAACTCACGAACTGTGAGATCATGACCTGAGCCATAGTCGGACTTAACTGACTGAGCCACCCAGGTGCCCTTATAGACCTTCTCTCTTACAGTACTCCTGTCCACTGTGCACCTGTATTTTTTAACTGTGAAGAAATCTTAGCCCCGTTTCTATTGAAAACTGTCTCCCATTTGAGTCTCATGAACTGTGAAATATAGTTTGGATACAGATAACAAGATAAATAGTTTTCGATTGTAGTCTACAGATAATGGTTTGTTCTTCTCTGGAAGCTAGTGAATCCAAAAAATACTCTGACATAAATTCTTTGTTCTTTTAATAACAATCAGCATTTAAGTGGATGGGTGAATTCCTCCAGACTCCATGTGATATATAAGAACAAATCTTATCAAAAATGTATGCTTCAGACAATATTTAATACCATTTAATTTAGAATTAATTTAAAGTTAATTTAGAATTTTCATTTAGAATTTAAAAGGACAGGCTTTTGAAAATTAAAACAATAGGGTGCCTGGGTGGCTCAGGAGGTTAAGCTTCTGACTTCCCCTCAGGTCATGATCTCGCAGTTCGTGGGTTTGAGCCCCATGTCGGGCTCTGTGCTGACAGCTCAGAGCCTGGAACCTGCTTCGGGTTCTGTGTCTCCTTCTCTCTCTGCTCCTCCCTTACTCACAGTCTGTCTGTCTCTCTCTCAAAAATAAATAAACATTAAAATGTTTTAATTAAAACAAAAATAAAAAATAAAATGAAAACAGCATTTAAAATTAGGAAGAGTTTTGGCATCTTAAATTTTTTCCAGTAATTATTCTAAACAATAATTAGTAATAATTAATAATTATCATATATATATCTTTGACCTTTAATTTTAGATTGAGAAAATGTGTTAAATTACTTCTGTGGAGGGGCGCCTGGGTGGTGCAGTCGGTTAAGCCTCTGACTTCAGCCAGGTCACGATCTCGCGGTCCGGGAGTTCGAGCCCCGCGTCAGGCTCTGGGCTGATGGCTCAGAGCCTGGAGCCTGTTTCCGATTCTGTGTCTCCCTCTCTCTCCGCCCCTCCCCCGTTCATGCTCTGTCTCTCTCTGTCCCAAAAATAAATAAACGTTGAAAAAAAAATTAAAAAAAAATTACTTCTGTGGAAAAGTAAGGCCTATAAAATTTTAGTGTTGAACTACTCATAGTTCCACCTTACATTTGGCTTAGTACAAATTTATGTGGAAATCAAGACGTCACCACTAATTGTGTGTATTAAAAAAAAAAGACTAGTGTCTTTGCATAATTCATGTTAATTAACTCCATGGATCTGGATTGACCTTATCAGATTGTTGGTTATATTCACATATTCTTACCTCTTTTATTTTATTGACATATCAGTTGATTTTCAGCAAAGTTGTCAAAACAATCCAATGAGAAAAAATAGTCTTTTAACTATTATACTGGGGAAACTGGATATCACGTGAAAAAGAATAAAGTTGGTACCCTATCTCAAAACATATATAAACTTTCACTCAAAAAGGATCATAGATTTAAATCTAAGAGTGAAAACTGCATTTTTGGAAGAAATATAGCAGTACATCTACATGACCTTGGACTAGGCAATTTTTACTTAGATAAGATAGCAAAAGCACAAGTGGCAAAAGAAAAAACTCATAAATTGGGCCTTTATCTAAAAAATAAACTGTGTATATGTGTGTGTGTGTGTGTGTGTGTATTCCATTTCTTTTAAACATATAAACTATTTATTTGACTTCTATATTCAACCATTTTGAAGAGTCAATACATACAAACAGCAATTACTGTGTCAAGGCATTCAAAATTTCACATATAAAGAAATGTGCTACACCTTTCCACTATTGAGAACATCGAATCTCTGGCAAATAATTAGTTGTTAATTTATAAAGAACTACTGCTTTAATCAGTATAATAGGTATTAAAGTAAATAGAAAAAATCATCAAAATATAATTTTTAATTTCTTATCAATATCTTTATCCTAATGGGTCCACAGTTATAGAATGTATTATTTTAGGAAACATGCTTCCTGATTTCAAAATATATTGAAAATCTACAGTAATCAAAAAGGTATGGTACTGGCATAACAACAAACATGGCGTAACTGTGTAGCGTGATAGACTGGCATAGCAATAGGCATAACAATAGACCAGTGGAACAGAATAAACAGCCCGGAAATAAACCCACACTTACATGAATATCTGATCTTCGACAAGGATGCCAAGAACACTGAGTTAAAGGATAGTCTCTTCAGTAAGTGGTATTGGGAAAACTGGAAATATACATTTAAAATGATAAAATGGGTGAAGGGGAATGAGAGAGACAGGCTTCCATTTATGGAATGAATAAGTCATGAGAACAAAAGGTATAACATAGGGAGTATGGTCAATAATATTGTAATAGCTTGTATGGTGATAGATGGTAGCTACACTTGTGGTGAGCACAGCATAAAGTATAAGGCTGTTGAATCACTATGTTGTACACCTGAAACTGTACCATTGTGTGTCAACTCTGTGTAAATAAAAAAAAATTAAAATAATGAAATTGGACACTTACGTACACAAGCATTAAAATGGATTCAGGACTTAAGCGTAAAATCTGAAACCAAAAAATCCTAGAAGAAAACATAGGGGAAAAGCCTCTTGGCCCTGGTCTCATTAATGTTTTCTCTGATATGACACGAAAAGTCTAGACAACAAAGGCAAAAATAGACAATCTGGGACCACATCAAACTAAAACTAAAATCCTTCTGCACACCATAGGACACATAATCCTAAAAAAGCGGTCCAAGGGGCGCCTGGGTGGCGCAGTCGGTTAAGCGTCCGACTTCAGCCAGGTCACGATCTCGCGGTCCGTGAGTTCGAGCCCCTCGTCAGGCTCTGGGCTGATGGCTCAGAGCCTGGAGCCTGTTTCCGATTCTGTGTCTCCCTCTCTCTCCGCCCCTCCCCCGTTCATGCTCTGTCTCTCTCTGTCCCAAAAATAAAAAAAAAAAAATAAACGTTGAAAAAAGCGGTCCATATAATAGGAGACAATATTTGCAGATTGTATGTATGCTAAGGGTTAATTTCAAAAATATATAAGGTACTTCTGAAGCCTAATAGAAAAATCAAATAACCCCATTAAAAATGGGCTAAGGAACTGAGTAGACATTTCTCCATCAAAGACATAGAAATGGCCAACAGGTGTATGGGAAGAGGCTCAGCTTCACCAATCACCAGGACATGCAAATCAAAATTGTAATGAGATACTATCTCATGCTCCTTAGGTTGCTATTATCAAAACAAAACAAAACAAAAGCAAAAGCAAAACCAAAAGATAGTGTTGACAAGGTTGTGCATTAGAACCCTTGTGGACCACTGGTGGGAACGTAAAATGGTACCACGACTGTGGAAAATGGTTTGGCAGTTCCTAAACAATTAAAAAGATAGAACGACCATATTATTCATGAATTCCACTTCTGAGTGTATATCCAAAAGAATTTAAATCAGGATCTTGAAGAGATATCTATACTCTCATGCTTAATATGGCATTGTTCACAGTAAGCAAGATAAGGAAACAATTCAAATGTCCATCGACCAAAAATGGATGAAGAAAATGTGGTATATGCATACAAGGTAATATTATTCAGACAAAAAAAAAAGTGAAATCCTACAATTTGTGATGGCATGAATGGACTTGGGAGACATTATGCTAGGTGAAATAGGATAGTTACAGAAGGACAAACAATGGATGATTTTTTTTATGAGACATCTAACATACTCATATGTACAGAAAGAGATAATAGAATGGTGGTGACCAGGGGTTAAAAGTATGAGGAGAGAGGAGGAGTTATTTAGTGGGTATAAAGTTAGAGTTATACAAATGAGTAAGAAACCTGCCGTACAACATAGTGCCTATAGTGAACAGTAAGATAATAAAATTTCATTAAGAAGGTGGATCTCAGGTTAAGTGTTCTTGCCAACAATAACAACAAAAACAAAGGAAACACAATAATAAGAGGACACATGAAACCTGTGGAAATGATGGATGTTTATTACCTTGATTGTGGCGGTGGTCACACGATATATACCTAAGTCCAAACTCACCAAATTGTATACATTAATTATGTGCAGTTTTTTGTGTACTAATTACACTTAAAGAAAGCTGGAAACAATAAATATATTAGAATGACTCCTTCAACCACTTTTATTCCTCAGTGTCCTTCTTAATCATCGTAATAACTGACTTTTAAATAATTGTTCTGGGTTTTTTTCCTGACAACCAAGTAATTTTATCAGGCAATGTCCTCAATGGTTGATGGGAAAAAGTAACAGGCTGTGATCATGAAATATTCTGGGCCTTCTGTCTACCCCCTTGTTAAGAGTATCTGTCCTTTATCTATTTTACACATTGGACATATGCTAAAAAAAATGTATAAAGGATTTGTCAGCTTTAAAAAATGTTTGGAAACATGAAGTTGAGAATATAAAGTACTTTATTATAATATGAAGAATTCAGGTTTGAGTAAAACACAGGGAGGCATTCTTTCCAAAGTCTACACGTATGAAGTTCATGTAAAATAAATTCACTTTGTGATTTATGGTTAAGGATAATTTTGTTTATTTTTGTTTGCATTTTGTTTTGTATTTTCCAGATTAGCCACTTAGTTATACATATTCTTAATCTGCAAAGATTTCTCTAGATATGTAAGAAATTAAGACACTAGTGTTTGTTTTTCTCTTAGAAATTCTAATTTCAGATCTAAACCCCATCCTGGTGTCTCCGGTAATAAAACAAATATAGAATTTTTTCTTCAAGAATCCCATTTCCTGGAATGATAGAAATACAGGCTAGAGAGTTTATCAGAGTTCCCACTGGAAGAATCACATTTGTTCTTTAAATTAGCACCTGGAATTATTACCGAATACTCTAAACCTTTCCATTCCATCATAACCATTATGGTTATCATCCTTTTCCAAATAGAATATTAGATATGCATAGTCTCAGAGATAATACCTGGAGGAGTTTTATTGATCAAGCAGATTATCTATTATTTCATTTCCTTACGGCTATGGCATTAGAAGATGGAAGAGGGACAGTAGGGACAGTAAACTACCCTCCAGACTGAGAAGGCACTTTAAGACCAAAAACAACAACAACAACAACAAACAAACAAGCCACTCCTTACCCTTTACACAGATTTTTATTCAGGGTAACTTACTGATGGGAGCAACTAGCAATCAACCCGGTGCTATGCAGCCATTCTCTGCCCCCCATCTGGACCTTAACCCACAGCTTTTATAGAGTGAGCTTTGTGGTGAGGTCAGAAGTTAGTTCCCTAGTGTGGTGCTATCTGTATGCCAGACGATTTCTATTAGTTATGTCAAGTGGCCCCTTCTGTGCACCAGTCACCTCTACTGGTTATCTAAAGTGGAGCACTCTGTGCAGCACTTTAAGGAAGATCAGAGCAAGCCTTCCCACATCTGGCCAGGACATGTGTTAATCTCCAAGGGGTCTAGAACATGTAGCCTAGAGGGAGGTCATCGCGTGGGCATGAACAAGATAGAGGAACCAAAAATGGAGTCACTATTGTCAACACTCCTACAAATGGGGGGGAGATGGGGACTTATATAGGATCATTTATATAGGAAATTCTTAGAAATCAATTACTTTTAGTGGTTCCAGCTAAGAAAATCGGGTTGATCTAAAGCAAAATGTGCCTTTTAATGAAGATGATCCTAATAAAAATTAAGATGATTAATTCAAGGCAAAGAAATCCAAGAACGAACCTAATGTTTGATTAAACCACTGGCAGAATGTAATAAGAAACTTCTTAGAAATCATTAGCTAATAGAAGCCACAAGAACCGTATCAGATTATAGAAATATCAAGGATGATATGGAAAGCTACAAGGATACTTAAGTTTTATTTATTCATCCCAGTATCTTGTTCTTTTTACATACGTGCTTATATACTTGGAAAAAACAAGAGGAGCCAACACTAACAATAAGAATATGGAATCATTATTTATCTATTCATTCAGATGGATTTAACCATTAAATCACTTATAGACTTCTCATGTGCTAACAAATTGGAGTGATTCGAAAATCAAGTACTAGGAAACTGAAATGACATTGAAATTTTCTAGAAACTGGAGGCAAATGCTAAGTCTAACAATTTCTCCTGTTTTGGTTCTGAATTTATATTATGGCCACAATTTCCACTTTTTCTAAATTAGGTATATACTGTGATACATGTACTCTCAGTGACTTCAGAATAGAAGACTTCATCTGATTCATCACATAGAAAATGTATGTTGCCACTATTCTATCTCATTATATCACATTTAAACTGAAACAATAGGATAAATTATACTATGAATAGTGTAAATTACAGCTACTTTTTAAAATATCAAGCGCTTTTCTTTCTTTTTCTAGTTAGAGGCAAAATTTTTAAGATCCTATTTTCAAAATTGCAAGCATTCAATAAAATTAACTATAGGTATATTACAAGCGAAATAAACAATAACCAAACAAAAACCCAAACTCTACCAACATGCATAAGAAGGATGCCTGGTTGGCTCAGTTCGTTAAGCTTCTGACTTTGGCTCAGGTCATGATCTCACGGTTCACTGGGCTCTGTACTGACAGCTCACAGCCTGGAACCCACTTTGGATTCTGTGTCTCCTTCTCTTTCTGCCCCTCCCTCTCTCTCTCTCTCTCTCTCTCTCTCTCTCTCTCTCTCTGTCTCTCTATCAAAGATAAATAAGCATTAAATTTTTTTAAATATGCATAAGAAAATAATATTGGAAAATAGGGAATAAATCAAGCTCAATATATTCAACATGACTACATCTAAAATGTTGATATTCTACATGTGTATTTATTAATAAAGAAATGAAATAATCAAAACAAGGGGCACCTGGATGGCTCAGTTGGTTGTGTGTGACTCTTGGTTTGGCTCAGGCCATGATCTTAGGATTTGTGAATTCGAACCCCACATTGTGCTCTATTATGTCACTGTGGAGCCTGCTTGGGATTCTCTCTCTCTCTCTCTCTCTCTCTCTCTCTCTCTCTCCCTTTGCCTTTTGCTCACTTGCTTGTGTGTTCTCTTTCTCAAAATAAAAAAAAAAAAAACTTAAAAAAATTTAAAAAAAGATATAATCAAAGTTTGTTGTACTCTCAAGTACTTCTTAATTTTTTTTCCTTGTTTTTATAAGGCAGACCACATTCTTGAATTTGACAATAGGGCTCCCCAAAACAAAAACTGGTGAAATGAAAATTAATTTTCCAATAGAAAAAATTCCACTGAATATGCTGATGAAACTGTTTAGGTAAAGCCAATTGTCACAGACTGAGGAAGGCACTGCCCTTTTACTTGTAATGGGATTTGTGGATATTTGGGGCTGGGTTTGAGCCATAAGGGATTATTTCTGATAATGAAAATAACCCAAAATGACCTGGAGGAGATAAACTTGTAATATAATTTATAAAACCATTGGCATACCAGATGTATACAATAAGGCCACTACATTGTTTAAGCAACTATTTAGTGACTAATTCAGCCGCACTGGTTCTGAGCAGCATTTGTGAATCTTTCAGCAATAACACTCTGTACAGATTTTCAATGAATTGGTCTTAGCAAATTGGACCTCAGGGTTTTTATTTTGGATGATTTTGATAATCCAATTATACCCCAAACATATTTAGTTTATGCCCCTAAATATATAAAGAAGCTAGTGAAAGCAAAATGATTATCAGAAAGAATGTAGATTTCGCTCCTGTAATGTGGTTGACCAGATATTCTGAAAAAGTCTTCCTGCACCGAAACATTGAAGATTTGCTGTTAAACAATAATTAACATTATTTAAATGTATATCTCTGCTGGAAATAAAAAAGGGATGTTCAAGCCAAAACTTCAACAGACAAAATCAGGCAAGCGAAGTATCTCTGCAGCTAACAAAAGCCCTGTAAAGCTGAAAGTTTTTGTTTTAAGGCAGACCTGAGAAGAAAATGCAGTTCGGGATAAATACCTGGTGAGGTGTAAAAGCTAGAACTTCCTCATATACTCTGACCCCACCCCACCCGAAATTTGCATGTTAGTGAAATAAAGAACTAGAAAATAAAATTAACTTCTTTATTTGTAAAGGTTTATTGATTTTTGAGAGAGAGTAAGTGGGGAGGAGCAGAAAGAGAGGAAGAGAGAGAGAATCCGAAGCAGGCTATGCACTATCAGCACAGAGCCCTACACAGGGCTTGAACTTGAACTCACAAACCATGATATCATGACCTGAGCCAAAGTCAGACACTTAATGGACTGGGCCACCCAGTGCCCCCCAAAATAAAATTAACCTCTTAAAATAAGGTAGCAAGAAAATAAATGTGTTTGACCTTGTCTGTGGGCAAAATGTTGGAAAAAAGTCTCCTTCAAAGAACTTACAACTTTAGTGAGCTCCTCAGAGACTGGGCCACTGGTTACATTATTATGCACTCCCCAAATAAAGGATGTATATTTTATCAAAATAACTTAATCTGTAACTTAAAACTTTCCCACAAATGTATATGTAGTTCCTGATGCTTTTACTTTTGAATTGTACCAAACATTCAAAACTGTTGTAAATGTCACACAATCTCCATCCGAGAAATAGAAAAAAGAAAATACTTTCCCCCTCCCGTTTTGGGACACCTTAATATCCAAACCCAACAAGAACCATTAAAGAAAGTAAAGTTGCACTCCACATTTTCTAATGAACCTAAAGGCCAAACTTCTAAACAGAAGTATTAGAAAATAAAATCTCACATCAAATAAAACCAGCAAACTAACCAAACAAAATACTATATTATGAAGGATTTATTCAGGATGTCAGTGGTAGATTACATTTAACCAATGTAATCAGCAACATTATCAGGACAAAGAGTGAGGAAAAAATATCAAATGATGATCTTGATAGATGTAGACAAGTACCAGATAAAAATGCAATATCCACCCACAAATATAAATTTTATAAAACAAAAGAAGTGACCATCCTTATTGATAAGGGTTATGAAAACAAACAAAAACATTAAATAGCGTACATCACGGGGAAATACTGAACGTTTAGACTTTGAGATCACTGATGGAAGAAAGATGACTGCTATCCCACTTCCTATCATTATTCTACTGGCATTCCAAACTACTGCAGAATGGCAATATATGATCCCTATACGTTCAGGGATGTAAGAAGGTAAATATTTTGAGGGAAGAAATAAACTTATTTTGCACAGATGATTAGATTTCCTGCATAGCATACCAAAGGTATTTTACAAAGTAACAATTAAAAAAGAAGGTAACGCATTTTCCTTATTATAAATCTTAAATAAAAACTTCAATTATATATTTGAATCCATAACTAAAATTAGAATACATAATTAGAAACACACTTTAAACAATATCAGCAAAAAAAAGGGCATTTGAGGTATGAATAGAGCAATGATATGGAATTCATTCATGGAAACTTATTTTAATTTCAGTGTATTTAGCATACAGTGTTATAGTAGTTTCAGGTGTACAATATAGCGATTCAACAAAATTCATGGAAACCTTTAATTCTCAAAAAAAGTTATTAGAACATATTTAATTATAAAGGGACAAATAAATATTCATGGTATGAAGAATCAATACTGTAAAGATATCAATTTGCTGTAAGTTGATCAATTGTATGTAATTTAAACATTCTTATAAGGAGTTTATTTTCAATGGGAATAGACAAGGTGATCTTGAATGTTAGAGAAAAAGTAAAGGGCAAAATATAGCCAATACACTCTTGAGACAGAGTAATTCAGGTGATCTGTCTTTCCAATTATCAATCTATTATAAAATCTAAAATTAAAACATTGTGTTACTTGCATCATCCTAGAAAATAGACCTACGATAGATACAAGAAGGTCCAGAAATTAACTATTCCTAGATGATCTAGGAAGTGGAGTGTGTATCACGTTTCTAGCACTACCATAATTAACACCCAGGGTTTCCTGGGTGGCTTCAGTCAGTTAAGTGTCTGACTGAAGCTCAGGTCATGATCTCACAGTTCGTGAGTTCAAGCCCTGCATTGGACTCTCTGCAGTCAGCACAGAACCTGCTTCAGATACTCTGTCTCCCTCCCCTCTCTGCCCCTCCCCTGCTCTCTCCGTCTCTCAAAAATTAAAAACATTAAAAAATAAATTAATCGGGGCGCCTGGGTGGCGCAGTCGGTTAAGCGTCCGACTTCAGCCAGGTCACGATCTCGCGGTCGGTGAGTTTGAGCCCCGCGTCGGGCTCTGGGCTGATGGCTCGGAGCCTGGAGCCTGTTTCCGACTCTGTGTCTCCCTCTCTCTCTGCCCCTCCCCCGTTCATGCTCTGTCTCTCTCTGTCTCAAAAATAAATAAAACGTTAAAAAAAAAATTTAAAAAAAAATAAAAAAAATAAAAAATAAAAAAAATAAATAAATTAATCAATAAATTAACACTCGACATGTCAAAAACAAGGTGGTGCTACTTTTCGGCATTGGGAGCCCTTATAGGGGGAAGCCTGCTAAATACAAGTCTTAAGTAAAATTGAATGTCTCACAACATAGTATAAAAAGTTCAAATTTCAGTTAAATGTTACTTATCATGGCAAGAATCTGGAAGACCTCAAGTTAAATAAGATAAGAACATCAGCAAAGGTCAACACCAAGATGCCACAGATATTAAAATTATCAGCCAGTGATTTTAAGGCACCTATTATTAAATATTTCCACAAGAAATTATGAATACACTTGAAACAAATGAAAATAGACTGAAAATCTAAAGACAAAATATCTTGAAAGCAGACAGAGAAAGGACACATTATTTATAGGTGAAGAATAATTTGCATGACAGTGGATTTCACAAAAAAAGAGAAGAAGAAAGTGATAAAACAGTTTCCAAGTACTAGAAGAAAGGAACTGTCAAACTGAATATTCTAAATCCAGCAAAAATATTTTCCACTAATGAAGGAGCAAAAAAGCATTCTCACATATGTGAAAGCTAAGAGAAATTGTCACCAGAAGATATATTCTTAAGTAATGACAAAAAAAAAAGTCTCTAAACAAATGATAAAAGAAAGTAACATGGACCAGCAGGAAGAAATATATAAATAAAAGGAGCAAAAGCATAGTAAATACAACAGATGGAAGTTTAGTCTTCAGTTTTCTTAATTTTTTTTACATTGATGGAAGCAAAAATTATAACAATATCTAGTGTGGTTCTCAGTGTAGAGGAAATATTAAAAGAGATTCTAAATAGGGAGAGTAAAGAGATAAAATTAAGATCTCTATACTTTACTCAACTGTTTAAATGTCAACAGCATTAGACTATATTTTTATAATACCTAAGGAAACCACTAAAATATCTACACAAAGAGATATACTAAAAACAAAATAAGCACACTGTTAGTAAATAAAAGTAAACTTCTAAAAAGCTGTTCAAGGCAAAAAATAAATAAATCAAGAAAATTAAAAACCATAGAGTACAATCAGAAAACAAGACAAAATTTGCAGACTTGATCCTTTAACACACATCATATTTACATTAAGTATAAATGGTCAAAATATACTAGCCAGAGATGGATACAGTGGATAAAATAAAGTTATTCAAATGTATGCTGTCCATAAGAAACTGACTGTAAATATAATGAGAACAGACTATGAAAGAGAAAGAATGAAAAAAGATAAAGTAAATATTAATCAACAGAAAGCAGAAGAGAGTGTATTAATTTTAGTAAAATAGCCTTTAGAGAAATAAAATTACTAGGAATAGAAGGAATCTTATGTAATGGAAAAAAAAATCAATTCAGGAGGAAGATATAGCACTAAACAACAAACCTACAGATTATGTAAAGCAAAAACTGATAGAATTGAAAGTTGAAATCATCCAATCGACCATTAAAGTGGAAGACTTCTACACTTCTTTCTCAACAACTCATGAAATGATTAGGCAAAAAATCACCAAGCATATAAGGCAACAACAACATCAGCCACCAGGAACTATTTAACATGTATAGAACTCTCTACTGAACAAAAGAAGAATATGCATTCTTTTCATTCCTTCCAGGTGTCCATGGAGCATATATTAATATATATTGTACCCACGACAGCCAAAGAGATTTCAAGAAATGTTAAATAGGTGCTCCTAGTTGGCTCAGTTAGCTAAACATCCAACTCTGGATTTTGGCTCAGGTCATGATCTTGTGATTCATGGAATTGATGTCTGCACTGACAGCGAGGGCCTGCTTGGGATTCCCTCTCTCCCTCTCTCTCTCTCTGTCCCTTCCCTGCTCACACACGTGTTCTCTCTCTCAAAATAAATAGGTAAACTTAAAAAAAATGTTAAATAATTAAAATCAGAAAGAAAATCTCTGAACACAGAGTAACAATAAAAAAGTAACAATAAAAAAAGTAACAATAAAAAATAACAATAAAAAAAGAAAAAATAATACTCCCATATTCTTGGAAACTAAACAACATATTTCTAAATGTCATTGGTCAAAGAAGTATAAAGGAAAATTAAGAAGAAAAATTAAAATATGAATGAACATGAGAATATAACATCAAAACTGTGGGATACAGCTAAATCATTGGTAACAGGGAAATTTATAGTACTAAATTCCTACATGAGAAAAGATAATAAAAAAAAAAAGAGTCAAATAAATACCCTAATTTCCTACCTCAAAGAAATAGATGAAGAAAAACAAGAAAACTCAAATTGAGTAGAATGAAACAAATAAGAAGGAAAGAACACAACTCAATGAAACGCTAGTTTCATTGAAAGAATCAATAAAACACTAGTTCATTGAAAGAATAGATAAAAAAGAAAAACCTTTAGGAAAAATAAAAAAGAGAAAAGACACAAATTACTAAAATCAGCAAGGAAGCAGGAAGTACTGCCATTGACCCTGTGGGCATCAAATGCCAGTACAGAAATACTATTGGCAACTCTACACGCATAAATTTGAAAATTTAGATGAAGTGGAAAAAATAATATTGAAGGTATAATCTATACAACTCAAGCAAAATGAAATAGACAATTTGGTTTGCCATATAAGTGTCAAAAAGACTGAATTATAATTTTAAAACCCCTGGTAAAGAAAGTTACAGGTCCGGGTGGTTTCATCGGGGAAGTATATGAAAACGTTGACAGAGAATTAATATCAGTTCTACGCAATCTATTTCAGAAAATAGAAGAGGATGAACTATTTTCTTATTTATCTTTGAAGCTAATATTAAAATAATATCAAAAAAAGACAAAAGAAGGGGCGCCTGGGTGGCGCAGTCAGTTAAGTGTCCGACTTCAGCCAGGTCACGATCTCGCGGTCCGTGGGTTCGAGCCCCGCGTCGGGCTCTGGGCTGATGGCTCAGAGCCTGGAGCCTGTTTCCGATTCTGTGTCTCCCTCTCTCTCTGCCCCTCCCCCGTTCATGCTCTGTCTCTCTCTGTCCCAAAAATAAATAAACGTTGAAAAAAAAAATTAAAAAAAAAAAGACAAAAGAATACATAAAAAAGAAAACTACAAACCATTATCACTTATTAGTTTAGAAACAAAACTCTTAACAACAATTTTTTTTTAACAAGAAAATTCTTAACAGCGCATTAACAAATGGAATTCAGGGACATATAAGGAATTATACATTATGATCAATGGTATTCATTCAGAGAGATGTAAGGCTGGTTCAAATATGAAAGTCAATCAACGTTATCCACCGAAGAAGAAAAAAAAAAAAAAATCACATTGTCATGTTCATTACAAAGGCCTTTGACAAAAGTAATATCTGATTAAACGATTCAAAACAAACCAAGACAATACAAAAACAAAAAGATCCTCTCAACAAGATAAGAATAGAGTGTATTTTTCTCAACTAGTAAACAAATCTATAAAATAGCCACAGCTAACATCATGTATAATGGTGAAAAACTGAGTCCCTTCCCTTGGTGACAAGGAGCATGCCACTGATGACATTCTCATCCCTGCTGTTCATCATAGTATGGGAAATTCTACCCTGAACAATAAGAGAAGAAAAGTCATGCAGATCACAAAACAAGAAATAATAGTTTCTCTATTTGGCGATGATATAATAGTTCACACAGAAACCCCCTCTACGCCCCCTGCAACACACACATATGCAAATAAAACAAAACATATAACACACTTGAAAAAGAATAAAATAGGCAGACACTATCAAAATGAAGACTTTCTAAATAGCTACAGGAATCATGAGAGTATGATACTGACAGGGGGACAGAACAGGGTAAATGCAACAGCACAGAGAATCCAGAAATAGCCCTCAAACAAATATGACCAACAGAGTTTTTACAAAGTTGTAAAAGCAATTCACTGGAGTAAAGCATAGTGGTTTTAACAGTTGGTACTAGAGCAATTCGATATCCACAAATAAATGAAAAGACAAAAACAAAATCAAAACCGTTTCTGCTTATACCTCATTCATCAAATAAATATTAACATAAAATCAATCATAGATTTAAATATTAAATATAGAATATAACTACACAACTTTTAGAAGATAACACACACACACAAAATCTTCAGGATCTACAGCTTTCTTAGACATGACACCAGAAGGACAATCCATTTAAAAAAATGGTAAGTTTAGGAGGGCCTGGGTGGCTCAGTCAGTTAAGCATCCGACTTCAGCTCAGGTCATGATCTCATGGTTTGTGGGTTTGAGCCCCATGTCGGGCTCTGTGCTGACAGCTCAGAGCCTGAAGCCTTCTTCATATTCTGTGTCTCCTTCTTTCTCTGCCCCTCCCCTGCTCGTGTTCTGCCTCTCCCTCTCTCTCTCAAAAATAAATAAACATTTAAAAAATTTTAAAAAATGATACATTTACTTCCTTATTTTTTTTCTGTGAAAAACTCTGTAAAAAGAATGAAAAGGCAAGTTACAGAGAGGGAGAAACCACTTATCTGACAAAGGACTGATACCCAGAATATGTAAAGATATGTAAACGACCCTCAAAATGCAACAGTGAAAATCCAGTTGTAAAATGACAAAAAAATAGAGAGATTTCACTGAAAATCATATTTGTATGACAAATAAGATAAAAAGATGTCCAGAATCACTAGCCATTAGGGAAATGCAAATTAAGACTGTAAGGAAAGAATACTACACGTGTTAAAACAGCTACATTCGGGGCGCCTGGGTGGCGCAATCGGTTAAGCGTCCGACTTCAGCCAGGTCAAGATCTCGCGGTCTGTGAGTTCGAGCCCCGCGTCGGGCTCTGGGCGGATGGCTCGGAGCCTGGAGCCTGTTTCTGATTCTGTGTCTCCCTCTCTCTCTGCCCCTCCCCCGTTCATGCTCTGTCTCTCTCTGTCCCAAAAATAAATAAACGTTGAAAAAAAAATTTAAAAACAGCTACATTTAAAAAAAGAAAATCACAGAGACGATACGAAATGTTGGTGAGGATTCAGAGAAATTCAATGTCTCATACACTGCTGGTGAGAATGTAAAACGGGACAGTCACTTTTATAGTTGTTTCGGAGATTTTAAACAACTAAACATACACTTAACCATATGGTCCAGCTTTTACACTCTTGAACATTTAATCCAGAGAACTAACAATATAATCCTATGCAAAAATCTCTACCCAAATGTTTATAGCAGCTTTATTTATAATAGCCTAAAACTGGAAACAACCAAAATATTCCTCATTGGGTAAATGGTTAAATCAGCTTGCGAAGGAAACAAATTAGCACTAAATGGAAATGACCTACTGATGCAAGTAACAATTTTAATACAGCTAAAAGGCATTATGTTTACTGAAAAAAGAAATTTACAAAACTCAGACTATATGAAGCCATTTATGTAATACTATAAAAGTGACAAAATCATCACAATGGATACAGATTAGTAATTGTCAAGGGTTAGGGGTTGGGGGAAAGTGGGGGTTCAGCTGTGAAAGATTAACATGAGGGAGATCTTTGTGACGATGGATAGTTACTTAGCTTGATGTTGGTGGTGTTTATACAAATCACATGATGCAGAACTACATACACATATTATACCAGCGCTAATTTCCTGGTTTTGATATTGTACTATAATTATTGTAGGAACGATAATTACTCATGTAACTATTGAAGGAAACTGAGTGAAGGGTACAGGGAACGATGTACTATCTTTGCAACTTTCTTTGTATCTACACTTATTTATAAATAAAAATTAGTTTTAAGTGATTTTAGCGATTATATAAATTTTACAAAGACAGGTAAAACTAAACAGTGTTTGGTTTAGGACTCATACAATGGCATTAAAATGTAAGGAAAAGCAAAATAACTTTGAACATATAATTCAAATCACCTAAATCACGAGAGAATATCTGAGAATGAATACAGGAGAAGTATGGCCTAAAGCTTGGTAATGTTCTATTTTTAAACTGATTATTCATTGTTGTTTAATTATTTTATGCATTTCATATGCCATATATACATTTTTATATGCCTTCCAAAATGTAGCATGATTATCACTGTTGAGGTCATTTATATAAATATAATTTGGGTTATCAGTTTTATGATTCGATAACTGGGATTACCTTTGGATCAAAGGCCCAGTAAAATCTAAGGGGAAGTATGCAACTGTGACGTATCAAGAATTTCCTTAGTTGGTGGTAGGTGGGCTGGTGTTAGGGTAGTTGAGTGCTAACATGGGTTTCTGGCAGCCTAATGCAACGGCAAGGCAGCATCTGAATGTCGGACTGAGCCCTCTTGGCTGGCTGAACGGCTTCCATTCAAGTGTGGGTATGTTTCTACAAGACATAAGAGTAGCAACATAGACCCAGATAAAGTCTCCGTATCCTTTCCTGCTTTATATCCTTCTTCGCACTGCTTTTTTGACTAGTGAAACTGCCTATCAAAATGATAGTAACCTGACTCATGCCATTGTCATCATTTTTGCCAGTTTCGAAATTTGACCCTAATGTTGTGATCTGACTTGGCTGTATTCACAGGAATATTTAGCTCAAGGCGCAGCCTAAGGAAACGCTGAGCTATAATTTTATTTTACATTTGTTAGTGAGATGAAACTGACCTAATAGAAAATTAACTGCTTTCAAATGAATAATTCATTACCATTTGGTACGTTAACAATGCTGTGCAGCCATCACTTCTATCTAGTTCCAAAACATCTTCGTCACTCCAAAAGGAATCCTTATATGAAGTAAGCAGTTTTTTCCCAATACCTACTTCTCACCCCCTACTCATTGCCAGGAAACCACCAGTCTGCATTCTGTTGGTATGAACTCACCTAAGTCTGGATATTTCATATACAAGGAACGATAGAATATGTGACCTTCTGTTTCTGGCTTCTTTTACTTAGCATAATGTTTTTGATGGGTTCCTCCACATCATGGCTTGTATCATACTTCATTTTTTCTTATTTAATAATATTCACTTGTATGTATATACCACAATTTGTGTATGGATGCATTGATGAACATTTGGGCTGGTTCCACCTTTCGGTTACTGTAGATAGTGCTGTTATGAACATGTATGTGCACGTATTTGAGTATCTGTTTTCAGAATTTATTTGGTCATTTTGTAATTCTATGTTTAACTTTTCCAAAACCATCAAAATGTTTTCCATAGCGTTTGTGCATTTCATATCCCCACCAGCAATGCATAAGGGCTGTGATATATCTACATCCTCCTCAACTCTTGCTATTTTCTGCTTTTTTTTATATAAAGATATCCTCGTTGGTGTAAAATGGTACATCATTCTTGTTATTGTTTGCACTTCATAATAACTAATAATGTTGATCATTGTTCATGAGCTTTTTGGTCATTAACATAACTTATGGAGAAATCCCTATTCAAGTACTTTGCCTATTTTTAAGTATTGAGCTATTTGTGTTTGTTGTTGAGTTGTAAACATTCTTTATATATGCTGGATACATACTTTATCAGATATAAAATTTGTAGGGGCACCTGGGTGGCTCAATTGGTTAAGTGTCTGACTCAATTTTGGCTCAGGTCATGACCTCGTGGTTCATGAGTTTGAGCCCAGTGCCAGGGTCTGCACTAACAGTAAGGAGCTTGCTTGGGATTCTCTCTCTCCCGTTTTCTCTGTGTCTCCTCAACTCACTTTCTCTCTCCTCTCTCTCTCTCTCTCAAAAGAAATAAACTTTAAGAAAAGATTTAAAAAATAATATAAAATTTGTGAATGTTATCTATTATTCAGTAGGTTGTCTTTTCATTGTCTGATAATGTCCTTAGACGTGCAAGTCTTTTAAATTTGGTCAAGTCTAATTTGTCTTTTTTTTTTTTTTTCCTTAGTTGCTCATGCTTTTGGTGTCTGATATGTGATTCTGAAAGGGCTCTTTTAAGAAATGTTCTCCTTTCCTTACTGACATATTTAAGATTTAAATATATTTTGATGTATAATTTTATATTAGTTTCTATAAATTTACAGTTAAAAAATTAAGCTACTTCTATATATAATAAATATGGGGTTCATTTTTAAACATAATGCGCAGGAAATTTTATAGATACAAATACCCTATTAAACAAATTTCATACTCATTAAATAGCTACTATACAGTCCAAACAAATTATACAGTCTAACAAACAAAATAATGTCTTTACGCCGTCATCCTGTGATTTTCAAAATCACTTTAACATCTTTTTAAAAAACATTGGTTCTTAAATAAATAATTTGAGGATTACATCTAATTATCAGATTGGAAAAGGTACAAGGTGGCAGAACAATTCAGGAGCAAAAGATCAGAATTCTTCATTTGAAACCTTTGTCAGCTACTGGCCATTTGACCTCAGACTGTTTACTTGTTCATAACGAGTATCATGTTTCTCAAATAGCAGTTGGCATTGGATATTACAACATCTGACCTAATTATCTTAGAGGGTTTTTTTTTTAATAAAAAAGAAAAGTTACAAAAGTTTCATAATCTGTACGCATTAAGTAAACTAAAATTTTTATTGTCATTTGGGTGGCCTTGGATATTGAAATAGCACAACGTAAAAATTGGGTGTTAGAACACATATAAAATTTTAACCCTCGTGACTTAGCTATCTGTTCAAATTTGGGTAATTCAGAGGGAAGAAGTGCCACCGTCTTGATGATGCTATAAACTGTACAGAGAAGCTCAGCTTGGTCCCTTATCAGCTGCTATTTATGGTACAGTATGAAATTGCGCCGTATTATTTAGAAGATGGAGAAAAAAACATTGATAACACACTACTGTGGTTCCATTATATTGTGTTCCTACAGCTGAAAGCCTTCAAGAAAATTTGATGATGTTAAATTGGTACCTTGTTACTCAGGCTATTAACTCCAATTGATATTTTTGATCTCTATCAAAAAAACAGGAAGCAAAACTTTCAAATCTTACTTTGTTTTGAAATCTAACACGCGTATTGCAAGAAAAGCCAACAGAAGTAAATGGATTAAGCAGACGAGCTGTTACTACTATTAAATAACCACCAATGATCATCTTAAGGTAGGGGTGACCAGAATAAGCTCTATAGGTCAGTGCAATTGCCTCCATACTATTAGACATTTTTTTTTAAAAGAGCATTAACTAGAAGACCCATGAAATATTGTCCCTTCCGTATCTTTGTTTCACAATGTAGGACTCCATTCATTATTATTACCTTTGCCATTGTTTACTTATGCATCTCCTTTAGTCATATCCCTGATGCCGTTCAAAATCAGAAGTTGTCTCTTTCGTTCATATAAGATCCAGTTGTTCATTTAAATGTAACGTTTTTTTTTTCTTGTTTACAGAACAATAGGAAGCGAATTTTGGGAAAGTAGGTATTTCTCATTATGTTTGATTTAGCCTCAGAAGTAAAGGATATGTTATAATCCAGGTGATTTCACAGGCCAAATATATATTATGAAAAGTATTTTTGAAAGCTCATTAGGAACAACTGCTCTTGGTAATCTAAAGATGCTGTGGATAGACGGTCCCAGAGCAGCACGCTGTGATCATTTCCAAACACCTTTGTGAGCAGTCTATCCTGAGCCACACATAAAAGAACTAACGCCTTTTGTTTCCTGTTCCTGTCATTCTTCAGCTATACAGAGTGGAAATGCAAATCAGAGTTGCCTAGTTAAAAAAAAAAAAAAAAAAAAAAAAAAAAAGAAAGATAGTCTTCAAATTAACTTTGCAAATATCTTCATACAGCGACCTATCAAACTGTAGGGAAATAACGAGGGTAAAATGAGTGAGGGGTAAACAACACAAAACAGATTACAACATCCATAATAGTGGACCAATAGTGCCATCTATCGCTTTAAATACAAGTCTGTTATACAATTACAATTTTTTATGTCACAAAATAATATGCTTTTATTTTAGGTCATTTTATACGCTTGCAAATAATATGATCTTAATAGCTTGAGTTACACTTCAAGCTCTATGTTATGGATAGCATATTATATTTATTACATATTAAATTTACTATATTCATTATCTTTTAGGTGATAGTTTCAGTTTATCAAAATGTTATGCTCTTTCCAAGGAGTTCTGTACAAGGAGTGGCTGAAGGATCATATAGATGTAGAAAACATGAATAATGAGAGCAAACTCTGGGTGCTGCATATAAATGGCATTCAGCTTAGAAAACAAATTTTCTTTAGGCTCCTGGGAGGCTCAGTCGGTTGAGCGTCTGACTTCGGCTCAGTTTATGATCTCACAGTTGATGAGTTCGAGCCCCACGTCAGCTCTGTGCTGACAGCTCAGAGTCTAGAGCCTGCTTCAGATTCTGAGTTCCCCTCTCTCTCACCCCTCAACCGTTCACGTCTGCCTGTCTCTGTCTTTCAAAAGTAAATACATGTTAAAAAATTAAAGAAAAAAAAGAAATCAAATTATCTGGTGTGTGTGTGTGTGTGTGTGTGTGTGTGTATACACATACGATATAGCCATACTGAAAATTCCTCGGTTTTATGCAAAAGGTGCTTGGAGAAAGGGAGGAAAAAAGAAAACACTCCAAAATCTTTCTGTCAAGATATTCTTGCAACGATTCTACAACATGCAGTTTTGCCTTGGGGTTCACTTTGCTTCCTGTATTATTCTAAGGGAATCAGGTAACTGTTTTTAAACCTAAGCTGTTTCCAGAGACGTAATTAAATGCTTAGACCCATTTCTTTTTTTTTTTTTAAGTTTGTTTATTTACTCTGAGAGAGAGAGAGAGAGAGAGAGAGAGAGAAAGTGGGGGGGGGGCAGAGATAGAGGGAGAGAGAGAATCCCAAGTAAGCTCCAAGCTGTGAGCACAGAGCCCAAAGTGGGCTCGATCCCACAACTGCTAGATCATGATCTGAGCTGAAATCAAGAGTCAGACACTTAACCAACCGAGCCACCCAAGTACCCCTCATAGACCCATTCGTAATAAAACAACGGATTCCAGAAATAATGGAATGATGTCCTGAATGTGTTGAAGACAAAACAAATAAACAAAAAAGAATGATAATAAAAATACAATGTATAAATCTATATGAGTAATAATGTTTTTCAAAAAAGGAAGTGAATTAGGTTTAACGTTGTCATGTTGGCCAACACGCTCCACAAGATGTAGTAAAGAAGGAAAATGATCCCAGACTGAAGTATGTTTCTGGATGAAGGAAAAAAGTGATCGGAAAGGGAGAATTTAACAGATAATCACTGTTGAAGATGCAATCATAACCACATCTTGCGGGATTTTTTCCATCGTCATTATTAAGGTATAATTTACATCCAATAAAATTCACCATTTCTAGTGTATAATTCTGTATTTGGACCAATGACAGTATAATCATATAGTCACCACTGTAATCAATGCAACAGTTCCATCAACTGAGACATTTCCTTTAAATGTCCTTGTAGCTGTACCTTCCTCATTTATCAGGCACTAATCTGTGTCAGACCCGATAATTTTGCCCAGTCCAGAAAGTCATGCAAGCAAATTAAATGGTAAAGAGTATACTGAGTTTGGCTTCTTTTACTTAGCATAGCACCTTCGAAATTCATTTATGCTGTTGAGTGCATCCCTAGTTTGTCATTTTTGTTGCTCGGTAGTAAACTATCGTGTGCATGTGGATCCAGAGTTGGCTTACCCATTCCTTGGTTGAGGTACATTTGTGTTGTTCCCAGATTGGATAGATTATGAATAAAGTTACTACAGACATTCTTACATGGGTTTTTATGTAAACATAGGATTTTATTTCACTTGGGGAGATATTTAGGAGTAGGATTACTAAATCATATGGTTAAGTGTATGTTTAACAGAGTGAGAAAACTATCAAACCATTTTTCCATGGTATCTATAGAATTTTGCATAGCCTCTAGCAACGTATGGAGATTCCTTTACTTGGTGTTTTCGTCAGCACTTGGTATTGTCAGTTTGTGTCCTTGTGTGTTTAGATATTCAAATAGATGTGTTGTGATACCGCAAGGTGGCTTTTATTTATTTACTTTTAATTTTTAACTAATTTTTTATTTTAGTTAACATACAGTGCAATAATGGTTTCGGAAGCAGACTTCAGTTATTCATCATTTACATATAACACCCAGTGCTCATAACAATTGCCCTCCTTAATGCCCATCACCCCTCTAGCCCATCCCCCACCCACCTCCCCTCCAGCAACCATCAGTTTGTTGTCTGTCATTAAGAGTCTTGTAGTTTGTTTCTCTCTCAATCTCCCCGCCACCCCCCCTCCCGCCATTTCCCATATGTTCATCTATTTTGTTTCTTAAATCCCACATGTGAGACTGATATCATGTATTTGTCTTTCTCTGATGGGCGTATTGCTTAACAATACATTCTAGCTCCATCCATGTAATTTCAGATGGCAAAATTTTATTTTTTTTGATGAATGAATAATATTCCATTGTATATATTTACCATATCTTCTTTATCCATTCATCAGTCAGTGGACATTTGGGCTCTTTCCTTAGCTTGGCCATTGTTGATAATGCTGCTATAAACATTGGGGTGCATGTACCCCTTTGAATCTGTATTTTTTATGTTTCGGGTCCATGTGGGTTTTAATCTGCAATACCCAACTGACAAATGATTTTGAGCATCTTTTTGTGTGCTTGTGTGCCATTGGTATGTCCTATCTGGTGAAGTGTCTGTTCAGATCCTATACCCATTTTTTAATTGATTTGTTTTCTTATTGGTGTTGGGGTTTTCTTTATGTATTCTGGTTACGGATCCTTTATCAAATATACAATTTGAAGGCATTTTTCTCCCAGACCATGCCTTTTTCCACTTTCTTCCTAACTGTATTTCAAAGAAGAGTAGATTTTAATTCTGATGGAGTCCAATTAATCACTTTTATTAAGAACTATGATTTTGTTGTCATGCCTAAGAAATCATTAAATATGTCAAAGTCACAAAGATTTTTTTATGCTTCATTGTATAACTTTGTAATATAAGGATTTTAGGTTTTACATTTAGTAAAATTACTGTAGCTTACATTAAGTCTTGAAAGCAGGTAATGTGAGTCATCCACTTTTGTTCTTTTTTATTATTATTCACATTTAGGCTATTCTAATTAATTCATGTTTCTGCATCGATTTTAAAACAGTTGGTCCAATACAAAAAAAATCCTGCCACGTTTTATTGAAATTACAATGATTTTCTAGATCATATTGAGGAGAATTGACATCTTGACAAAATAGTATCTTCTAATCAATCAACACAAGTTTTCCATCATTTATTTACATCTCTTTTGATTTATTTAATCAATATTTTATAGTTTATAGCACATAGACACTATACATATTTTGAAGAATTTATACCTAAAATTATTTCATTTTTTTGTATTTTTTGAGTGTAATATTCATGTGTATATTCAAGTGTAAATTCATGTATTTTTTGAGTGTAATAATATACTTTATGTTTAATTTTGCCAACAACCATTCAGTATTAGTATATTCAAATAGGATTATTTTTTAATCTGTGACCTTGCTAATTGGTGTGTGTTTATGAGTCTGTGTATCGATTCTTTATGATTTTCTAAGTAGATAGTCATATTCTCTATAAGACTGAGAACTTTATTTTATTCAAATTATTTTATTCACTCCTTTCCTTTCCTTTCCTTTCCTTTCCTTTCCTTTCCTTTCCTTTCTTTTCCTTTCCTTTCCTCTCCTCTCCTCTCTCTCCTCTCCTTTCCTTTCCTTTCTGCACTGGCTGGAACCTGCATATGATGTGGATTAGAAATCATGAGAATAATTAATTATATTGTACTTGGGCTTAATCATAGGGAGAAATCATTTCCAGAATATCTGGCTTACAAAACATGGTACCTAATAACTATAAAAGATGTATGAAAGATACAATAAATATTAGAAATATTAGTTTAATTTTAATTTATTTTTCCAATATCTATATATAAAATGTGCTATATGTAAAGATCATGTTTATTTGCATACATATGCTTATAGATATACACACTAATGAAAGGTACATTTTATTCTTCTTATATCCCAATGGAGTATAATATAAAAATTTTCCTTGGGATGCATATAATCCACTCTGCAGGGTACTGCCATATAAAAGTAAACCCAGCATATATTCATTCTCATCTCGTGCCAACAGGTTCCAGCCAGTGCAGAAAAGAAAGGAAAGGGGAGGAGAGAGAGGAGAGGAGAGGAGAGGAGAGGAGAGGAGAGGAGAGGAGAGGAAACAGAGAGCGCAATGCATTTCCAGAAATTAAAAACTATATCAATATAAATATAAATAAATAAACATATATATTTAGCAGGGGTAAATATAAATAGATAAATTAATCAATTTGTTTATTTATTCGTACACACATATACATATATCCACATGTGTATATATGTATTCACTAGGGGTATAATAGGACAGGATAAATTCCTGAAATACTAATTTGTGTTTTGGTCTTTCTCTGGTTGACCACTTCATCTGCCTAAATGCCAGTAGGCAGTATGTTCATTTGTTTTGGTTTTTTAAATTCCACATATGAGTGAAATCATATGGTATTTGTCTTTCTTTGACTGATTTATTTCACTTAGTAAAATACTCTCTAGCTCCTTCCACATCATTGAAAATGGCAGGATTTCATTCTTTTTATGGCTGAGTAATATTCCATTTTGTGTGTGTGTGTGTGTGTGTGTGTGTGTGTGTGTGTATAACTTCTTTATGCATTCAAAAGTTGATGGATATTTGGGCTCTTTACATAATTTGGCTATTGTTGATAATGCCGCTATAAAAATTAGGGTATATGAATTCATTCAAATCTCTATTTTTTACCCTTTGGGCAAATACCTACTAGGGCAATTGCTGGCTTGTATGATTCTTCTATTTTTAACTTTTTGAGGAACCCCCATACTGTTTTCCAGAATGGCTGCACAAGTTTTCACTCCTACCAACAGTGCAAGAGGGTTCCCCTTTCTCCACATCCTCACCAACAATTACTGTTTCTTTGTTAACAAAAGAAAAAAAGACGCAAACCAAGAAACAGACTTTTAACCATAGAGAACAAACTGATGATTACGAAAAGGGAGATGGGGGGGATGGGTTGGTGATGGGGATTAAGGAGTACACTCGCTGTGGTGAGCACTGGGTGTTCTACGTAAGTGCTGAATCACTAAACTCTAACCCTAAAACTAATATTACCCTGCATGATAACAAACCACAATTTGTAAAAACTTGGGAGAAAAAAATAAAAGCCAATAAGCATGACATTTATAGTCACTATGTCAGCAAAGGTTTAGGTTGCAAGATCCAAAATTGGATACACGTGGAAAAAAAAATTCTTATTCATGTCTTTGAATGTTTGAACTTCTTAGAGAATTATATCAAGAGGGAGTCATGTAAGAGATGGTCTTGAAGGTAGGACGGTCCTGCAAGTCTAGGAACTCTGTGTTGTACGCGTCACATCCACAGTGTGACCACTTACCACCGGCTCCACCGCTACGACTCTGGAGTCCTCTTTATCACGTCTAATCTCTCTTACTGCAGGAGCCTCTATAACGGTCTTGCTGTTTCCTCCTGGGTCTGACAAGGCATAGCAGTCAAAGTTGGATCTTCTGAAATAACCTGTTCAGAATAAAATCAAGCCCCTGGCTCCCTTCTGACTTTATCTCCCACCACTACAGAGCTATTGAAATGGAACAGAAAACCAAATCCTAGCTTGAGCGTAGTGATAGCCAAAGCTGCAGGGAAAGCAGACAAAGTGAATTTCATTGTTTAAAACACAGAGTCCTATGAAGCCCATGCCAGATCTTCGAACTTCAAGAGGAGAGATGCTGTCCTCTTTTGTATAATTTGTTTTGGGATTGATCTGCAAAAAGCCATTTCTCAACGAAATCCTATTTTTTCTATATAGTTGGGTTTGGCATATTATTAAAAGTGGGATTTATATGGAAATCATAAATTCTCTCTATGCACAATCGTTTATAGATTAACAAGTTATTCAAACCTCTAATTCATACAAGACAACATAAACTGGGTAACTGAGGGATCACTATCAATATATTTATTTATATTTAGTCACGATAAGTAGAGAGATGATAAATGATAGGTAGACAGATATAGGTAGATAGATGATAGATGATAGATAGATAGATAGATACCTGGATTACAGAAATGATTAAAGTAATTGAAAACTATAATTTATCAAATGCACCCCTTACTCTGTAAGGTTTCGTTTTCACTGACTGATAGGTTAGCATTTGCTGATGTGATGTACGGAATAATTGGGTGTGAGGTAAGCTGCTATAAAAAGAACCCCAAAATATAGCAGTTAAACCAACGATGTTTATCTCTCACCTAACAATATGGCCGTTCTGGCGTCAGGCAACCAATCTCTACCCATTCTGAATTCTGCCATTCTCACATCCTGCTGTTCATAGGGTTGATGATACCCAGCCAGCCGAAATAAATGAACTGTTGCATCTATAACTGAGTTTTCCTAAGAAATCTTCCATTCACTCTTTTCCTTTAGCGGGGACCTTTTTAATATCCCGCAACAGCTGATTGCCTGATTAATGCCCCATAAAATGCATAACTTGCTATTATGAATGACCTGAGTTTTGGCAGGAAAAAGTATAGACGATATTATGCACACACACTAGCTATAAATTATCTTTTGCTAGCGCTGAATCCAAGTTTAAGTACACAAACATTCATAACAAAAAACTCTTCCCTTTTGGATATTTCAAAAAGATTTTCTCATAGCTTAAACGTACATCAGAGTGTTGCTTTTAATCTCCTATGAAAGATTACATCTGCTTGATAAAACAATGGCAAAATCAAGACTGTTAATACTGAAACAGAGTAGTCTTATGTTTTCAATCAACAAAATAAGCTCAAAATATGTCATGGGGAACCTAGGCTAGTTACTGTAAGATTCTACTGAATGGCCACTTCTAAACGATTTAAGACATGTTTAACGGGGGAGAGTGGGTTAAGAAAAGAGTATCAAACTATATTTTGATGTATAATAGTTATGTGTCTTTAATCTTTGACTGATTTGAATAAAATTTTGATATGACAAATCCAAATTTGAATATCGCTCACAGAACAATCCGGTGAGTTAATGCAGTTGAGACACTTAAAATTGCTTGACAAAATTAGTCCCTGCTTCCTCCCTAATTGCCATGATGACATTAAAACTAATTTTGATGTCCAGCTTGTGACTGTTGCAAAAAATATATATATTTTTAATTAAGACATATTAAAAAAATGAAAATTTACCTTCTATTCCCTGTGACTTTTGGTGTCTTTCACATATTTGTTGCATCATCATAGTGAATGTTAAATTTTCAAAAAAGATCTTTCCTATGGGGAGAAGCAATACAGCTTCTCTAAAACCTGACTACCTAGGTCAGAAGTGTGGCTCATCCTTTAGCTAGCGGTATGACCTTGAATAGGTGGATTAACCTCTCAAGTACCTGTTTTTGTTTTTGTTTTTTATTGGTAAAATGAGCATGTTAATAGCAAATACTTCCTAGGGACAATGCATGTAAGGAATTTAGAGTCTGGTACAGAATCAGAGCTCAATTAAATGATATGAATGATTCTTGTAATTTGTTGTCATTACTTTTACTATTGTTTTCTTAAAGGCTGATCAAATATTAAACAAAAGGTAAAAATGGAAACATACTTCTTTGAGACTAATAATTTTTTTTATTATTTTTTGCTCCCAATAAAATAAACTATTGTCCCTACATGTGTTTCTTTACCGCCAAATCTAATAATAAATTTATAAAACCTGCTAACTGCCCTATATGAAGTAATATAAAGTATTTTTTCTATTTTTATCCCACTTATTTCATAAATTCATTATCCAGTACAATAATGATAAAATAATGGCTATCTGTTTGAAATCAAAGTTGGTCAACCTGAGATGATAATTGTCTGATGTGTCCAAATTATTTCTTTTCGTTTGTTCTTGTTGTGTTTAAAGAAGATATGAATGTGACAGAGTGAGCAAGCAAGAGGATTGACCATATAAGGCCCCCCTAAAAAAAGGAAGAATAAAATGGAAAAGTAACCCTTCCTCCAAAAAAGGAAAAGGGCAGTAGGTATCTTGAAAGGCTGACGGGCATTATAAGAAGAAATATTTTTTCTTCAATATATAGTATGTCACTCTGAATCCCCTTTCTCACTTCTGAAAACTGGCATTCAAGTCCCTGTAGCATCATAGTTTGGAATAGTGAACACAGTTGCCCTATAAAGTTGGCCAAATAGAATTTTCAACACAATAGTGAAATAGTTGCTGAAATTCTCAAGCAGTGAGGCAAACTATTTTTCTAATTTTTCCCCATAAGAATTTGTACATTACAGAAAACTTTTTGGTGTATTACTATACTTAGCCAGAAAAGTATTTTTTAAAATATTATTTAATGATATTAGCTAAAGTTTCTGGGGAGAAAACAAGAGATTACTCTCTCCACTTTATTTTGACTATACATTCATTTAAAAACTAATAATGAATTAATAAAACTTACTAACTTCTCTATGTGAAGTTACATAAAACATATTTATCTATGTTATCCTACTTATTGACTAAATATATTATCCAGTAAAATATTGATAAAATAACATTCAAATATTTTAACATATACTGTAATCATCAGCTATAATCAACAAGGTGTCAACTTGATTATCAAAATTATATTAATATATTGTTATATATAGGATATTGAAAGTAAATAACATATAAGTGCATTGTTTTTCTTTCCTATAAAGAGAATGACACTATCAATCAGGAGCTGTTAGTTTTTTTTTTTTTTTTCCCTTAAGTTTATTTCAGAGGTAGAGAGAGAGAGAGTGATCAGGGAATGGGCAGAGAGAGGGAGAGAGAAAATCTCAAGCAGGGTCCATGCTGTTAGCGCACCCAACCCAGGGCTTGATCTCACCATCTGTGAGATCATGACCTGAGCCAAAATCAATAGACACTTACCTGACTGAGCCACCCAGGTGCCCCAGGAGCTACAATTTTGCTAAGTCTTAACATTTCCCTGGGGTAAATGGAGTCACTATCACCTATCCCTATATACATAAGGACAAAAAATGGTAGGTTAAATAAGCACATTCTGAACTCTTTGAGAAAAAAAAAAAAACATTACTATTCTTGTATTAGTTGTATTAGTATTCTTATTCCAAAACCGTCGTTATTTCAATGTAAAATAAAGCAAATGAATTACGTGATTATTCTCACTCTGTCATTTCCTTGTGAACCAGAATTATCAATGTGTATGAACTGTGACACCATGTAATCGCTGATTAGGTCATATAAAAATTCCATAAGTTTGGATTGGAACAGAAATGGAAATATAACATGACCTCACAAGACATTTTATCTGAATAAAGTCATTTATACCTATTAATTCCAAATCCTCTGAAAAGGACAAGAAAAAATGATCCACTCGAATTATAATATTGACTGATTAAAAGAAAAATGGATTCCTTGGGGAAATAGATGATTTCTTGTCTAGGAAAGAAAATGTACAAAATGAGCACGGACCATCTTGACATACCAGATAACAAGAATACTAGTAAGGGTTATGCCCTAAAGATTTAAGAGCCAACATTCGGAGGTTCCAATTTGTCAAATATGGGACACTTTGATATATAGTACAGATAAGAGGTGTGATGGATTAAAACCCATCATAAATCCAGGAGTTCAAATTAACATGAAAAATAATAATTGCCCAAGTCCTGAGAAAAACACTTAACCGATTCATTTATTGAAAACTGAGTAAGTGATAGAAAAATCTAGGTGACTGTCCCACCTTTCCTGTATGAACTATGCCATTAGGAAACCAAACAATGGATGAAGAGTAGCATGCCTTTACAAATTATTTTACTTGAAGAGTTAAAATAAAATGATAGAATTAAATCACTACCATTTTTTAACCTCCAGTGGAAGATAGAAGGAGAATTTGAGTATAAATGGCAAAAACAAAAAGAGCAAAAACCAGAAGCAGATATGCTCGGCCTCCTATTAAAAGAATCTATTGCCATGGATGAAAACTACCAAATCTGGGGACACCTGGGTGGCTCAGCCAAATGCCTGATTTCTGCTCAGGTCATGATCTTGTAGTTTGTGACTTTGAGCCCCACATTGGGCTCTGTGCTGACATCTCAGAACCTGGAGCCTGTTTCGGATTCTGTGTCTCCCTCTCTCTGCCCCTCCCCTCTCTCTCTTTCTTTCTCTCTCAAAAATAAATAAACATTAAAAAGGTTTTAAAGAAAAAAAACTATCAAATCTGTCCAAAACATTTTAAACTGTTTTATGAGGATGCAATCAACCCACTTCAGATTCAGAGAAACTTTCCAGATCAATGTCACAGGATCTAAAACAGATAAATTGTAAAGAACAGAAAAGAAAGAGAGATCTAACCTATAGAGTACAAGTCACAGCAAGCTATAAAATGGAAAAAAAAAATAATTCTGGTGCTAATGATACACACATGCTTAACAAAACAGAAAGAAATTCAAGGAACCAAATTCTATAAATATCAGAATAAAGATTAACTATTGGAAGAAAGAATGGAGCTGTGATCGGTTTGGGAAACAAGGAAAGTCTTCTGGAATGACTCAGAAAGTTATATTTCTTAGCCTTTTCTGTGAATGCAAGTATGTTCAACATATAGTTTGCTAACCAAATAAAGACAATTCATTTGACTAAGTTATCACAAAATTTAAAATAATGGAGTTTGAAATAAAAGTGGTTTTATTGCATTCCTCCATTTAAGTAAACTTGTTTAATCATGACACTGGTTTCTTAGGAATAAATGTAAAATGATTGACTATTCAATTTTCATATGAAACCTCTCTTCTACTTCATTTATCACGTTCTTTCCTTTTCAGTGATTTAAGGGAATACGCAGTTTATCATATTCTCCATCTGAGAACAGAAATCTTACAGAATACATGATTTGAACAATCAAACACTTGAACAGACTTAGAAAAAATAATACAAATCATATCAACTTACATTTAACATTCCTTCCTCTACGAAGGCTTTGAAAGCATAGCGGAACATGAAGATGGCTACAGCATAAATTCTGTGATAATCATGTGCCATTTTTGGCAGAATAATTTGTATTGCTCATTAAGTCCCTAATATATGACTTTTATATGCAATTACTAACTGGTTAAGAAACAATCAATGAGAGTATTTCCTACCAATTAGTGTTCTTTCTCATTAAATATTTAATTGCTTAATAGAACTAAACATCACATGTTTTTCTCCACACCAGTTGTGAAAGATGAAAGATAAAACAGCATATCTCATGAAATGTCATCTCCTACATCCAAATTGCTTTCCTTTTATTTTGCAATGATCTCTTTAATTGCCTTGATTAAATTCCTTTGACTAGCCTGTGGTGTTTTGTTTTGATCTTATAAGATTCTTAAGGAACGTTTCTAGGGAAAGCTTTTGCATGGTCACCCGTTTTCATGTGAAATTTGTGACTCTAACACCACATCCTCCCCACAAGCTACCAAAATCTAATTTTAATCACTTGCTAAAAACATTGAATGCTATAATAATAACGACCCCTACTCATTTGAAAAAAAAAGTAGAGAATAAAAACCATTTACATGAATTGTGGTTAGCAAACTTTTTCTGTAAAGACCTAGACAGTTAATATTATTATTTTTGCTAACTTTACATTCTCTGTCACACTTACTGATGTCACTCTCCTGATGTTGTCCAGAAGTTGCCCTAAATAAACTTGAAGTTGCCTGCAATATCTGAGCAAATTTGTGTGGCTGTGTTCCAATAAAACTTTATTTACAAAAACAGGTGGATAGCTGGATTTAGTATAGTATTTGGTTTAGAAGAAAAGGTCCCTCTTCTCTTGCATTTATCTATTAAATCATTCCACAAATATTTATTATGCACCCATTAGGTACATATTATCTTGGTGGGAGACTAGCAATACAAATAAACAAGTGGATGTATATCAAGTCTGATGGCGATGGGCATTATGAAGAAAATTAAAGCAAAAACTAAGGAGATAAAGTCAAGTCGTGGTTCGAGGGAGCATTTTATATGGTAGACAGTGTAGACCACACTGATAGGTGACAAATAATAGAGACCTAGAGGAAGACTGTAAGAACAGGTATCTTAGCGAAGAGAGCCTTAGGCAAAGGAAACTGCATGTATGATGACCATTAGGTTGAACAAGCATATTATGGTTAAGAAATAGCAAAACAGATTAATGAGCCCAGAGCAGAAAGAGAAAGGGAGAAAGTGATGAATTAGAATGTGTAGCCAGTATACAGTGTGTGTGGAGAGAATGGTTATCTGGGGAGGACATCACATAGTACTTTTATGGTATTTTAATTTCTATCCTGATAAAATAGAAGACCACTGGAGCTTAAGAAGAGTGAGGTGACGTAAGGTAACTTTTATGTTTTATATGAATCCCTCTGGTTGCCTTGTTGATAATAGACTGCAGAGAGGCGAGAATGGAGGCAAGTAGAAGTTTTAGGAGCTATTGGAACAATCTAAGTGAAATGTTATGGTGACCTGGGCCAGGGCAATAGCTGTGTAGACAGTGAGAAACTGTATGAGTACCATTTAAAATAATGTGGGCTTCTGGAATAAGCCCAGAAAACAATTACTATTAAATCTGAAAAGCGTAAGGATATTATTAAAAAAATTTAATGTAATATACTCTACTTGTAAAGATATTTTGATTTATGTTGATATAGGTGAATATTCCCAATATTACCAGCACTCACAAAGATATAAGCATCATAAAGTCTAATGTATCATATTGGATTTGCACCTGGAAAAATTATGGTCACAAAATTTTCAGAATATGAAGAAAAGTACTAAGAAAAAAACATTTTCTATTTCAGAGATTGACTCAACAGATCAGAAGTTAGAGAAGAGTTTCTGGTCTAGATTCAGTGCCCTCACTGCTTTGTTGGAAAAATTCAGGCCTGATTAAACTTTCTTTGGATATTTAACAAAAATTGTTTTTGTAACGATTAGGCTGGCATGTTTTTGTTTTTGTTTGTTTCTTGTTTTTGCATTGTGATCATCTTTTGAAAGATATGCAAAGATATTGAGGAATAAACAACGAAGCATAAATTTGAACTTTCTAAGCTGAGTGCTGTTTCACAGATGGCTGTCTGTAATAAATGTTAATGCAGTAAGTAAAGACTTTGCTAAAAATAAAATCTAAAAAACGTGGAATGTCTTAAATGAGTAATAATTTAAAGTATTATCATTGGATCTACATGTATCTAATTTCACTATCTGAACAAAGCAATAAAGGAAATATGTAGGAGGATTTCACTTATGATTTGCAGGAGTCTCCCAACCCCACACATGAAATCATTGCTTTTATTTTAAATTTCTTTAGAGAGGACAGTCAACATTTTTAATGCTAATGAATAGAAAATGTTTCTCATTACATTCATCTAAGAAATGTTGGCTTTACATGTAAATAGAATAATATTTAGCAAAACATCAATACCAACTTTTGAAATGGAAATTTTAGTAGAATCTAAAAGATCTTCTTTTTAAAAATACTGATAGGATGATGATCGCTTCAAAATATTTTATGCTCAGAATATAGGAACACATATATAACAATAAATATTACTCAACTAGAGATTATTCAATTATTTCTACAAAAGTTATTTTTGTTATTGCTTTACTTAAAGCCATAGAAAACTATTCACAAATTAGTGAACCCTATGTCATTGGTTTGTACAATGAGATATACTTAACTTTTTGAGTAATATTATGGTTGATAAAAAGCACTAGTGAATTCGTTTGGCCTCAGAGACCTCCAAGGGAAAGTCACACCTAAAATAATACAATATTTGGGGGTATGTAATTAAGTGGGGAAAAGCAACTCGTGTTTCTGAAAGAAAACTAAGAAAGAGAAGATTGATGTGGTTTAGAAGGTCTGTGGGAGGTTCCATCAAGAAGATCTGACTTGAACTGACCTTCAAAAGAAGCAGAACTCTGAGATGACTCTTTTAGTTTCAGAGAATTACTATAAAAACATTGGAATTACATAAATGTAACTTGCAGGAATGAGTTGATCTACTCCACTGGATTCGGGATTGCTTGTGATTCTTCCCAGGTTTGTTGCAGAGATTGTGGAAGAGGGGCTAGTAAGGGAGAGAAACCCTGGAAGGTTAAGGGAATGCAAGAGACAGAGACCGACAGGAGGTAACTCCCATTCTCAGACAACTAGGAAGGACAAAGTATTTGGAATCTTTGATTTCCTTTATTTGTATTAATTTCAATACTTTAAGAATTCATTTATTTTATTCACAATTGAGAGTTTACGTGAATAATACAATCATGAAGATTTATAACAACATTGACTCTAATTATATGTATTGTTTCTGTATCTACAAGTTTCGGTAGCCATCAATTTTTAAGAAAGAGAGAGAAGACAGAGAACTGAGGGATTATTAGAAAGTAACCTCAGTGAGTAAACATCGCCAGCTTCCTGAAGTTAGAAAAAAAAAAGTTTTGTTAATAATCAGTAACATCACTTTTTTTTCTTTTATTCCTGAAGGATAGCTGAAATGAGATGTAACTCTGCCCAACTTCTCTTCTAGCTGAAAAACAAGAATTGGGTAGAAAGTCTGAAGTTTATGAAACGCATTTTTAATCTGGGGAGAGAATAAGTCAAATCAGGTGGATCTGTTGAGTAGAGCAACTAAAAACCATTGAGGCCACACATGAACTGAGTGACTGAAGTTAAGCATAATGGGTGGTGGACAGAATAGCCTCCCCCTACCATGCCCCAAAATGTTTATCACCTAATCTCTGCAAAAGATAATTTGCAAAAGTGATGAAGTTAAGGATCTTGAGATAGGGAGAATATTCTGGACTATCCCTCTGGGCCCAATGTAATCATTAAAGATCTTTAATTATTTACTTATTTATTTTTACTTTTTTAAAAATGTTTATTTTTTAAGAGAGAGAGAGAGAGAGAGAGAGACAGAGTGTGGGGGGGAGGGGGAGGGGCAGAGAGGGGTAGACACAGACTCTGAAGCAGGCTCCAGGCTCTGAACTGTCAGTGCAGAGCCTGACATGGGGCTCAAACTCAGAAATGCAAGATCATGACCTGAACTGAAGTCCCACACTTAACCGACTGACCCACCAGGCGCCCCTAAAGATCTTTATAGGGAAAAGAGGGAAACAGGAAAATCAGAAAAGGAGATGTGAAGACAGAAACAGAGGTCAGAGTGATGTGATTGCTGCCTGAAAGAGAGCCGTGAGCCAAATAATACGCGTAGCTTCTAGAAACCGGAAAAAGGCCAAGAAATGGAATGGACCCTGGGCCTCTGGTGGGAGCACGGACCTGCTGACACCTTGATTTTAGCACTGTGAGACGGACTTGAACTTGTGATCTCCAGAACTGTAGATAATGACTTCATATAATTTTAAGCCACTAAGTCTAATAATTTCTTTTTTTTTTACAGCAACAATAAGAAAACAAGGCAGTACTAAGGGAGACCTTGAATAGCATTGATATATCCTACCAGCAATACAATTTGTGGGGGAAATGAAGCAAGTATTTTGCAGGATAGCACGTAATAGAATAAAGAGAAGAACTGTAGAAGTGTTTCTTTTCCCTGAACGGCCTCTAATCAGAGAAAAGATTAGGTAGTCAAACATAGGTCATACTGGTAACCAGTTCCAGAATAGATTAAAATGATCTCCTTCAAATTCTTATCTGCTTTTAGCTACCACACTCTTCCTCCACTCTTTTCATCCAGACTTCTAAAAAGAGTTCTCTACATTTTTTATCTATAATTGAATATGTTTATTTGTTCTTCATTTAACAGTCCCGGAGTTTTACCTTTACATCTAGATTGCAAGTGATCTTGCACTGAGTACCAATAATTTTCAGATTCCTTCTCAGATTTCTTAAAAGATATCCATTGTTACTTTTCCCCCAAAATTTAAGCAAAATGAGAAAACACTAAAAAATGGTTTTCTAGCTTTATTAAGAAATAATTGACTCACATTACTGCACACACCTTGATGGCTTAATTTACTTATATTGTGAAATGGTTACCACAAGTTCAGCTAATATCCATATAGATGGGGTAAAAAGAAAAGAAAAAGAAACTAATTTTCTCCTTGTGAAAACAGTATTGGGATTTACTCTTTTTGCGTCCTTCTTATATATCGTACAGTGGTGATAGCTCTAGTCATCATATTGTACATTACATCCCCAGGACTTATTTCTCTTATAAAAAATTTTTAATGTTTATTTATCTTTAAGAGGGAGAGAGACAGAGCATGAGTGAGGGAGGGGCAGAGAGACAGAGGGAGACACAGAATCGGAAGCAGGCTCCAGGCTCCAAGCTGTCAGCACAGAGGCTGACACGGGGCTCGAAGCCACAAACCATGAGATCATGACCTGAGCCAAAGGTGGGCGCCCAACTAACAGCCACCCAGGCACCCCAGACTTATTTGTCTTATAAATGGAAGTTTGTACCTTTTCACCACCTTCTCCCATTTCCCCTCCTGTTACCCCCTGTGTCTGGTAAGCACAGGACTGATGTCTAACAGAAACACAAGAAGGGATCATTTTTTTTAATTTAAATTCTAGTGAGCACATATGGTAAAATTGTTTTCGGTTGTAGAATTTAGTGGTTCATCACTTACATATAACACACACTGCTCATCATAAGTGCCCTCTTTAAGACCCATCACCCATTTAGCCCATCCCTCTGCCCACCTCCCTTCATCAACTCTCTGTTTGTTCTCTATAGTTAAGAGTCTTATGGTTTATTTCCCTCCTTTTACCCCTTTCCCATATGTTCATGTTTTGTTTCTTTAATTCTACATATGAGTGAAATCATATGGTATTTGTCTTTCTCTGACTTATTTCACTTAGCATAATACACTCTAGTTCCATCCATGTCGCTGCAAACGGCAAGATTTCATTCTTTTTGATGGATGAAAACTACTCCATGGTATGTATGTGTGATTGTGTGTGTGTGTGTATGTATGTATATATACGTGTGTGTGTGTGTGTGTGTGTGTGTGTGTGTGTGTGTGTACGTATATACCACATCTTTATCCATTCATCAGTTGATGGACATTTTGGGCTCTTTCCATAAGTCGGCCATCGTTGTTAATGCTGCTATAAACATCAGGGTGCATGCCCCTCAAGTCAGTATTTTTGTACCCTTTGGGCAAATACCTAATTATGCAATTCCTGGGTTACAGGGTAGTTCTATTTTTAAATTTTGAGGAGCCCCCATACTATTCTCCAGAGTGGCTGCACCAGCTTTCATTCCCACCACCAGTGCAAGTGGTTTCCTCTTTCTCCACATCCTTGCCAACACCTGTTGTTTCCTCTGTTGCTAATTTTAGCCATTCTTACAGGTGTGAGGTCATATCTCATCATGATTTTGATTTGTATTTCCCTGATGATGAGTGATGTTGAACATCTATTCATGAGTCTGTTAGCCATTTGTATGTCTTTTTTTTGGAAAATGTCTGTTAATGCCTTTTACTCATTTTTAATTAGGTTATTTATTTTGGGGTGTTGATTTTGATAAGTTTTTTTATAGATTTTGGATACTAACCCTTTATCAGATGCGCCGTTTGGAAATCTTTTCTCTATTCCACAGGTGGTCTTTTAGTTTTGCTGATTGTTTTCTTTGCTGTGCAGATTTTTTATCATGATGAGGTCCCAATTGTTCCTTTTTGCTTTTGTTTCCCTTGTCTCCTACAATGTGTCTAGTAAGAAGTTGCTGTGGCCGATGTAAAAGAAGTTGCTGCCTAGGATTTTGATGGTTTCCTGTGTCATATTTAGGTCTTTCATACATTTGGAATTTATTTTCATATATGGAGTAAGAAAGCGATCCAGTTTCATTCTTCTGCATGTTGTTCTCCAGGTCTCCCAACACCATTTGTTGAAGAGACTATCTTATTTCCATTGAGTATTTTTTTCTTCCTTTATAGAAAATTAGTTGACCATATAGTTTTCTATTTCTGGGTTTTCTATTCTGTTCCACTGACATATATACATATACATACATATGTATGTATATGTATATATATAATGTTTTTGTGCCAGTACCATACTGTCTTGATGATATAATTTTGTAGCAGAGTTTTAAGTCCAGAATTGAGATGCCTCTAGCTGGGCTTTGCTTTCTCAAGATTGCTTTGGCTGTTTGTAGTCTTTTGTGGTTCCATACACATTTTAGGATTTGTTCTAGCTGTGTGAAAAATGGTGGTGGTATTTTGATAGGTACTGCATTAAGTGTGTAGATTGCTTTGGTTGGTACAGACATTTAAAAAAATATACTTTCTTCCAATCCACGAGCATAGACTATTTTCCAATTTCTTTGTGTCATCTTCAATGTCTTTCATAAGTGTTCTACGGTTTTCATTTTACCTCTTTGGGTAGGTTGATTCCTAGGTATCTTATGGCTTTTGGTCCAATTGTAAATGGGATCGATTCCTTGATTTCTCTTTTGCTGCTTCATTTTTGGTATCTAGAAACGCAACAAATTTCTTTATGGTGATTTTATATCCTGCAACGTTGCTGAATTTGTATATCAGTTCTAGTAATTTTTTAATGGTATCTTTTGCATTTTCTACACATTGTCTGAGAATAGTGAAAGTTTGACTTCTTCCTTGCTGGTTTGGATGCCTTTTATTTCCTTTGTCGTCTGATTGCTGAGGCTAGGACTTTCAGTACTCTGTTAAATAACAATGGTGAGAGTGGACGTCCCTGTCTTGTTCCTGACTATTCAGGAAAAACTCTCAGGCTTCCCCATTGATGATAATATTAGACCTGTTTATTTTGTATATCGCCTTTATAATGTTGATGTATGTTCCATCACTAACTACCTCGTGGAGGGTTTTTGTCAAGAATGGATACTGTACTTTGTCAAAAAAAAGTTAATGCATGTACTAAAAGGATCATATGGTTCTTTTCCTTTCTTTTATTCATCTGGTGTACCATGTTGATTGATTAGCAAACATTGAACCACCTATGTAGCCCAGGAATAAATCCCACTTGATATAAATAAATCCCACTTGAATAATTCTTTACTGTACTCTTGGATTTAATTTGCTAGTATTTTGTTGAGAATTTTTCCATCCATGTTTATCAGAGATATTGGCCTGTGATTTGCCTTTTTAGTGGAATCTTTGTCTAGTTTTGGAATCAAGGTAATGCTGGCTTCATAGAATGAGTTTGGAGGTTTTGCTTCCATTTTTATTTTTGGAACAGTTTTAGAAGAATAAGCATTAACTCTTCTTTAAATGTCTAGTGGATTTCCCTTGGGAAGCCATCTGGACCTGGACTTATCTTTTTTGGGAGATTTTTGATAACTGATTCAATTTCTTTGCTGGTTATGGGTGTTTTCAAATATTCTATTTCTTCCTGTTTCAGTTTTGGTAGTTTGTATGTTTCTAGGAATTCATACCCTGTTCCAGAATTCCGAGTTTGTTGGCATAAAACTTTTCATAATATTCTCTTATAATTGTTTGTATATCCTTGGTGTTGGTTGTGATCTCTCCTCTTTCATTCAATACTTTATTTTTGGAAGTCCTTTCTCTTTTCTTTTTGATAAGTCAGCCTAGAGGTTTATCAATTTTATTAATTTTTTCAAAGAACCAGCTCTTAGTTTAATTGATATGTTCTACTCTTTTTGTTTGATTGTGTCTATATGGTTTATTTCTGCTCTAACATTTATTATTTCCCTTTTGCTGGCTTCAGGCTTTATTTGCTGTTCCTTTTCTAACTCCTTTAGGTGTAAGGTTAGGTTGCATATTTGAGATTTTTCTTGCTTCTTGTTATAAACCTGTATTACTATATACTTCCCTCTTATGACTGCCTTTACTGCATCCCAAAGTTTTGGGACTATCATGTTTTCATTTTAATTTGCCTCTATATGTTTCTTTTATTAATTTCTTCTGTAATTTCCTGGTTAGACCATTCACTCTTTAGTAGGATGTTCTTTAATGGTCCTGTATGTGTGGTCTTTCCAAATTTTTCATGTTGTTGACTTCAAGTTTCATAGTTTTGTGGTATGCATGATATGATCTCAATTTTTTTGTGCTCATAGAGGGCTAATTTGTAACCTAGGATGTAATCTACCCTGGAGAATATTCCATGTTCTCTCTCAAAAAAAAATGTGTATTTTGCTGCTTTAGAATGAAATGTTCTGAATATGTCTGTTGTCTTTCTGGCCCGGTGAATCATTCAAAGCCAATGTTTCCTTTTTGAGTTTCTGCTTAGATGATCTGTCCATTAATGTAAGTAGGGTGTTAAAGTCCTCTACTATTATCGTATTACTGTCAATGAGTTTCTTTATGTTTGTTATTAATTGATTTATATATTTGGATGTTCCCGAGGTGGGTATATATATACACACATATATGTACATATGTGTGTGTGTATATATATATATATATATATATATATATATATATTTATACACACAGTTGTTAGATCTTCTTGTTGAAAGACCCCTTTATTATGATATAGTGCCCTTCTTAATTTGTTGTTACAATCTTTGGTTTAAAATCTAGTTTGTCTGATATAAGTATGGCTATCTCAGCTTTCTTTTGATATCTATTATCATAATAGATGGTTCTCCATCCTCTCACTTTCAATCTGGAAGTGTCTTTAAGTCTAAAATGAGTCTCTTATAAGCATATAGATGGGTCTTATTTTTTCATCCATTCTGATACCCTATAACTTTTGAGTGGAGCATTTAATCCATTTACCAGAAGATTGATTATTGATAGATAAGAATTTAGTGCCATTGTATTACCCATAAAGTCATTGTTTCTGGAGATTTTCTGTTCCTTTGTAGTCTTGGTTGATTTTGGTCTTTCTTTCCCACTTAAACAGTCCCCTTTAATATCTCTCTCAGGGCTGGTTTAGTGGTCATGAGCTCCTTTAGTTTTTGTTTTTCTGGGAAGCTTTTTATCTCTTTCTATTCTGAATGACAGCCTAGTTGGATAATGTATTCTTGGCTGCATATTTTCCCATTCAGCATGTTGAACATATCATACCACTCCCTTCTGGTCTGCCAGGTTTCTGTGGAGAAATCTGCTACTAATGTGATAACCTGATTTGTCTTCCCTTGTATGTTACAGATTTCTTTTCCCTTGCTGCTTTCGGGATTATTTCCTTATTGCTATATTTTACAAATTGTACTACAATATGCCTTGGTGTTAGCCTGCTTTTGTTGAATTGGATGGGAGTTCTCTGTGCCTCCTGGATTTGGATGTCTGTTTCCTTCCCCAAATTAGGGAAGTTTTCAGCTATTATTTACTCAAATGAACCAAGAAGGAATAATTTTTGAACCTCTCAAGTTTGCAAAAGGATTTTTTGCCTATAAAATGTAGAGGTATAATCATACGTTGACCATCAAACTAAGTACTTGAGAAGTGTGTGAAAGAAGTCTGTTACTGCATGATTTTTATATGAAGCATTTGATATATTTATTATATGGGTTATGGTTTTAAATGTATTGAAATATACTGACTGAACTTTTGTAGATGGTATCTATCTTTCATTTTTTTTCTATCATTCACCTCTGTCATCATATTTTCATTAATATCACAGACTTTTGAGAAAAAAATGATGATATCAAAACAGCTTTTTATATCCTCAATATTATACTAGAGATGAATTAAAATACAAGAAAATAACCAAGAGTGATAATATGAAATAGTAGTTCTGCTGGAACTTCTATTCTCTATTGATTAGTGGAGTTACTTGGATGAGAGTATGAAAAGTTTAGCAACAGCTAAACCAAAGCAAAAAGGTACAAAAGTCTTCAGCTTTCTATCCCACCTGAATCAGGATTTCACACACAGCTTTAAATATTGTATGTGTAATATTGTGAATACTACATGCAGTAATATTTAAATAACAAAACCAACTTTTTTCTATGTAAATTTTTAAATCATGTAGAATCTAGTGAACTTTTCAGAAGTTTGACACAAATATTACATAGGTTTATCCAAACATTATCCAAATATTTAAAAATATTATCCGTTGCAACATTCAGGAAACGAAAAGAGATTATTGATTATTGCATTATAAAGAAAATACATATTTAATTTTAGTATTCATGTTAATAAAACTGAATACCGTCAAATGGTCAGTGAAGTATCTGACAATTATTATGATGTAATAAATATAATGATTGATGTTCTGTTAGCAATAATGATGCCATTGTATTTCCAATCAAAATTTCAAACTATAATTCCCATGATATTGTAGGGTGAACAAATGATAAATGCATAGAATTTTTATTATGTTTATGTTTTTGTCTACACATCCTTCTAATTTAATTTACTCACTTTAACTTTCTCCAATACTAGCAATACACATGACATTAGATTACATTCTCATTTTCCTTTAGATCGGGCAGGTAAGAAAGAGCAGAATGAAGAGTAATCATTGAGCTCTTGTTCATTTTCATCATGAAGCCACAAGGCAAGAATCTCAACACCCATTTTTTTTTCTTGCCCCCAAGATATTAGTGACTGGTAGTAAAATTTCCGGGAAGCACATTATGAATGTGTCTGAGAAATTTATTTTGGTTCCAGTTTTCTTCTTCTTCCTTTTTTTTCCCACCTTTCCTCCTTTCCTCCCTTCTTCCTTCCTTCCTTTCTTCCTTTCCCTTATGTTTGTTGTGTTAGATCTATTTTCTCTCATAACATTGTTAGTGGAACATGTCAGAATAATTAGAAAAGATGGTTTATTTGCATTGTTGCTGTTTGTATTCTAAGCCACAGGTTGCACTAAACAGCATCCTCTAGTTGATTTAAGAAGTTAGTATGGAATAAACCTAATTAAACACAACAGACCTAAGTGAAATACTAAATGAGGACAATTTCTATTATTTTGCCACACTCTTACCTGTGATTTGTTTTCAGTCTTGTTTTCTAAGTGTCATGTGTGTGCCAGATGAAAATTATAAAAGAAAGAAATAACTAATATTAGACAGGAAAAAGGAGGGAGGAAAAACACAGTCAACTACAGGTGTTCTTTTCATACACATCTTACTTAGCAGCAAGCTAAGTATTTTACATTCTCTCATACACTCCTGTTGAATTTTGTAGATTGCTTATAATAACTGAACTTCTTCCAAATGCTTTAAAGAAGCCTCTTCAAGTTGGAGCACTTTAAGGCTGCTTTGACAGAAAGTGCCAATTAAAGGCAATAGAAAAAAAAATGGAGAGAATTTGCCTCAAAAAAAAAAAACCCACAGAACATTTTGCTAATATGGATTTAAAGAGGAACAGATAATTTTTGAGTCAAAATTTGAACTTTCTGCACAGTTTTTAAAAATATTTTTGAGACTCAGTAGAAATAGAGCAAAGGAAATAAAAAAAAAAACTTGTAACACATATGCACAGCTAAAAAAAACTAGACAAGTCTAATGCAAATAGGGAAATAACTATGATAATATTTTTAAACCATTTATATATTCTTGAAATGTATGTCCATCGTACAAATGCAGTATGATCTTCAACCATTTAATGGACTTACAATCATTAACATTGTTCCTATAAACATTCTTAAGGTAGAAAACATATTTATCTAAGTACAAGAATAGATGCATTCCCAGAGTAAAACTGAAAAGAAAACACAAAACATAAATTATAGGATTGTTATTTGTATAAGAAAAAACACGTAAGTAGTATATATACTTCCTACCACGCTACTTAAGGAATAATACTACTACTCAATATATCAGGGCTTACAATAGTAAGTATAGTATAGAGTATAGAGTATAGAGTATAGAGTATAGTATAGTATCTCTTACAACGTAAGAGATGGCTACATACTTTTGTGGCTAAAGAACAATTTATAAATATTCTTACATTACAGTCTTACCATGATTATATTTTATAATATACGTTTAGAATGTTATTGTATTGGGACAATTTGCATTCCCATAAAAATATTTGAACACTAAAAGTATTTTTGTATCAGAGTCTCTGCTATAGCTCAAACAAATTCAATCCATTTTAACATTGATAGGTTACATATAGTTGGTGGAACACAATTTGCATGCACTTAATAGAGCAACTGATACAACTGTGATATTCTTTATAATATTCTGCTTCCTAAGAAATCCAGCCATTTGCAGTAATGATATAGGTAACAGGTAGTAAATATAGCGGTAGCTCAAATTAATGAAAAATGAGGTCTGTCTAATATATAAAGTCTCTTTAAAGAAATAAAGTTTTCTTATATTCAAAAAGATTCAGTTGGTAACTATATTAACAAAACAATTAAATGGGAGAATTGAGAAAATGTATTTTGAAAGGTAACACAGAAAGTATGAACAGTGAATGATTTTATGGAAATATCAAGGACTAAAGGATATAGAAAAAGAAGTAGGAGAGTAATGAATAAAAATTACTTTTCATTTTTTTACACTCTTTAATACTTAGAATTTTCATACTTGGAATTTTAAACACAAACATATATGTTTTTCAACTTTTTTTTTTTTTTTTTTTTTTTTTTTTTTTTGGACAGAGAGAGACAGAGCATGAACGGGGGAGGGGCAGAGAGAGAGGGAGACACAGAATCCAAAACAGGCTCCAGGCTCCGAGCCATCAGCCCAGAGCCTGACGCGGGACTCGAACTCACGGACCGCGAGATCGTGACCTGGCTGAAGTCGGACGCTTAACCGACTGCACCGCCCAGGCGCCCCACAAACATATATGTTTAAATTTAAATTTAAATTTAAATTTAAAATAAATTTAGGGGTGCGTGTGGCTCAATAGGTTGAGCGTCAGACTTCTGCTCAGGCCATGATCTCCTGGTTTGTGAATTCGAGCCCCGCATAGGGCTCTGTGCTGACAGCTCAGAGCCTGGAGCCTGTGTCGGATTCTGTGTCTCCTCCTCTCTCTGCCCCTCCCTGCTCATGCTCTGTCTCTTTGTCTCTCAATAATAAACGTTAAAAAAAATTTAAATGTAAACTAAATTTAAACCAATGACTTCATTCTACTTCCATTTCCCAAATGAAAACAAAAACTAAAAATATTAATTAGAATGTATATTAAATATTATAAAAATATCAATAAATATGCATATGTATTAACTGATTTGGATTGATAGAAAATGACCATGTCCTAGAGTAGAGAATGTTATACAGAGTGCAAATCTCATCAAATTCATTTAATATGAATAAAAATACTAGTTGAATTTTTTTGAAACTTACTGATTCTAAATTCTGTGAAAGATAAAGAATCAGAAGAATCAAAACATATTAAAGCATTTAAAGACATATAGAGCAAGGATGTAGAATAATATGGGGGAGGTTCAGGGAGTTTGCATTATCATTCATGAAATTAACCTTAAAGTTGCATTAAAAATGTAAGTTAAATAAACAATGTGGCATTGGAAGATCAATGTAACAGACAAAATTAGGTACATTTAGTAATAATGGCTGACATTTATTGAGCACTTACTGTATATTCCAGGTACTTAAATATATTATAAGTGGCTAGAACCTATAAGGGAGATACTATGATTATTTCAATTTTATAGTTGAGTAAACTAAGGCTCACTAACATTCATATCTTGCCCAAAATCGGCATCATACAGCTAACCAGCAGCAGGAGAGAGACTTGACATAGGACGGGCTCCCCTCAGAGAAGGGTCATAAGTGCCGATCCATCGCCCAGAAATGTCCACCCTTGCTTGATCTCATGGCAAACATACTCATTTTTCACACCTTTTTCAAATATTAGTAAGCATTTTCCTTTCAAACAGGATGTAGTCAGTCTTCAGAATCTTTGTATTTTTCATTCTTAAGCCATGTTTTATTTGAAGTCTGGCTCTTAAGTCTTACAACTCTTGCATTATTGAATTATTTGAATGCTCTATTTCTTCCTCAACTTTGGCATTTAAAAACAGGTATCAGTCCTAATTTTTGCCTATTTGATTGGCAAACAGATTGAATAGAAAACTCTTCAGGTCTTCTAATCTTTCTATATTTCTTCTTGATCAGAATGTGGTACCACTTCTTGGTGCTATTTTGAGCAACTATATAGATTTTAAATCTTTTTTTTTTTAATTTTTTTTTTCAACGTTTATTTATTTTTGGGACAGAGAGAAACAGAGCATGAACGGGGGAGGGGCAGAGAGAGAGGGAGACACAGAATGGGAAACAGGCTCCAGGCTCTGAGCCATCAGCCCAGAGCCTGACGCGGGGCTCGAACTCACGGACCGCGAGATCGTGACCTGGCTGAAGTCGGACACTTAACCGACTGCGCCACCCAGGCGCCCCTAGATTTTAAATCTTTGAACCATATTGGATTATGTCCTAGGCGTGTGTGTGTGTGTGTGTGTGTGTGTGTGTGTTACCTTTACTCAGCAGGAGAATAAAAGATTTTTTATGTCATTCCTCAAGATCGTGAAAGCTAACGTTTGTATTGATCAATCTCAGTTTTAATCAGCTTTTCAAAAATGTGTCAAATGATCAGCTTCCCTTAGCAATAATTTTACTTTTTTCCCCAATTTAATTTATTCCTAAGTGAGCATAGGAACATGCAAGCATATTAGCATGTTCCTGAGAAACATAGCTCTTAAAGTTTCGATGTAGTCAGTTAAACACACAGGCAAAAGAAAACTAAACTATTTGAGCTTACTTCTCACCTGATTGCCTGTTACAAAAATCCCATTTATAGAGGGGAATACAGCTAAAGAGAAGTGTTGAAAAATATGAGCAAATAGAAATTAGATTTGGTGCAAAGAAGCATAATCATCATATCAGTGCTTGCTTTGACTCCATTTTGTAGAGAAACAAATAAAAGAAAATATGGTCGCATTGAGTGATAGAAGAAGCAAAGTATACAGAATATATCATCTCATCAGACTTACGAAACACATGAAATTTCTTTGTTTACCTTAAAAGATACAAACTAGGGTCATGTAATTCTGTACTGTTTTAGCCCTCACTCTTCATTTCCCCCTTCATCTACCACACAGAACACACATTTACACGTAAAATAGAAGTTCCTTTTCTGGCATCTGATTCTTCCTACTTCTGAGGAATCTCAAAAAGGAGGATTTACCAAGGTTTTAAGAAAGGACATGGATTTGTTCATTCTCAGAGAAGCTTGGTAAAGTTTATTGCATGATTATACGCTTTCCATGTGTTTCATTTCATTTTTCTCATTTCCCTGTATAATTGTATCCTCTTTTGAGGTTCAAGTTAGTAAAATATTACTCATATGAGAGAGAGTCGAACTGTTTTATTAAATCAAAATGTGGTTCCATATTAAAGAAGCTTTCTTTATGTTTACTCTCTGTCTATAGTTTCCATCACACTATTGTCCCCTCAAATACTTCCTGAGACCTATATTGTTGTAGTTGCCCCAAATATTCCTCCCTTTGAAGTTTGAGGGAGTTTTTTGACATTATTTTCTCCAAAGGTATTTTTAAGAGATATGCCAAGAACTCATATATAACTGGTTTTACATTCTGCCTCATGCTCAATATATGTGAGTATATTTTAATGGAGTCTATTCATTTTTCTGTTTCTTTATAAAATAACAATTGCCAGAATAATTTTATTTTTATCTTCTATTTATTTTCTGACCTTTGCCAACTTGCTTTTTAATTGTATGTTGTGTTATTCTTTGATTTCCAATGCACATGTTTTGAACTCTTTTGTTCTAGAGACTATTTGATTCAAGTGTTTATTTCATTTCATTTTATGGAGAAATGGAAAATACATCTATAGTATTCTTATTATTTTTTGTTAGTTTAAGGAGAAGAAAAGCCAAAGATGAGTTTCCTCAGTTATTTAGACATTCCAGGTGAAATTTCAAATAGACATTAGAAGAATTACAACCAATTATGAAATAAACATTTCTGAACAATACTTTACTATGAGGAATGATTTTCAGAGCACCTTACAAGAAAACATTATTCTCTAGTACAAAGATTTGTTAGAAAAGACTATTAAAATGGTGATGTGTATAATTTCCTAATTTGTACTATATCACCATTCTTTGTAGACACAAGCAAAATTTGTTTGGAACTTGTTTCACACATCGAAAATATACATTTTGAAATATGGATGTAAGGTTGTTAAATAAAGAGAAACTAGTTGGTTCGTGACTGGTTGACAGCAACTTACAAATTTCACATGAACCAAGTAAGACTATCAGATTTGTGGTTCCTAGGGTGAGACCGTTATTTGACTAAAAATATAGAAGCTGTAAGGAAAGATCCATAGGGACAAAATTAATCAAGATCCAAATTTATTCATTTTAAGTCAATATCCCCCCCCCAAAGATCACTGATAACAGACATTATTTCAGGCAGCCCCAAAGTTGTAAATCTATACTAAAGCAAAATTATTCACTGCAAAATTACTCAGAATGTATAGGATCAGGACAAACAGATTGGATATCCTCAAGGTATAGTTTAATGAAAGGGTGGAAGTAAGATGTTTTGTTAATCTCACCTCAAAAACCAATGTCTTCTGTTCTTTTAAACAAAAGGCAAAATTACTGCCTAAGATTTGGCTTCTTAATTTCTGTTTTTACCTATCATCAAAAATGCCCTTACTTCATGGGGAGGAGGTTTCAAATGAATAGATCCCAGCTTACTTTGTATCTTTTTAAAATTTGTTTCAATGTTTATTCATTTTTGAGAGAGAGAGAAAGAGTGAGTGGGAGAGGGGCAGAGAGAGAGGGAGACACAGAACTCCAAGCAGGCTCCAGGCTCTACATTCTCAGCACAGAACCCGACATGGATCTCGAACCCACGAACCGTGAGGTCACGACCAGAGCCACAGTTGGACACTTAACCAATGAGCCACCCAGGTGCCTTTGGATCTTTTTTATTAAAACTATTCATGCCTTTCTGAAGATCATGATCCCTGTTAACATATATGTGAATCACTCCCACTCTTTTGCAAGTCTTCTCTTACCCAGATGGCTAAGCCAGCCAAATTATCTTGAATTATTAGCTCTGTTTTAGATGTGAGAGTTTCTGATATTTCTGAAACTTATGCACGTCAATTTTTGTTTATACTCTTTATTTGGAATAATCTAAATATATAATAAGGTATAAGCTTAAGATAATAAATATATTATGACTCATTTATGTTAGTGTAAATAGAAGGTGAAATTTACACTATTTGGTCAAAGGCAGCTTGGTAAACATGAAATTTAATAGTAAACAATAAGATCCTGAAATATTGGTGCTTTTAACGTTCTTAATTTTGATACAATATGGACTTATATAAAATATTTTAATGATTTTACATGTATTTCTAGTTTTGTTGGTTTCAGATCTTTCCCTTACTTTAAGAATATTTTAATTTCGATGTTAGTTTTAAAACAATCATTCCTTATATTTGTTAATGCAAATGTTTAAGATCACTAAATGTCTGGGGCACTTGGGTGGCTCAGGAGGTTAGGCATCCAACTCTTGATTTCAGCTCAGGTCATAATCTCACAGTCCGTGAGACCGAGTCTCATGTCCAACTCTGTATAGGCAACACTGAGCCTACTTGGGATTCTCTCTCTCCCTGTCTCTCTGCCTACCTCCCTACCACCCCCAGCTTGTGCGTGCGTGCGTGCATGGGTACACAGTCTCATTTAATCAATCACTCAATCATTCAAATCACCAAATGTCTAGAAAAATCACTAAATATCTACTTTGTGCATGTGAAATTTATAAGGTGTCGCTGCCAGTTCTCATCAACAATCTCTTTTGATTGTTGTGTGTTGAAAATTTTTAAGATTAATTACATAGGTACATTTCATTCTGTAATACCATCTTCTCGTTGTCTATCCATCATTAATCTTTTCTAATTATATATACAATGAATATGGAGAAAAGTATTTTAAAGCACATTTATCAATTTCTGGAGGGTAGGTTGAGAATATTATTTAAATGATCTTTTTATCCATTTATATTTTATTTATTTTTCTTAGAAGATATGCGAATTATATAGCCTGTCTGAAATAATATGCTTCTATAATATATTTATTTGACCTAACCTATAGGTTATCAGCCTATCACTATAACTTTATGTTATTCAAGCTAATTCTGTAAGAAATATACAAATCTGAAGACATAGATTTATGGATGCTTGATATCTACCTTCTGTTTGTGAAATATGCATATATTACTTGGTTCCCTGACTTCAGTCAAGTCAAAAATGGGCAGAAATAGCATGTAAAGAGAGTTGATTTTTAATTTGATAAGTGATTAATTACATTAAAAGTCTGTATTAATAACAACCAAACGAGTCCAATTTGGTTGAAGGGCATCGTAATAGAAAAGTAGAAATAGGAAGTAAACAAATTTCAGCTCTACACCAGAAATTCTAAATGACCGTAAGCTGCTAACTGGACACAGGTGGCTGTTTTCTCAGGAGAGCCCTTCATAATAGCTTTTAAATGAGGAAATGGGAATCATCAGTTTTAGATACTTTTGAAATCTCACAAGTGTGAAAGCCTTCATACATCATAACTGAAATAATGGGAAGTGATTAATAAACGTCATTGACATAAATGAGTTGCCAGATGTATCCAATCCTCAAGTGATCATGAGAAAAAAATGCAAAAGAACCTCATAAAATGTGTCATAACAGTTTGTGACAACTTACGTTAAACCACAAAGATGATTCCAATTTCCAAAATAATGTAATTTTAGAAAGCTATTTATTCTGAGGATAAATCCAAGTTCCATATTTTAGCGTTTGAAAGATTGCATTTTTTTCTTCTATCTCAAAGCATAATTATAAACAAACCAAAAATAAAAATATGCATAAAATATAATGAAGCCCTCAATCAAATTAACAAAGAAGAGGGGAATATATAAAGTACTCCAGTTAAAATAAGTGACAAAAAAGAAAAAAATAGTCCCTTAATATGTTTATAAGAAAGTAAGTTAAAATAGTCAATTAACTAGATTTTAATTTTAAACCTAAGTACTAAATTAGTTAATCTATGCCATGATGCATGTTTTTGGATGGTCATTACAAAGTTAAATTTTAGAAAGTCATGTTAAAATAGTAAGTTTTACTTTTCCTATCAGAAAGCCAGTCCCTGGCAAAGATCAACATTTTAATATATTTTATAAAGAACCATGTTTTTTTCTTTCCAATTTTAATAGAAATTGTGTAGACCAGCCACAATAAAACCATAATAGAATTTAATACAAATTATGGTTCAGCCATTTTATTATCAGGTAAATTTTGGTCTAATGTCAAACAATGTGTCTTGCAGTGCTCCTCAATGTCAAAACAGAGTCTTCTATTTTTAAATATTCACCAAAGATTTTATTTTAATTTTTTTGGTGGAAATACTAGGCATTTTTAAATTAGATGTGTGTCCTACCCATAAAATTTTTGGATTACTGGGTAGTGATCCAGATATTGGGTTACTTTTATGCTCTATAGTTTATTTAATATGTAATGAGTATGAGATGCACTGTGTTACTTGGTACTAATCAATATTTCTTTGCCTAAAACAATATTTTTATCAATTCACTCTATGTGCATGTGTGTGTTTGTATCTTTAAGAATATATCAACAGACTGTGTACCATAACTAACATAAAGGTAAATAAAATGCTGTCTTTTTCAAGTACAAATTTTAAAACTAGTGAACATTCGTTTGGTCATTTTATCTTCTCAACGTTAAATATGATAACTCCTAGCTCAATTTTTCCAAAATAAATGCCCATTTACTGCTTAACTCTTATGTGTTTCACCTGAATATTATGTCAGTGCCCTGAACTCAATCTGCCCTAAGTGAAACTGATCATCATCTTCCTAAAATACTTATTTCTTCTGATTTCCCTATCTCCTTCAAAGAAGGGATAATCATTTCTTCTGGTACCTCCATTGTGCTGTCTGGAATATCTTGTATTTGCTGAACTTGGAGGAGCCATATTGAATAATGAGTTGGCCTTGGGAACAGAAACAAAGCACCAAGAAGCAATGGCATAGAAGAAATATATACCTATATCTATATCTATCTCTCTATAGCTATCTATCTATCTATCTATCATCTATCTATTTCTTCTATACCTATCTATAGATACATATAGATAGATTATACCTATCTATAGATATATATAGATAGATATACCTATCTATAGATACGTATAGATACAGATAGCTATAGACATAGATATAGATATATATGTTTTATATTTTCCAACAAATATATATTTTTTTCAACAAATATATATATATTTTTTCAACAAATATATATATTTTTTCAACAAATATTATATATATATATATATATATATATATATATATATATATATATGTTGGGGACAGAAACAAAGCACCAAGAAACAATGGCATAGAAGAAATATATATATGTTTTGTATTTTTTCAACATGTCACCACTTTCTGACTTTTATTAGTAAATCATGTATAAAATCCTATTTTCCCAAATTAATTCATGCATTTTGTCACTCATATTTAAGCATAATGTTACCAAACACATACTGACTATCCTTTTCTCCTTTCTGGTAGCAAGTCCTTACTTTATCTACAAGTAGTCCTAACACTTAACTATCCTATTTGTTGTTTTTAGAGTATATCTTAGTATTCATTTGTTCAAACATATATTTAATCTTTGCCTACCAGTTTACTATGTGCCAAGAAAGAGAAAAGTAAAAAAGTTCTATCATCCCGGATCTTAGGTTTTAGGTGGAAAAGATAGAAAATAAAAAAAAATAAAATTTACTACTGTACATTTTACTATTTTTTACCATTTTTATATTTACTATTTTTCAAATAGTGAATTAAAAAATATAGTTTTTTTCTTTGTATGACTGCATGATATGAAAAATTATAGATACTAGAATTGTATTTACTTGATCAAGCAATTTTTTTTCTTACTATTGGAATGAATTTGATTTAGTGCTGTATAGCGTAACATGGGTTGAAAGTCTTCAGAAATAGCTGAATTCTAAGATGGCTTTGCTGAAATCTGTTTGCCTAGAGAGCTTTAACATACGTGGGAAAAATAAAACTTGGGGCGCCTGGGTGGCTCAGCCAGTTGGGTGCCCTACTCTTGATTTCAGCTCAGGTCATGATCTCACTGTTTGTGAGATTGAGCCCCACATCAGGCTCTGTGTTGACAACGTGGAGTCTGCTTGGGATTCTCTCTCTCCCTCTCTCTGCCCCTCCCCCATGCTCTCTCCATCAAAATAAATAAATAAATATTTAAAAAATAAAATACAACTTAAGTAAGAAAGGGGTCAGGTGGGATGAGCTTCGTCAGAAGCAAAAAGGCAAAAGAAAGCCAAAAAAAACCCCAAAAAACAAAACAAACAAACAAAAAAACCCAAAAAGCAAAAAAATAAAAAAAACTGTGTAGCCATTAGGTGAGAGAAAGTATTAAGAACACCGTGTCTAGGGAAGAAAAGCTATAAATTTAAAAAAATAATTATAATAAATTATATATAACAAAGAGATATATAAGCATTATGGTTTTGCTTTGTTTTGTTTAGAGCTATTTCTATCCATATCAATCAAAGGGAAAGTCCGATTTTCCTTCCCTTTGCCACAGACCTCTGTTAAGGTTAGCAGATCACCTTGCAACAGTAACAACTAAGCCAACCATTAGAATAGAATCAGAGATTCCTGTTTCTAGCTACACCTCTGAGCCATGGAAATTCTTGCCATGCTTTTTGTCAAAGCAGTGGCATCACCAGTTCCTTCCAGGAGTATGCACAGCTTGACAATGGAGCAGCCTCAGAACAAGGCTGTAATTCATCAGTCGGAGAGAAGGGGCAGAGTCAATACCAAGTCTGAGACACCAAGGTGAAACTGTAGGGCACTCTTTAAGGGCTCTGCAAAATTTTGGAGTGGGAGTATCTTATCGAGAACTGGAAGTCCTACATAAAACGATGGGGACAGGAATAAAGATAATGTGAATTTAATTTGTTCTACTCATGTACACTTGAGAATGAGACAGACCTAAAGTTTTTTTTTTTTTTTTTTTTTTTTTTTTTTTTTTGGGTTCCTTTATCATGGGTTTTATTCTTTTTTTTTTTTTTTTATGAAATTTATTGACAAACTGGTTTCCATACAACACCCTGTGCTCATCCCAAAAGGTGCCCTCCTCAATACCCATCACCCACCCTCCCCTCCCTCCCACCCCCCATCAACCCTCAGTTTGTTCTCAGTTTTTAACAGTCTCTTATGCTTTGGCTCTCTCCCACTCTAACCTCTTTTTTTTTTTTCCTTCCCCTCCCCCATGGGTTCCTGTTAAGTTTCTCAGGATCCACATAAGAGTGAAACCATATGGTATCTGTCTTTCTCTGTATGGCTTATTTCACTTAGTATTACACTCTCCAGTTCCATCCACGTTGCTACAAAGGGCCATATTTCATTTTTTCTCATTGCCACATAGTATTCCATTGTGTATATAAACCACAATTTCTTTATCCATTCATCAGTTGATGGACATTTAGGCTCTTTCCATAATTTGGCTATTGTTGAGAGTGCTGCTATGAACATTGGGGTACAAGTGCCCCTATGCATCAGTACTCCTGTATCCCTTGGATAAATTCCTAGCAGTGCTATTGCTGGGTCATAGGGTAGGTCTATTTTTAATTTTCTGAGGAACCTCCACACTGCTTTCCAGAGCGGCTGCACCAATTTGCATTCCCACCAACAGTGCAAGAGGGTTCCCGTTTCTCCACATCCTCTCCAGCATCTATAGTCTCCTGATTTGTTCATTTTGGCCACTCTGACTGGCGTGAGGTGATACCTGAGTGTGGTTTTGATTTGTATTTCCCTGATAAGGAGCGACGCTGAACATCTTTTCATGTGCCTGTTGGCCATCTGGATGTCTTCTTTAGAGAAGTGTCTATTCATGTTTTCTGCCCATTTCTTCACTGGGTTATTTGTTTTTCGGGTGTGGAGTTTGGTGAGCTCCTTATAGATTTTAGATACTAGCCCTTTGTCCGATATGTCATTTGCAAATATCTTTTCCCATTCCGTTGGTTGCCTTTTAGTTTTGTTGGTTGTTTCCTTTGCTGTGCAGAAGCTTTTTATCTTCATAAGGTCCCAGTAATTCACTTTTGCTTTTAATTCCCTTGCCTTTGGGGATGTGTCGAGTAAGAGATTGCTACGGCTGAGGTCAGAGAGGTCTTTTCCTGCTTTCTCCTCTAAGGTTTTGATGGTTTCCTGTCTCACATTTAGGTCCTTTATCCATTTTGAGTTTATTTTTGTAAATGGTGTGAGAAAGTGGTCTAGTTTCAACCTTCTGCATGTTGCTGTCCAGTTCTCCCAGCACCATTTGTTAAAGAGGCTGTCTTTTTTCCATTGGATGTTCTTTCCTGCTTTGTCAAAGATGAGTTGGCCATACGTTTGTGGGTCTAGTTCTGGGGTTTCTATTCTATTCCATTGGTCTGTGTGTCTGTTTTTGTGCCAATACCATGCTGTCTTGATGACTACAGCTTTGTAGTAGAGGCTAAAGTCTGGGATTGTGATGCCTCCTGCTTTGGTCTTCTTCTTCAAAATTCCTTTGGCTATTCGGGGCCTTTTGTGGTTCCATATGAATTTTAGGATTGCTTGTTCTAATTTCGAGAAGAATGCTGGTGCAATTTTGATTGGGATTGCATTGAATGTGTAGATAGCTTTGGGTAGTATTGACATTTTGACAATATTTATTTTTCCAATCCATGAGCAGGGAATGTCTTTCCATTTCTTTAAGTCTTCTTCAATTACCTTCATAAGCTTTCTATAGTTTTCAGCATACAGATCCTTTACATCTTTGGTTAGATTTATTCCTAGGTATTTTATGCTTCTTGGTGCAATTGTGAATGGGATCATTTTCTTTATTTGTCTTTCTGTTGCTTCATTGTTAGTGTATAAGAATGCAACTGATTTCTGGACATTGATTTTGTATCCTGCAACTTTGCTGAATTCATGTATCAGTTCTAGCAGACTTTTGGTGGAGTCTATCGGATTTTCCATGTATAATATCATGTCATCTGCAAAAAGCGAAAGCTTGACTTCATCTTTGCCAATTTTGATGCCTTTGATTTCCTTTTGTTGTCTGATTGCTGATGCTAGAACTTCCAGCACTATGTTAAACAACAGCGGTGAGAGTGGGCATCCCTGTCGTGTTCCTGATCTCAGGGAAAAAGCTCTCAGTTTTTCCCCATTGAGGATGATGTTAGCTGTGGGCTTTTCATAAATGGCTTTTATGATCTTTAAGTATGTTCCTTCTATCCCGACTTTCTCAAGGGTTTTTATTAAGAAAGGGTGCTGGATTTTGTCAAAGGCCTTTTCTGCATCGATTGACAGGATCATATGGTTCTTCTCTTTTTTTTTGTTAATGTGATGTATCACGTTGATTGATTTGCGAATGTTGAACCAGCCCTGCATCCCAGGAATGAATCCCACTTGATCATCGTGAATAATTCTTTTTATATGCTGTTGAATTCGATTTGCTAGTATCTTATTGAGAATTTTTGCATCCATATTCATCAGGGATATTGGCCTGTAGTTCTCTTTTTTTACTGGGTCTCTGTCTGGTTTAGGAATCAAAGTAATACTGACTTCATAGAATGAGTCTGGAAGTTTTCCTTCCCTTTCTATTTCTTGGAATAGCTTGAGAAGGATAGGTATTATCTCTGCTTTAAACGTCTGGTAGAACTCCCCTGGGAAGCCATCTGGTCCTGGACTCTTATTTGTTGGGAGATTTTTGATAACCGATTCAATTTCTTCGCTGGTTATGGGACTGTTCAAGCTTTCTATTTCCTCCTGATTGAGTTTTGGAAGAGTGTGGGTGTTCAGGAATTTGTCCATTTCTTCCAGGTTGTCCAATTTGTTGGCATATAATTTTTCATAGTATTCCCTGATAATTGTTTGTATCTCTGAGGGATTGGTTGTAATCATTCCATTTTCATTCATGATTTTATCTATTTGGGTCATCTCCCTTTTCTTTTTGAGAAGCCTGGCTAGAGGTTTGTCAATTTTGTTTATTTTTTCAAAAAACCAACTCTTGGTTTCGTTGATCTGCTCTACAGTTTTTTTAGATTCTATATTGTTGATTTCTGCTCTGATCTTTATTATTTCTCTTCTTCTGCTGGGTTTAGGCTGCCTTTGCTGTTCTGCTTCTAGTTCCTTTAGGTGTGCTGTTAGATTTTGTATTTGGGATTTTTCTTGTTTCTTGAGATAGGCCTGGATTGCAATGTATTTTCCTCTCAGGACTGCCTTCGCTGCGTCCCAAAGCGTTTGGATTGTTGTATTTTCATTTTCGTTTGTTTCCATATATTTTTTGATTTCTTCTCTAATTGCCTGGTTGACCCACTCATTCGTTAGTAGGGTGTTCTTTAACCTCCACGCTTTTGGAGGTTTTCCAGACTTTTTCCTGTGGTTGATTTCAAGCTTCATAGCATTGTGGTCTGAAAGTATGCATGGTATAATTTCAATTCTTGTAAACTTATGAAGGGCTGTTTTGTGACCCAGTATGTGATCTATCTTGGAGAATGTTCCATGTGCACTCGAGAAGAAAGTATATTCTGTTGCTTTGGGATGCAGAGTTCTAAATATATCTGTCAAGTCCATCTGATCCAATGTCTCATTCAGGGCCCTTGTTTCTTTATTGACCGTGTGTCTAGATGATCTATCCATTTCTGTAAGTGGGGTGTTAAAGTCCCCTGCAATTACCACATTCTTATCAATAAGGTTGCTTCTGTTTATGAGTAATTGTTTTATATACTTGGGGGCTCCGGTATTCGGCGCATAGACATTTATAATTGTTAGCTCTTCCTGATGGATAGACCCTGTAACTATTATATAATGTCCTTCTTCATCTCTTGTTACAGCCTTTAATTTAAAGTCTAGTTTGTCTGATATAAGTATGGCTACTCCAGCTTTCTTTTGGCTTCCAGTAGCATGATAAATAGTTCTCCATCCCCTCACTCTGAATCTAAAAGTGTCCTCAGGTCTAAAATGAGTCTCTTGTAGACAGCAAATAGATGGGTCTTGTTTTTTTATCCATTCTGATACCCTATGTCTTTTGGTTGGCGCATTTAATCCGTTTACATTCAGTGTTATTATAGAAAGATACGGGTTTAGAGTCATTGTGATGTCTGTATGTTTTATGCTTGTAGTGATGTCTCTGGTACTTTGTCTCACAGGGTCCCCCTTAGGATCTCTTGTAGGGCTGGTTTAGTGGTGACAAATTCCTTCAGTTTTTGTTTGTTTGGGAAGACCTTTATCTCTCCTTCTATTCTAAATGACAGACTTGCTGGATAAAGGATTCTTGGCTGCATATTTTTGCTGTCTAGCACCCTGAAAATCTCGTGCCAATTCTTTCTGGCCTGCCAAGTTTCAAAAGAGAGATCAGTCACGAGTCTTATAGGTCTCCCTTTATATGTGAGGGCACGTTTACCCCTTGCTGCTTTCAGAATTTTCTCTTTATCCTTGTATTTTGCCAGTTTCACTATGATATGTCGTGCAGAAGATCGATTCAAGTTGCGTCTGAAGGGAGTTCTCTGTGCCTCTTGGATTTCAATGCCTTTTTCCTTCCCCAGTTCAGGGAAGTTCTCAGCTATGATTTCTTCAAGTACCCCTTCAGCACCTTTCCCTCTCTCTTCCTCCTCTGGAATACCAATTACGCGTATATTATTTCTTTTTAGTGTATCACTTAGTTCTCTAATTTTCCCCTCATACTCCAGGATTTTTTTATCTCTCTTTTTCTCAGCTTCCTCTTTTTCCATAACTTTATCTTCTAGTTCACCTATTCTCTCCTCTGCCTCTTCCATCCGAGCTGTGGTGGTTTGCATTTTGTTTTGCATTTCCTTTAAAGCGTTTTTCAGCTCCTCGTGACTGTTCCTTAGTCCCTTGATCTCTGTAGCAAGAGATTCTCTGCTGTCCTGTATACTGTTTTCCAGCCCAGCGATTAATTTTATGACTATTATTCTAAATTCACTTTCTGTTATATTATTTAAATCCTTTTTGATCAGCTCATTAGCTGTTGTTATTTCCTGGAGATTCTTCTGAGGGGAATTCTTCCGCTTGGTCATTTTGGATAGTCCCTGGTGTGGTGAGGACCTGCAGGGCACTTCCCCTGTGCTGTGGTGTATAACTGGAGTTGGTGGGCGGGGCCGCAGTCAGTCCTGATGTCTGCCCCCAGCCCACCGCTGGGGCCACAGTCAGACTGGTGTGTGCCTTCTCTTCCCCTCTCCTAGGGGCGGGATTCACTGTGGGGTGGCGTGGCCCGTCTGGGCTACTTGCACACTGCCAGGCTTGTGATGCTGGGGATCTGGCGTATTAGCTGGGGTGGGAAGGCAAGGTGCACGGCGGGAGGGGGGGCAGGCTTAGCTCGCTTCTCCTTAGGTGATCCACTTCAGGAGGGGCCCTGTGGCAGCCGGAGGGAGTCAGATCCGCTGCCAGAGGTTTGGCTCCGCAGAAGCACAGAGTTGGGTGTTTGCGCGGAGCGAGCAATTTCCCTGGCCGGAACCGGTTCCCTTTGGGATTTTGGCTGGGGGATGGGCGGGGGAGATGGCGCTGGCGAGCGCCTTTGTTCTCCGCCAAACTGAGCTCTGTCGTCCGGGGGCTCCGCAGCTCACCCTCCCTTTGTCCTCCAGCCTTCCCGCTTTCCGAGCAGAGCTGTTAACTTATGACCTCCCAGACGCTAAGTCGCGCTTGCTGTCGGAACACAGTCCGTCAGGCCCCTCCGCTTTTGCAAGCCGGACTGGGGGGCTCTGCTTGGCTGGCGAGCCGCCCCTCCGCCCCGGCTCCCTCCCGCCAGTCCGTGGAGCGCGCACCGCCTCGCCGCCCTTCCTACCCTCTTCCGTGGGCCTCTCGTCTGCACTTGGGTCCGGTGACTCCGTTCTGCTAATCCTCTGGCGGTTTTCTGGGTTATTTAGGCAGGTGTAGGTGGAATCTTAGTGATCAGCAGGATGCGCGGTGAGCCCAGCGTCCTCCTACGCCGCCATCTTCCTGCGCCCTCTCAAGTTTTTGGTTTTTATTAGTGATACCATGTTAGGTTAAAAACGGTGCTAGCATATTTAGCCTACAAGATCAATTGCATTATTTTTGCTGTATTTTATAAGATTTTACATAGCTCAATCTTTTCCTAGAACATTTGAAAAGAAATGTCAGAAAATAATATGTAGCTAATGGTTTAGAAGGTTTTTCCCTCTATTTTCTTCAAGTACTATTCAAGTTTCTTCTTGTGTAAATATGCCGATCTATGTTTTTATCTTGGTTTTAACCCTTATGTTTAGGTCTTTGATCTCTGTTTAGTTAATTTTTGTATATGAGGTAAAGTAGTGGTCTAGCTACATTCCTTTGGATGTGAATATGTAGTTGTCCCAACATCCTTTATTATTTATTTATTGAATAATCATTTATCGTTTCCCCATTGAATTACCTTAACACCCTTGTCAAAATCAATTAGCCATAGATATAAGGATTTACTTCTGGATTCGAAATTCTATTTTATTGATCTATATGTTAGTCATTACTCAAGTATCACCCTGTCTTGATTCCTGCAGCTTTATAGTAAGTATTGAAATAGGAAATGCGGGTCCTCCAACTTTGGTTTTCTTTTTCAGATTGTTTGGCTATTCTAGGATCTTTGCATACTTATAGTAATTTTAGCATTACCTTATCAATTTCTTCAAAAACGGCCAGATGGGGTTTGGATAGGAAATCTGTTGAATCTGTAGATCAATTTGTGAGTATTGCCATTTTAGCAATATTAAGTGTCCTAATAAGTGAACATTGGATTTTTTTAAATTTATTTATTGAGGTCTTTGTTTTCTTTCCAAGACAGTTTGCGGTTTTTAGTCTACAAGATTTTCCCTATTTATTTTTCCTAATAATACTTTAAAAGGGAATTTTTAATTTTTTGTTTTTATATATTTCATTGCTACATGTAGAAATTCAGTCGATTTTTGCATATTCAATATCTTATACCATATTTACTTACTGAATTCATCTATTAACAATAATAATAACAATTTATTTTTTTTTTATTTTTTTTTTCAACGTTTATTTATTTTTGGGACAGAGAGAGACAGAGCATGAACGGGCGAGGGGCAGAGAGAGAGGGAGACACAGAATCGGAAACAGGCTCCAGGCTCTGAGCCATCAGCCCAGAGCCCGACGCGGGGCTCGAACTCACGGAACGCGAGATCGTGACCTGGCTGAAGTCGGACGCTTAACCGACTGCGCCACCCAGGCGCCCCAATAACAATTTATTAATTAACACTTTTTTTCTCTTTGGGGCTATGTGTGTGAATACTATAGGATTTTCACAAGATCATATCATTTACAAATATAGGCAAACGTCAGAGATATCGTGGCTTCTGTTTAGACCACTTCAGTAAAATGAATATCACAATAAAGTAAATCAAACTGATTTTCTGGTTTTCTAGTACATATAAAAGTTATGTTTACACTATACCATGGTCTGTTAATTATGCAATAGTGTGTCCAGAAAAATGTACATATATTAATTTAAAAATATTTATTGCTAAAAAATGCTAACCATCCTCTGAACTTTCGGTAAGTCATGATATCTTTATTAGTGGAGAGTCTTGTTTCGATGTTGATGGCTGCTGACCAAGGTGGTTTTGCCTAAAATTTGGGGTGGCTCTGACAATTTGTTAAAGTAGGCCAACAATGAAATTTCCTGCACTGATGACCTCTTCTTTTCACAAACAATTTCTCTGTAGTATGTGATGTTGTTGGAAAACATTTTTCCCACAGTAGAACTTCTTTTAAAATTGGAGACAGTCCTCTCAAACCCTGCCACTGTGTTATCAATAAGTTCATGGGATATTTTAATCCTACATTGACATTTCAACAATCTTCACCATATCTTCTCCAGGAATACATTCCATCTCGAGAAGAAAATTTCTTTGCTCATGCTTAACAACCAAAGCCTTATCTATTCAGGTTTTATCATGAGGTTGCAGCAATTCAGGCCCATCTTCAGGCTCCAATTCTAATTCTAGTTCTCTTGTTATTTCTGCCATTTCTGCAGTTACTTCCTTCACTGAAGTCTTGGACCTTTTAAAGTCATAAAGGTCGGAATCCACTTCTTCCAAATTCTTGTTAATATTTGGACCTCCTCCTCTGAGTCAGAAATGCGGTTAATGGCATCTAGAATGGTGAATCGTTTACAGAAGGTTTTCAATTTGCTTTTCTCAGATCCATCAAGGAAATCAATATGTCTGGCAGCTACTACCTTATGAAATGTGTCCCTTGGGGTGCGTGGTGGCTCAGTCAGTTAAGCGTCTGATTCTCGGTTTGAGCTGAGGTCATGATCTCATAGTTTCATGAGTTCAAGCCCTGCATTGGGCTCTGTGGTAACAGTTCAGAGCCTGTTTGGGATTCTCTCTCTTCTCCCTCTCTCTCTCTGCCTCTCCTGCACTCATGCTGTCTGTGTCTCTCTCTAAATTAAATAATAATAATAACTTCAAAACAAATTTTAAGAAAGAAATGTATTTCATAAATAATAGCACTTGAAAGTCAAAATTACTTCTTTATTCATGAACAGCAATATGAACATTATGTTAGTAGGCATCAAAAATAACATTAATCTTGTTATATGGTTCCATCAGAGATTTTGGGTGACTGGGTGAATTGTCAATGAGCAAAAATCATTTGAATGGAATCTTTGTTTTTTTTTGAGTACTAGGTCTCAACCGTGGGCTTACAAATATTCAGTAAACCATATTGGAAATAGATGTGCCGTCATACAGACTTTGTTGTTCCATTTCTAGAGCACAGGCAGAGTAGATGTAGCATCATTCTTAAGGGCTGTGGGAGTTTGGGAACGGTAAATGAACACTGGCTTTGAGTGAAAATCACCAGGTGCATTAGCCCCTAACAAGAGAGTCAGGCTCTCCATTGAAGCTTTGAAGCCAGACACTGACTTCTCCTCTCTCGCTATGGAAATCCTAGATGGCGTCTTCTTCCAAACCAGGCTATTTCATCTCCACAGAAAACCTGTAGCCACCTTTGTGAATTATCTTAGCTAGATCTTCTAGATGACTCCCTTTAGCTTCTACACTGGCACTTGCCGCCTCACCTTGCACTTTGGTGTCAGGGAGACAGCGTTTTCCCCTCAATCTCATGAATCCACCTCTGCCAGCTTCCAACTTTTCTTCTGCAGCCTCCTCACCTTTTTCAACCTTCGCACATTGACGCTCTTCAGTCCAGCCCTGCTCTGGATTAGGCTTTGGCTTAAAGGAATCAAAGTATGGCTGTTTTGATCTTCTATCCAGACTACTAGAACTCTCTCCATATCAAGAAGAAAGCTATTTCACGTTCTTATCAATCGTCTATTCGCTGCTTTACTCGACTTGCACTTTTCATTTCTTTCAAGGATTTTTCTTTTGCATTTCCTACCTGGTTAACTGGCACAAGAGGCCTGGTTTTGGTGTATCTCATCTTTTGACAGCCATCCTCACTAAGATTAATCATTTCTAGCTTTTGATTTAAAGTGAGAGATGTGCTCATTCTTCTTCCTTTTACTTGAACACTTAGAGACCATTGTAGGGCTAGTTATTTCCCTAAATTCAATATTGTTATATCTCAAGGAATAGAGGCCTGAGAAGAGGGAGAGAAAAAGGAAAAGAGTCAGTTGGTGGAGCAGACAGCACACGCACATTTACTGATTAAGCTGACTGACTTACGTGCATGCTGTTTGTGAGCCCTGGTAATAATTACAACAGTAACATTAGCAATCACTAAACGCAGATTACCATAACAAATAAAATAATAATGAAGAAGTTGAGGGGCGCTTGGGAGGCTCAATCACTAAAGAGTCTAACTTGTTTTTGGCTCAGGTCATGATCTAGCAGTTTGTGAAACTGAGCCGATGTCAGGCTCCACACTGGCGGTCTCTTTTCCTCTCTCTCTGCCCCTCCCCTACACTCTCTCTCAACACAAATAAACACTGTTTAAAACATGAAGAAGTTTGAAATACTGCTAATTTACCAAACTGTGACACAGAGACATGAAGGGAACAAATGCAGTTAGAAAATGGCGCTGACAGACTTGCTCAGTTCAGGGTTGCCACAAACCTTCAATTAGTTAAAAAACAAAACAAAACAAAACACTTGATGTGTGAAGTTCAGTAAAGCGAGGTGCAATACAGCCAGGTATGCCTGTAGTTTGCCTTCTTCCTTTCCATACTTGGTGTTCTTTATTTCATTCTTACTTAGTTACCATGACTAAAACCTTCAGCGAAATGTTGACTAGAAGTGGCAGGAGGGAACATCACTGTATTATTCCTAAACTTAGGGGGAAGGGTTTCAGTATTTCACCATTAAGATGATGTTGTGCCTTTTTTGTTAAGTGCTTCTTATCCGCTTCTTCTCTTGGTTCTATTCTGCACCTGCTTCAGCTGGGACCTGTCCCACACAGTTGCTGATGGACCCTGCCTCTGCTGCTATTACACAAGGTCTTCATGTATCTGGTTCATATCAGCCCACATTCCTTCCTGTTCAAAGCGGCCATCTTCCTGTGTTCCACAGCCATCGTTCAATATGCCTGCATCCGTCTCCCAGATTTGGAGAATTCCACTGGCTTCATACTGCCATTCTTGGCCAGAAGTAAGCATGGATGATAGTGGTGAGATGTAGTATCATTCTTATATAAAGAAGATTAAGAAATGATGAAGCAAATTTTTCATTCAATAGTACCATTTTATCTTATCCTCTCACGTCTATACCCATCGTGCTGCCATTCCTACTTCGACATGTACTCTGGAGATGTCTTTGATGCTCTTTACCAGAGACGGGTTATGTCCACTGCTAAATGCTGAAAGTGTGACTTAAGGTACAATGTGATCATCATGTATTTCAGCAGAGACTCCTTTACGCTTCTCTCCAACATTCTGCCCACAGTGTAAAGGATGGGCCCAGGGCAACATACACTCTCCAGCTCCCTTCCATTTTTCCAGCCTAAATAACATTGTTTTGATTTGAAGAAGGGAGTAGGCATAGATAAAAATAGTGCACAAGGTTCTTCCTGTTTGAATCTAAATATTCAAACTTAAAAGATTCTGAGTTCTTTTCCTTGGTGTCATTTTAATATCCTTCTCTGAGCAAAATCCCGGCCTCAAGACACAATACAAGAAGATTATAGGGAAGGAAAATACATCAATTAATAGTTCTTCATCATATGCATACACACAGATACACCTAAAATCAGATTTTGTTGAACGTAACTGAAGCTTCAGTTGAAGTTCGACTCAGAATCTTCTACATCCCATGAAGGCAGAAGGTTGTACATAATGAATGAAATAAAAATTCTAATGAATATTACCTTAAAAGGGGTAATTTTATCTAATATAAAATTGTTTTGGAGGAAAAAAAATGTCAGCATTAAGATTGTCATTCTTACAGTTCCATGTCATGAGCCATCAGGTCAATGCTCCTGTTTATTTCTAATTAAAACAAATGTTCTTTGGAAGTATAAATTCCTCTAATGGAGTGCAATTTGTGTATTTAAAAGTATATATATATATATATATATATACACACACACACACTTATATACACACACACAAATATATTTACATATATATTTACTGTATGTTTATATATATAAATATGTATATTTAAAAGTGTGTGTGTATATATATATATATATATATATATATGTATTGAAAAGTGTATGGGGGCACCTGGGTAGCTCAGTCGGTTGAGCGACTGACTTCGGCTCAGGTCATGATCTCACGGTCCATGAGTTCAAGCCCCTCATTGGGCTCTGTGCTGACAGCTCAGAGCCTGGAGCCTGCTTCAGATTCTGTGTCTCCCTCTCTCTCTGACCCTCCCCCACTCATGCTCTCTCTCTGTCTCAGAAATAAATAAACATTAAAAAAATTTTAAAGTGTATGTATATATCTTGTTGATTAGGCTTATTTTTTACAATGGAAGTATACTCTATTTTCAGAGTATGGTATTCTTAATCTGAAGATAGAGAGTTACTAGATTAACTCTAAAATAGTCAATTCCTAGATTAAAAACAACAACAACTAAGCTACTTTCAAATTCTTCTGTCTTTATTTGTATGCTTTTCCAGAGTTATAGTCAAACATGCTATGGTTTGTTCACAAAATCTATCCTACAAGATCTGTTCCTTATAACTAGCTACACAACACCTATTTTTTAATCACATTCTTTAAGTTTATTTATTTATTTTGAGAGAGAGCGAGCACGAGCTGGAGAGGGGCAGAGAGTGGGAGAAACAGAATCCCAAGCAGGCTCCACACTGTCAGTGCAGAGCCTGATGCGGGATTCGATCTCACAAACCGTGAGATCATGACCTGAGCCAAAATCAAGAGTCAGACACTTAATTGACTGAGCCACTTTGGTGCCCCCACAATGCCTATTTTTTGAAATGAACTGTATTATTCACTTAGCTAGTTGTCAGGACCCAAACTTGTGATAATTACAGGGTGATCTTTCAGTGCACACTTATTGATGACAAAAATCAATAAGATTTGGCATTGCCTCAATTTATGGACACCTTACTTATGTTATTATTATGGTAACTATTTGGTAAATCTTTTTGTGATTCTGCTTTTTAAAAGTCTTATCTCTAAAAGACAATATATTTTATTCCCACAATTACCAGGCATAGACAAATGTAAATAGATGTTTTCTGGGACATCATCACTAAACTGTTTATATCATTTTGTTGTAGAATGAAGTAATAAACTCTATGTACCTGGTTGGTGATGACTATTAGGAACTGTGGTGAAATCATTGCATCTCAAGATATTGAGATCAGCTAGAAAAATGCTAGCCTGGCACTAGAATGATGCAGAATGGCCTAGCTGTATTTCACAAAGAAGATGTCCACTGGGGTGTTTCCTAGGACTTCCTTGACATGTTCTTTTATCCAAGAGCAGTTTTTTTCCCATCTATTTGGAAAGCAATGGCAGATGTTTTATGACAGAGCTATTGGATGTCAATTGCAAGCCACATTTCCAGGAATTTTATTGTCGTTATTTCTGCAATTACCTTTTGTTAGGACACAGACTGTGTAAAATATGATTCCAGTTAAATGTGTCTACCCAGCACGTGCATGAAGATGCATTTGCATACATACGCACACAAGCATGCACACGTCTTTGTGAGGATGTTTTCTAGACTGGTTACACAGGATGCTTTTGCCATCCGGTCATGTTCCTTTTCAGTTCCTGTCAAGAGGAAATTCGGTTAACCCTGCTGTTGATCTTCCACAGAGTGAATTCACTTTTTTGAATTTGAAACATAAAAACAGAACTTGAAGATGAATAGGAGTGGTAAGACCCTCACATCTTCCCTGAGGTTTTAAGAAGGTTTTGTTATAGGATGATTGTCTGCTACTTAAATAAACCTCACTTTCTTGAGCGTTGTTTAAGAATAATATTTCTTGGGGTGCCTGGTGGCTTGGTGGGTTAAGCGTCTGACTCTTGGTTTCAGCTCAGGTCGTTATCTCACGGTTCATGGGTAGGATACTTGAATTGGGCTCTGTGCTGACAGCATAAGTCTGCTTGGGATTCTCTCTCTCTCTCTCTCTCTCTCTCTCTCTCTCTCCCCCTCACTCTATGCCCCTCCTCTGTCTCTGTCCATGCATGCATATTCTCTTTCTCTCTCAAAAGAAAAAAACTTCAAAAAAATATTAAAAAAAAGAATAGTATTTCTTGAAGTGTAACTGATATACATTATGCTAGTTCAGGTGTACAATATAATGATTTTATATTTTTACACAATGCAAAAATAATCACCACAATAAGTCTTGTTAAAATCTGTCACCATAAATAGTTACAAAATTTTTTTCTTGTGATAAGAACTTTTAAGAACTATTGTCTTTATTGTCTTAGCAACATTCAATTATGCAATATAGTCATTAAATAATCACTGTGATGTGCATTATATCCCCATGATTTACTTATTTTATAACTGGAAGATTGTACTTCTTGTTGAAGCTCTCATTTTGTTCATCTGTTCATCTCCCATGTTTGGTGAGCATATATATGAGCATTACTTTGAATTCTCTACCAGGTAAATTACTTATCTCCGTTTCATTATGGTTTTTTCCTAAGGTTTTACTTTTTTTTTTTCTTTTGGTTGGAACATACTTCTTTGTTTCCTCACTCTGCTCTACTCTTTGTGTTTGTTTCTATATATTAAGTGAAACAGCCCCTCATTCGGTCTTGAAAAGTTGGGCTTGTTGTATAGGAGATCAGCTGTATCCTTCAACCCTGCCCTAGCTTTTGGTTATCTCTCAAACGTTTGTGATTGTCCAAGTAGTTTATTTTATTTTTAATAGCTCCCAGTAGTTGAAGGTATGCCAAGACCAGGTAGTGTCCCAAACGTCAGCCTAACACCTAGATCAGGTTGATTGAAAACCAGACCCTCAGATAACAGCTTTTAAAGAATATAAATATGTATAGTCCTATAGGATCACAAGTGTAAGCCCCACTGGCCACCACAGCCAGATGATGTGCATGTCTCCTGCGTAGCAGTGGGAAAAACGAGGGCTCCAGATGAATGCATAACCTCCTTTCTGGGAGACAACAGTGAGCTCGATCAAAGTAGGAGGGTGCCAAGATGCCATCCTCAGCCTCCATTCTGTGAGAGTACTTTTGCAGCCTGTACTTGTTAAATATGAAGTCTGCCTTTAACGCTGAAGCTCCAGGTCAAAAAAGTAGGCTTCACAGAAAGGCTGGGGGTGTGTTTTTAGTCTGCTGTTCCTGAAGTGCCCTGGGGGTGGTTTCCTGTCAAGAACTGTCTCTCTGATTGTTACAGAGCCAGTGGGTCCCAGGAATGGAAGCCCCCCAGCCCCCCAGAGCCAGGTGATTGAAGGGTATCTCTTGAATAACAGCTGCAAAAATCAGGGCACCAGGCATAAAAACTGGAGGACCAGACACATATAAGAGCTCCCTTCTGAGATATGCTAGAGCTCTGGAGCATGGCAGAGGGAGTCTTGAAGCATCCTTGGAGATAATTTTGATTCTTTCTACTTTTCTGCCATTGTATCAATAGCCTAAAAAAATGAATAAACAGATAAATGGGGAACACAGGAAAGCAAGAACGCAACAAAGAAAACAAGAGAGAAAGAGTGAGGGAAGGAAGGAGGGAGGGAGAAAAAGCAAGAAGAAAGAGAAGAAAGAAAATGTGTGCTATGGTTTCCCGTTTTGTAACATGAATGAAGCTTAAAAAGGAGCAACAAAAAATGTTTCAGTGAATCAAGATAAAATGAAAGCAACAAGAGATTAGAGTGGGAGAGAGCCAAAGCATAAGAGACTGTTAAAAACTGAGAACAAACTGAGGGTTGATGGGGGGTGGGAGGGAGGGGAGGGTGGGTAATGGGTATTGAAGAGGGCACCTTTTGGGATGAGCACTGGGTGTTGTATGGAAACCAATTTGACAATAAATTTCATATATAAAAAAAATAATAAATAAAATGAAAGCAACAAACTATTTGAGAGGGTTTTTGTTTATTACTTTCTTTCATTTGCTTTTTTCTTGTATCTCTGTGTGTGTGTGTGTGCGTGTGTGTGTGTGTGTGTGTGTGTGTGTGTATTTAAATCACTAGCAGGATATAATACAATGTTATTCACTGAATGAAGGATTCCCAGAAAAGATAAAGCCAGTGGTGAAAAAATATAGTTGTAAATCTAATGAAGACAAATAACCATCCTTCCTTCAAAGTAAAATGGACATGTTTCCAAAGAGTATACATAAGTATGTGATATCATCTTTGTATCCACAAATAGTTTTTCAAACAGTATGTTTTCCCCTCTTATATAATAACTGAACAATACAGATATAATCATGGATCTAGTTGAGAAAAGTAGAAGGTAAAATAAGAAAGTTTGTGAAAACAAAAACAGTAAACTATGATGATTATTTTGTGCATTTTCTCATATCCAGCCTAATCAGATCTAATGTTGTTTTCTGTGCTATGGTTTGATTATACAGCTAACGTTATGCAAAAAAAAAATGACTCAATGTATATTCATGAGCAGATATCAGAGTTCTTTGCCTTTTAAGCTTTATAAATGTGATTCAGAAAACACATATTGTTTACGAAAATAAGTAGGGTCTAGAGTAAAGCTTTTCATTTGAAAGAAATTATTGCAAAGTTTGTTTTTTATAGTCATTTCTGTTTAAAAAACATCATCTCAAAATAAGTTTTAGAAAAAGTCATGGTTTCACCCTATAAGAAAAGATTTACTGTGTCACATTCTTAGTAATAATAAGTCATGAAACTTTAAAACCAAGATATCAATAATTACTGACTATAGCATTACCCTTCATGTAAAATACTTTTGTATAAATATTGGTTTATATTCTCCTGTGCTTTGCTCCAGTGAAATATGTATTTTTTTTTCTGATTTAATTGGAAGTAATTTAATTAAGTGCTGACAAAATAATTGAGAAATATAAAGATGGACAGAGACACAGAGTGACTAGAAAACAAGGCAAAAGAAAGACACAGAGGTAATTAAAGGGATTTCTGACTCTGTTCATTCAAACAGTAAGAATAATTTTATCAATGGAATTCAAGCTCTTCACTAACCCATCAACTTCATTATCTATTTCTTACCTTCATAGAAGCTTTTAGACCAAGAGTTCGAAGCACCAGAAGATATCTTTGCCCTGATCAATCTTCAGGTATTATAGTGACTATTTTTTCTTCCCAGGAGCTTTGAACAAAATAGAATGTAGAGGTTATCTCTATAGAAACCACAGAGTATCCTGTATACTTAGAGTTCTCAAATTCCATTTTTTGTATCCCTTTAAAATCTACAGTAAACCTGTGCATTCTGAAGGAGAGTTTAGTTAGTAAGTTAGTTCTCTACGTAAAATAGGAAATTTGTAACCCTCAGAAATTGAAGAAATGTCCGAGAAATTTCTTATTAAGTAGGCCCTTAGCATTTGTCATGTACCTGTGATTTCTATGCCGATCCGTGTCAGAAGATGTTGATGTCTAACCCTTGCCCTGCTTCTTACATACATGCAAAGGGGTTGGGAATGGAGAATGGAAAAACTGCTTCTAAAATGCAGAGTGATCATCCCTGAGTGTGATTTCACAGAAACAATATTTACTGGGATTTTCTGAGCAATGACCAAGTGCAAAACATGTGGAGGAATATACAAAGTCATTCTTCTAAAGACACCTTTCATCTTTTCCATTCATCACTGACACTTATCCTTCATTTTAACCTACTTCATTGTTTGATTCAGGGGTTCTCTGCACTGTAAAAGGAATGTAGTTAGAACAGGCTAAGGACTTTGTCAACTATAAACCTAAGTTTGTTGTTGTTTTTTTTTCTTTGGTAAAAAGACTTATGAGTATCTATATAATTATTGTTTTCAAATTCTCAGAATTTACAAAGGTTCCTAGAAGCTTCTCGATAACCAAAAACTTACTATTTAAAAGATTAAATGACAGAGGTGCCTGGGTGGCTCAGTCGGCTAAGCGTCCAACTTCGGCTCAGGTCATGATCTCACGGTTCATGGGTTCGAGCTCCACGTCAGGCTCTGTGTTGACCACTCAGAGCCTGGAGTCTGCTTCGGATTCTGTGTCTCCCTCTCTTTCTGCTCCTCCCCCACTCATGCTCTACCTCTCTCTCAAAAATAAATAAAAATTTAAATAAATAAATAAATAATTAAAAGATTAAATGACAAATAACCCATTATTTGTCCAAATTCTTTCCAGTACGTGTGTGGACAGAGTCAAAGGGAATGTCCACCATTCTTATTTTCAATTTAGCAATGAGTAGTGATTCTAACTAACTACATAGCAACTCTAAGAATAATACAAAGATTTTATAGTTGGCCAAGCAGCATTTTTTTTTACAGAAAAAAGGTGCCACTGTACACATTGGATTTTGTTTAATCTTTCCAACACATGAGTCAGCTAGTATTCTTCACCTTTTCACTGTGTAGCGGGGAAATAGGGGACAAATCAACACAAGCGGGACCCCAACAGCACCTGCCTCAGAGAAGTCACTCTTCTTCTCTCTCCTTCTACAAATTTTCCCTCATCTTCTGACCTCCAGCTGGAAATATACCTGATGATATAATGGGAAAAGATAAGCTGGTTTTAGTAACAAATAAAGGAACTTTCTACAGGAATAGGGTTTCTACTCCATTATTTGATCGTATAAAATATAATATGCAAAGTCTATTTGAAATGTTGCTTAGTCACTCTTGTTTTACAAGTCATTTTTGGGGGAGTATCAGATACATGGCTATTTGATGAAGAGCAATAGGGAAAATGACTTTTAAAATATAATGAAACAGCAAAGAATCCTAACTAAATTGCAAACAACTTTCAACTATTACACACACACACACACACACACACACGCACACACACACATAACTATGCATTCACCCCCAAACACTGTTAAACTTGTAGAAATATAATTTCAATATAATGTACAGCTGGGAAAAAAAGTCGACTGAACATTAAGACGTAAGAAGACTGAACATTATAGACAAGAACTCCATCTTAGACAATTTGGAGAAATGGTATCATGAAAACAGTTTTATTGTCTACAAAATTGTGTTTTGGCTAATTTCTATCGTCTTCTCCAGAAAGATTTGCTGTGATTGTGCAGGATCTTGTCTACATTCAAGCATCCAAGTAATAGTTAACTAATATCTCTTTAACTTCTCCTATATGTTCAGGTGCAACTGAATATAGCCTATATTTCAAGAAAATTATTCAGTAATAAAAGGTCCTCAGGCTCTGGGTTTGCTTTACAAATATGGCCCCAAAGTATTACCTATTACTCATGATAAATTATTTATGTTAATTTTTGAAAATTAATCAGATAATCAGAGAAATAAATGGCAGCATTCTGGCTCTCCTATAAAATGCATCCACTAACACAAGAACACAGTGGCCTTACTTGTAAACTTCAATTATCACTACACCAACATTGAACCCACCTCCAGGGAGACAAACTGTTTTCAACTGTGACACACACCCCTCTTCCGGCAATCAGTCTTGGCTGACATAATGAGACACAGTGAATCCCTGAACACGTGGAACCACAGTAGTTAACTTGCTCAACCATGCCTGTAACAATTCAATTAGCAAATCCCCGTGGACATTCTGTACTTCAGCAAAATTATCTAGGGATATTTTTACTAGGCTTGTTTTCTAATCACGTTGCCCAATCTAACTGTTTGTACAAGAGAATATTATTGCCCTTGCCAAGAGGAAGGGTCAGCTTTATTAATGATCCCATATGTCTACCTTCCTAAATTGTCATTTCACGTATGTGATAGTGATTATGGTTAAGCAAAACCTTTAAATCTTTGCTAGAGGGTAACAGTCCTAAGACATGTTCCTTTTGTTTACTTATTCCTTTTGGCATGAAACCTAAACAAAGACCAGGTCAGAAAAAAACAAGATTTAAGGTGAAGAAATCAGAGTTCATGATAGGATTCATGAAAATATAAATATTCATGCAAAGTCAGAAGTTAGTGAATGAATGACTTACGGCCCATGAAAACCACTACATATAAATGGAGGGTTAGCTGCAAAACAACCCAGACCTCAAAAATACAATTCAAAGCTTTTAAAATTAGGTATACGCAAAGGCCATTTTTCTGTGGCACTTTCTACTTGTGGACTAAACCGTATAAAAAATTAAAATAAGTCAGTTTGCTTAATTTTCAATAAGGGACATGTCAAATATGTACTTAAAATTGTCAGATACTACACAAGAATTTTCGTTTCTATGATTTAAAATTTAATTTGTATTGCTATTATAAGAAAATAACACTAGTGACTATTCATTAAATACACATTTTCCGTTAGTATAAGAAAACACGAATTCCAAGCAAAAGTGATCCATTTCACATATTTTCTTCATTGAATAGAAAGGGTGCCTAAATTTCTGTTGTAAACTTACTATCTTATGACATGTCCAACTTTTTTTTTTTGCAAATAAATTTATATGTTTTCCCAGGTAACCCATTTATTTATCTTTCCCATATTTCTTTATGTATGAAGAATGTTGAGGGATGGGAGAAATTCCACCGTGATCAGAGTGGACCTCTAAGAAAGTAGCAACATTTCTGTATTTTGAGATGAATGTAACTATTTTAAGATCTTAATTATTTTTTATTATGGCTATTTTTAATATTTCTACTTTTTTAAAAATTGTTTCTTTATTTTTGAGAGAGAGAGAGAGAGAAAGAGCATGAACAGGAGCAGAGAGAGAGGGAGACACAGAATCCGAAGCAGGCTCCAAGCTCTGAGCTGTCAGCACAGAGCCAGATGCAGGGCTCAAACCCATGAACTGTGAGATCATGACCTGAGCCAAAGTCGAACACTTAATCACTGAGTCACCCAGACACCCTAGTATTTCTACTTTTAAAAAGTAAATGTATATCTTACAAAAGTCCACTAATAGATACAAGGAGCTAGATTTTTGCCAATCCTTTATTCACAAGTTCACTTTAAACAGAAACCCCAAATTCCTAAGTTTCTAGTGAACAACCCAAGCATTATTTATACCTCCATGTTAAGAAAAGAAATTAGGAATATTAAGATTTATCTTATGTGACTGAATTACTTTAAAGACAGAATTACTTTAAGCTGTATTTTTTCTAACCAAATACACCAGGGCTCATGTATATTTCTCCTTTGTGTAGTCACTTTTCTTTCCTAGTAGTTTAAGATACCAAATGTACTCTGACGTTCCTTATCAAAAGACATGTCTACTTTTTCAAACTCTTAAAGAACAGCAAAAAGATATTTTTCACTAAAACTGAAACTTTTCTCCCAAGTCATAGGCTCTGTTCAATACCCTTTGAGGACCAAATCAATTTTCCGTGTGTGTGTGTGTGTGTGTGTGTGTGTATCTGCGTGTGTCTGTGTCTGTGTGTCTGTGTGTGTGTGTGAGAGAGAAAGAGACAGAGAGAAGAGAGAGACAGAGAAACAGAGACAGAGAAACCTCTAAGTACTCTGTGTGCAAAGAGTTCTTTTGAACTCTTTTGACAATTATTATCTGCTGCTGATGCTAATTAATCTTTGAGGTATATAAAATTTTAATCTGGTTCTTTCTGAAGGTTGACCCAGTCTAATAATTCTATTTTTCCTAATTCTCTCTCATTTGTAAGGAAGAGCTTCCTGTTCTTCCCTATTTATTCCTAAATAAAATGCTTGACCCCTATTTTGATATTTGACTGGTGACTTCTTTTAGACCACATTCCCTCTTTCCTTTTGGCTCTACATCTGGACAGGCAGATAAGAAGACCCAGGTGTTTGCACTAGTGGGAAATTTCAATTTTGTTTTTGGGAGCTCTTACCCCATCTAGCCCTTAGCTATTATAAGGGCCCAAACCCATTGACTCTGCTTTTAACCAAACCAATCTGGACTTGCTTGCATTCACTCAGTTCCTCTCAGGAGTCTCTTGTATGAGTTACAAACTCTCAATTCTCTCAAATTCTCTTGGGGGATATCATCAACTACACGTCTAAACCAGAGTCTCCGTGGGGGAATCTTTCTTGTTTTTTCAGGGCTACCATATAATCCCTTATATAATTAAATAAGTCAGGGCTCATGAGTATTTATTTCACATTATGAAATAAAACCAAATGCTATTACTGTTCCATGTGCTGTTCTCAGTTTGACCACTGGGGGCTCCCTCAGGTTGGCTCCTTTGATCCTTTGATATACTTCCATTTTGGGGGCACTTCTTTGCTTTCCTTAATTTTTTTTTAATGTTTATTTGTTTCTAAGACAGAGAGAGACAGAGCATGAGCGGGAGAGGGGCAGGGAGAGAGGGGGACACAGAATCTGAAGCAGGCTCCAGGCTCTGAGCTGTTAGCACAGAGCCCCATGCAGTGCTCAAACTCACAGACCGCGAGATCATGACGGAGCCGAAGCCTGACGCTCAACCAATTGAGCCTCCCAGGCAACCCCCTACTTTGCTTTCTGAAATCACGGGATGCTCAGGGTTTATCTTGCATTTTCATGGAATGAACCACTTTTCCAAGAAGGGTTTGTTCCTTTTATTGGAGAAAGATCTTTAGAAATTAAGATCTGGATATTACATTGGCCGTGTGTTGTATAGCATCATTTGAATGTTCTATGACAACACCTTAATGGACACTGTAGAGTTTGCACTGATAAGTCAACATAGGCCTATAAGTCTGACTTTGAATGTGACAATTTAAGTAACATTTATCTTATTTCCAAAATGAAACCCTTTGGGGTATCAGCTTACATGAACATGAAGGGTGGTTTAACATAGTTCACTATTTTGTTGTGTGCTGAGCTGGAACCAAAGGTTCCCTGTGTTTGTGAGGTCACAAAAACGGCAGCTCAGACTTGCAACTTTGCCATCAAGATCAGAAAATGAACTCAAGGAAAATTGATTTTGAGTCTGGACTAAATTTCCAGATGATCATTTTTGTCCAGTTTAAGTTGGATAATTGCTCTTTATTATATAACTTTGATACCTCTAAGAAGATGACCTTTATATTTCATCTAGCATTTTTATTGTCCTCAGTGGAAAGGTTAATTTTTTGTTTGTTTGTTGTTTTTTGTTTTTTGTTTTTTTTCTTCTGAATCACCTGGTCCTCATGACTAGATCTATTGTTTATTTAAAAATTTAATATAGGGGCTCCTGGGTGGTTGAGCGGCCGACTTCGGCTCAGGTCATGATCTCGCGGTCCGTGAGTTCGAGCCCCGCGTCGGGCTCTGTGCTGACAGCTCAGAGCCTGGAGCCTGCTTCAGATTCTGTGTCTCCCTCTCTCTGACCCTCCCCCGTTCATGCTCTGTCTCTCTTTGTCTCAAATATGAATAAACGTTAAAAAAAATTTAAAAAAATTAATATATACTTACACAAACATCTGTGAGGGATTGCACAAAAGTATAAGGTGTTGGACTTTTTATAATAAAAAGACACATTTATCAGGTGGTTGTTAGGATCAGTTGAATCTATTACATCATGACTAAGTGAATATCACACTTGAGTATTTTCATCACATGGTCAGTTTTGAAATAACTGGAAAATTCATTTCATTTTATCTATCTCTATCAAAATTTACAATATATTCATGATGACCAAACACAGACTATCTTTAATTGAAATGATCATGGAAAAACATATTAAACATGAAAACATCCAGTGAAACATCATATTGTCATAGCCTGTTCGCTTGTCTTTTTTGATCAATCTTTTATAACTTTCTTTCATGAAATACAGTGTATTTCCTTATGTACCCACTGAAGAGAAGTTTATTTAAATGTTTGAGATGCTTCTTTACAAATATTTGGTCACTTTGGTTAGGTTGTTAAATAATTTCACAGCAAACTAATGAGAAAATGCTATATTTACACATCTATTTATTTATATTCTGCATCTCAAATATGAACTAAAGTAGCAGAACAAATATCTGAGTTCAAAAAGATTCCATAGATTTCGAAGTATCTACTTTTCCCAGCCAATTCTAATGGCATCTCTAAAGGAAAATAGATGCTTTTGTGGAGATGAGGAGTTACATTTCAACATGACCAAGATTTCTGTTCCCAAAATCAGTGGTTAAACTGCAAAGAATGTGGAGTTTGGCTAAACTCCACTAAGCAAATTATAGTAATTGAGAGGAACGGGCTTGGGATTGATAAAGCTGTATGAAGCCTTTATAACCTATTGTAAGGTAATTGTTAAGAACTAGATACGTAGTATTATTCATCTGAAATGCGAAGAACAAATTAATTCAAAATTATAAATTATAAAAACAATTATCCATCTGGTTATATCTGTAATAACTCACTTACAAAGCTGCTAACATCATAACAACTAGCATCAGTTGATAGCTAAAGATAAATCCTAAATACTAACTACTCTGGTAAAAAAGGAAAATGTGGGGGCGCCTGGGTGGCGCAGTCAGTTAAGCGTCCGACTTCAGCCAGGTCACGATCTCGCAGTCTGTGAGTTCGAGCCCCGCGTCGGGCTCTGGGCTGACGGCTCAGAGCCTGGAGCCTGTTTCCGATTCTGTGTCTCCCTTTCTCTCTGCCCCTCCCCCGTTCATGCTCTGTCTCTCTCTGTCCCAAAAATAAATAAACGTTGAAAAAAAAATTAAAAAAAAAAAAGGAAAATGTGTTCTCTCAATGCTTTGCAAATTTTTTAGTAACATATTTTTAATCTTTTAATATTTTATACATGGTATTTTGTGATGATTTGAATTGCATCAATTTATTTTGCGATTTGATAATTATTAAAACATACATGCCTCTATCTGTATTTGGATTATATGAAGGATGTGCCTGAAGAATTATGTTTATTATTGATGCTATGAGTTATTCCATATGAATAGTTAATGTCTCAAGGAATTTAAGATAACTAAGCTATTCTTTCATTAATGTTCAGGAACTGACAAAAACTATATGCTAGTAATTAAAAGTCAGAGAATTATGGTCTACATTTTTTTTATAGCAACATCACATGGGTAGGTGATCTGTAAACAATCAAACAAACAAACAAAGAAAAAAATCTGAGAGAGAACACTTTTGCAGGATATTTGTTTTCTCTTTGGATTCTAATTCAAGACTCAGACTTGCAATCTTCTATCCCCATAATTCTTTTTTTAATTTTTTTTAAAGTTATTTATTTAGAAAGAGAGATTAAGAGTGTGCGAGCAGGGCAGGGGGCAGAAAGAGAGGGAGAGAGAGAATCCTAAGCAGGCTCTGAGGGGTCAGCACAGAGCCTGATGTGGGGCAAGAACTCACAAACCATGAGACCATGACCATGAGACAAAATCAGAAGTTGGATGCTTAACTGAGCCACCCAGGTGCCCCTGAAGCTTTAGAAGCACATTTTGTCTGTGCAGACAACGCAGGCACCCTAACAGTTGTATCGTGAACAATTTGGATGTTCGTATATAAAATGAAGTTTTCTAGAATTGTAGACATGAAATTGAATTTTTGTGTTTGCATGTGCAAAAGAAACCAAGAAAATTATCTTTTCAAAATGGTAAACTTTAGGGATAAAATTTATAAATTGTCTTTAAGATGTCAGGGGTAACATGCTAAAATAGACTCGGTTATATTTATTGGCTCTTTTACTTACTAGAATGTACTACAAACAGGTGTTTACTTTTTTCTTGCTTTACTATTGTTTTGATAACAAACCATGTATCTAAATAGGTATTTCATATCAGATTCTTTTAACAGAACAGATTTTTCCTTTTGAAATGACTATTGTAGTGTCTGAAAGATTTTTTGTACAAAACACTTCCTATTTAGGTCAGAATTTAGGAGCAGTGACTGATTCTGTAAGCTGCTTCTCGCAGCCTGAGAACCCAGTTGTCCCGCTTTTCCTACCTGAGCTCCAAACGAGGTGAAAAAGGTACGAGTCTTTCAGGCACCCAGATAGGTTAGAACCTTGTCTTTCTGGACTGCTCTGCTTCCTCCAGTTTAAGGCAGGGAATTAGGAATTGGGCTGACACCTTCTCCAGACCGTAAGGAGTAGGGGAGGAAACGGGGCAAGGGTAAGCAACAACACCACACAATTTCCCAAGGTTTGGAATGTGGCTTTTGTTTGGTTGGTTATTGGCTTGATTCCCGTAGACCTTGGTGCTTCCTTGAGAGTTCTTACATGGTTATTTTAACCAGTCTCCAGTTGTTTGTTGTTATTGTTGTTGTTGTTGTTGTTGTTGTTGTTGTTTTCATGATTCCATGGGAGAATCTGGGCTAACAACTACCTAGCCTGGAATCTTGGTAATGTCCCTTGTGGAGAACTTTTATGTTTATGTTTACAAGAGACATGGTTGTGAGAAAAATATGACCCGTAGTTTTGTTTTCTTGTAATGTCTTTATCTAATTTTAGTATTGGGATAATGCTTGGCTCATAGAATGAGTTAGAAAGTACTTCTTATGCTTCTTCTTCTTTTTTTTTTTTTTTTCCTGAAAAGCATGTAGAGAAATGGTATTTTTTGAAATGTTTGGTAGACTTTATCAGTTAGATATCCTGATAATGGAGCTTTCCCTTTTTGTAGGATTATTAATTATTTATTTATGTAATATTTATGTAATTATTGATTTATGTAATAATAGATGGCTATAGGTTATCTATTTATCCTTGTTTTGGTTTCTTCTTTTTCATTCTTTTTCTTTCTTTTTTTTTTTTTTTTGCTTTTCAAGATATTTTTCCTTTTCATGAAATTTATCAAATTTGTAGACAAAATTTTTAGTAACATCCAATTATTAAATTTTACTGTCCATAGGATTAACAGTGATAGCCCCTCTTTTAATTTTGATATTGGTAATTTAGATCTTCTCTCTCCCTCTCTCTCTCTCTCTCTCTTTTGTTAGCTTTGTTAAAGTTCCATGAATTTCAGATTGTTTAATGAACCAGCTTTTGGTTTAGTTAATTTTTCTATAACATTATCCTGTTTTCAAAATGATTAATTTTTTTCACTATTTTTTATTAATTACTCTCCCTCAACTCCATTTAGGTTAGATTGTTCTTCTTTCTCCTCTTTTATGGAGAAGCATAGTTATTGATTTGACTTTTATTTTTCCCTTGGTATTGATTTAATGCTATAAATATCCCTCTAAGCATTGCTTCTACTGCATTCTATAAATTTTGGTAATTATATTTTCATTTTTAGTTAGTGCAGTAATTTTTTGATCCCGTGAGTCTTCCTCTCTGATATACACATTACTTATTTAGACTTATGTTAATCGATTTCTAAGTGCTTGGAGATTTTCCAGATATGTTTTTACTATTGATTTCTAGTTCAATCAGGTTATGGTCAGAGAGCATATTTTTGAATAATTTCCAAAAATTTCTAGTTGTAGAGATTTGCTTTATGGTGTAAAATATAGTCTGCATTGATGAGTATCTCATGAAAACATGGTATAGTATTTGTTCTTGCTCTCAGGTGCAGTGATTTGTACATGTCAAAGAGATAACTTTTCTGGTATTGTCAGCTCTTCTATAATTTTGCAAAATTTGGCTAGTGTTTTATTAATTACTTAGAGGTTTTAAAATTTCCAACTATAATTGTGGATTTGTCTATTTCAAAGTCCAGAGTGCTAACCATTACACTACGGGGCTGACTGGATTTGTCTATTTATCCTTTGAGTTCAGACAGGTTTTCCTTTGTGTATTTTGTGGCTGTTGGTTGGTAAACATTAATTTTGTTATATCTTCTCAATAAGTTGATGCCTTTATCATTATGTAATGCCTTTTTACCTCTGATAAAAAGTTTTTTTTTCCTGTTCTTCAATCTACTTTGCCTGATATTAGAATATCCACTTTACCTTTCTTGTTTTTTTTTTAATTTTTTTAATGTTTATTCATTTTTGAGAGACAGAGAGAGACAGAGCATAGCGGGGGAGGGGCAGAGATGAGGGAGACACAGAATCGGAAGCAGGCTTCAGGCTCTGAGCTGTCAGCACAGAGCTCGACACAAGGCTCAAACTCATGAACCGTGAGATCATGACCTGAGCCGTAGTCAGATGCCCAACTGACTGAGCCACCCAGGAACCCCTCCACTTCACCTTGCTTCTAATTATTTTCTTCATGGCATATTTTTTTTTCATCATTTTACCTTTAGCCAATAAATATAACATATTTGACATGGGTTCCTGGTAGAGATTATACAGTTGAGTCATTTTGCCATCCACTCTGCTCATGTATTTCTTTTATTTCATGAGTTTGAATCATTTGAGGGAATTATTGTTTTTTATTTAAACTGGTGGTATTTTATCATTTTATGTTTGTCCCTCTCTTTATTGCTTCCCTTTCCCCTTTTCTATCTTCCTATATAGCATATAAATTTTGTGACATTTTTTTAATCTAGTGTCTCTGGGTGGTCTCTGTATATTTTTTAATTACTTGCTTCATGGGATGCAACATATAAATAGAGTATATATAAGTCTACTGTTACCAATATTTCATCTAAGTGGAATATAGATATCATGTTCTAGGTGCTTTCAATCCTCAACTCAGTTGTGAGATAATTGTCTGAAATACTGTCAGGAAAAAAATGTCTCTACTATTTTTACAGTTCTGAATAATTTTGTTCCTTCAGCAAAGAAAAATTGCATACTAGAGAATGTTACTATTTCTTCAGACTCAATTGCTCTCATATTCCAAGGCTGTTATAATTTTAGCCATCTTCTCTCATTCAAGGGCAATAATTTATTTACTCTGGAGTCAAATAGTTGACCTCTAGGGAAGGGGCCTTCTTTATCTTCTCCATAGAATTTGCTCATATTTCAACATGTGATAAAACTTATAGACATAAAGTCGTTTGGATACATTACAAATACTCATAAAGGACTATGGATTTATGGTTTCTCTCCTGGGAGAGTGTTATCTATGTCACTCCTATGTAAATTTACACATTTATAATTTCAGAGATCTTCCCATGTGGCATCAAATATCCAGTTTGTATATGACTCTTAACCATCTAGTAGTTCCCATCGTATTGCCCCCAAAACGGGAAGAATTGGGCAAGGTGAACTATTGTGATAATTACTTTAAGTAACAATTCCTCTGATCTTAGCTTCAGAAACCACATGATTACATTTGAGATAATATTTTTAAAAAAACTAATATTAAAATCTTATAAAAATTAACTCTACAGACATTGGCAGCCACATCAGCAATTTTACAAGTGTACTTTTAATAATAAAACAATTTTAGAAACTGAAGATGAGAATAGTAATGTATTATATTTAATCCTATATTTACCCTTTTAAAATGTGTCTGTTTTTTCACTCCTATCATCCAAACTTCCCTCCTCTTATTATCTTCTGTGTGAAGATCTTCCTCTAGCCATGGTGTAGCATAACTGCTTGTGACAAATTCTCTTAAGTTCTTCTTCGTGGCAGAATGCCTTTCCCTCACTTAAATTTTTGAAGGATATGTTCCCTGCATATAAAATTCACTGTTGACAGTCATCTTTATGCACTGAAAAGTGTATAAGTGTAGCACTGAAAAGTGATGTACCAGTTCTTTCTTGATTCCATGGTTTCTAATGAGCAGTCTGTAATCATTCAAGTTGCTATTTTCCTGTAATGTTTTATTTCTCTGTAGCTTGTCTCAAGACATGTTTTGCCTTGATTTTTCAGACGTTTGACCTATGAACTGTCTGTGCATGGTTTTCTTTATGATTATCTCCTTTGGGATTGCCAAACTGATATAATGTACCACTTTGTACCCTCAAACATTTTTTCAGCCATTCTTTTGTTCTCTGCTATAACTCTAATGACACGTGGGGTGCCTGGGTGGCTCAATCAGTTAAGCATCTGACTCTTGATTTTGACTCAGACTATGATCTCACGGTTCATGAGTTTGAGCCTTGTGTTGGGCTGTGTGCTGAGTGTGGAGCCTGCTTGGGATTCTCTCTCTCCCTCTCTCTCTGCCCCTCCCCTGCTTGCACCCTCTGTTTTTCTCTCAAAACAAATAAAGAAATAAAGAAAGAGAGAGAGAAAGAAGGAAAGAAAGAAAGAAAAAGAGAAAAAGAAAGAATTTTAATTACACAGATTAGATCTTTTATTATTTTCCCAGAGATGTCACAGGCTCAATCTTAGCTTTGTCTATATTTTCTATGTCATTTACACTGGATGATTTTTATTGCTTTATTTTCAAGTTCAGTGATGCCTCCATTGTTTCCTTTTTCTGGTTGAGCCTATTTAATAAGCTTTCTGTTTGTTTATGGAAACTTAATTATCAAGTTATCATTTGATTACTTTTTATATCTTTGATATTTCTGTTGAGATTTTCATATTTCTTTCACTTGTTTCAGAAGTGTTGACCAGTGTTTCTTGGAACATTATGTTGAAAGTTGCTTTAAAACTCTTTTTCAGTAATTCCAACATATGTTTCAGGTCAGTGTTGGTTTCTTTTATTATTGAAGTTGAGATAATCCTATTTCTTGTATGAAAAGAAATAGTGGGCTATATCCTAGATATTTGGGGTATTATGTTTTAAGATCCTGGTCCTGGTGAGAACTTCGTTTTTAGTAGGAGCAAATCTAATTAGAAGGCTTTTATTTAAATGCCAATTTAGTTTATAAAGCCTCTACAGGTCTCTATACTTCTCGTGAGTGACCCAGATGACAGAGTTCCACCCCATAATTTCTTCAGCTCTGGCTTGGGATTGGGAGGGCCACACCTTGTTACTATACCATGAAGAAGAGGGGCAGGGTTTTAACTACTAATTTAGCTTGGATATGGTTCCTGTCTCATTACTGCAGGGCGTTAATAGCCAGAGATTCTTGAATTGTAAGTTCATAGAAAAAATAATTTCCATTGTTTACTTCAGTGTTTTCTGCCACACTCTCTTCTCATCCATTCAGATTCCCTATACACATATATGAACCCATTTGCTATTTCCTCTGGTTATCAAAACTCTGTTAATTTCTTATCAATTTTTGTTCTCTTTATCCAGAGGTTGAATAATATTTATTAAAGTTTTGATAAATTTGTTCTCTGATTTTCTTTTTTTTAATTTGCCTTTCTTTTCTTTTTTTTAAGTTTATTTATTTTGAGAGAGTGGGAGATAGTATGAGAGTGTGTGTGGTGGGGGTGGGTGGGTAGAGTGAGGGAGAGAGAGAGAATCTCAAGCAGGGTCTGCACTGCCAGTGCAGAGCCAGATGTGGGGCTCAAACTCACCAAACTGTGAGATCATGACCTGAGCCAAAACCAAGAGTCGGTTGCCTAACTAGCTGAACTACCCTGGTGCCTCTGCCCTCTGATTTTCTAATGTTCCTAGTGTTATGGTGACATTTTTTTGAATATATTTATGTAACCATCAAATACATAGCCTAATTTAAAAGTATTCATGCTTTTGGAATGCTTTTGCATAGAAAGGTTCTGAGTTTTATTTTAAGCACTGCTTAACCATTATCATCTTTCATTTGATAATGAGAAAGGCAGAAAATACATAGTTAAATTAATGGGTCATTGAATGAAGACCCTTCAGTTTTAGTAAAGTTAAAGGAAAATTATCTGTTTTAATGATCCAGATTTCCTTATCCCATGTTCTGACTCAAGAAGTACAGGATGAGAATACACAAACTAATAAAATTTCCAAATTTAAATAATCTCAGTCAGGCTTATTCCAGGCTCTGCTTTTAAACATGAAGTCCAAATTCCCTTCTGATTTTGAAAAATAAAAAATCCCTCTCTCAGTTTGTCTAACCAGTCTCAAGAATATTATCAGATATAGGAGAAATCCAGATTTTCTAGCCTGAAACAAGAGTTCAAGACACAGACTTGTATCTCTTTCATCTTATACTTGGCAATTAAACATCAAGTACTAAAAAAGACCAAATGATAAATGTCACTTTCCCCCTATTTCCTCTAACAAAAGAGCGGTGACGTTTCTGATCTCTAGCATGAACCTCAGGTTAAATGATATAATCACACAAATGGGAACAATTATTTAAGATCTGGAGGTTACCTACTAGTTTTCTTTTTAGGTAGTGTATCAGTGGGAGTGTGAACTTCTGTGTGCAGTGATATTGCACGAACTGCTGCAGGGAATCATGTGTTGACCATGCAAAGCAAAGATAACACTTTAAATCTTCATATACACAGACAAATTAATTATTAAATTCTGATTGCAAAAAAATTACGTCAGTGCAAATTTTCAAGTGCAGTCAAACCTGTATGCAACTTTAAGTGACTATCTCATTCTGAGTTATAAAAAAGATTTTCTAACTTTAGGAACTCTAAAACATCACAAAATTTGAATAGATTGGACACTAGGATAGCACTATTACATATTTATTTACTGTAGCATCTACATTTACAGCCATAGAAAAAATTAAAACAGCAGGAACAAGGTCAAAATCAGTAGGTGGAGGAAGAATGAAGATGAACACACTAGTCAACAGGTTTCTAAGTGTCCCATGGGCTTGGTTAATTTATTGGTACAAATTAGCAGTTTGAAGAGAAGCTACCTTAGTCCCCATGGTTCACAGTCTGAAATCACCTTGTTACACCTTTTCAAATGAGAAAACTTTAGAAAAAGAGTAAGGTAAAAGTGAAGTTGCATAAAATCTTAACTGAACATATTGGTGAAATTGTATTCAGGCTCCTTTACGACAACTCTGCTTATATAATATGAGGTGCCTATCCAATGTAATTAAATTGTACATGAAGGATATAGATGTAAAAGAAAAAACAATGTTGTTAAAGTATTTAGTCAGTAGCAGAGAGGTAAATAATATGAAGTCTAATACACTGCATATATTTATCATCAAGCAACTGTCATAAATAAGTGAAGTTTTATAATTAACAAAACTTGACCTTTGCATACATAATAAAATATTGACTGTCATGGAACACAACAGATAACAATATAATAGGAAATGAGCATGCCTAAATTTTAAGATAGAGACTGAGGTTCTAGTAACCAGCTTCCAGCAAAGCAAGTCAAAGGAAGAACAATGAACGCATCTCTCACTTTAAGTCAAAAGCTAGAAATGATTAATCTTAGGATGGCTGTCAAAAGATGAGATACACCAAAACCAGGCCTCTTTTGCCAGTTAGCCATGTAGCAAATGCAAAGGAAAAATTCTTGAAAGAAATGAAAAGTGCTAGTCAATAAAGCAGCGAATAGATGATTCATAAGAACATGAAATAGCTTTTTTGCTGGTATGGAGAGAGTTCTAGTAGTCTGGATAGAAGATCAAAACAGCCACACTTTGATTCCTTTAAGCCAAAGCCAGAGCAGGGCTGGACTGAAGAGCTTCAATATGCGAAGGCTGAAAAAGGTGAGGAGGCTGCAGAAGAAAAGTTGGAAGCTGGCAGAGGTGGATTCATGAGATTGAGGGGAAAACGCTGTCTCCCTGACACCAAAGTGCAAGGTGAGGCGGCAAGTGCCAATGTAGAAGCTAAAGGGAGTCATCTAGAAGATCTAGCTAAGATAATTCACAAAGGTGGCTACAGGTTTTCTGTGGAGATGAAATAGCCTGTTTTGGAAGAAGACGCCATCTAGGATTTCCATAGCGAGAGAGGAGAAGTCAGTGTCTGGCTTCAAAGCTTCAATGGAGAGCCTGACTCTCTTGTTAGGGGCTAATGCACCTGGTGATTTTCACTCAAAGCCAGTGTTCATTTACCGTTCCCAAACTCCCACAGCCCTTAAGAATGATGCTACATCTACTCTGCCTGTGCTCTAGAAATGGAACAACAAAGTCTGTATGACGGCACATCTATTTCCAATATGGTTTACTGAATATTTGTAAGCCCACGGTTGAGATATAGTGCTCAAAAAACAGATTCCATTCAAATGATTAACAAATCAAATTTCAAATCATTGACAATCCATCTGGTCAACCAAGATCTCTGATGGAGATATACAACAACATTAATGTTGTTTCCATGCCTACTAACACAAAGTTTATTCTGAAGCCCATGGAACACAGAGTAATTCCAACTTTCAAGTCTTACTATTTAGGAAATAAATTCCATAATGGTATAGCTGCATACATAGTGATTCTTTTTATGGATTTGGGAAAAGTAAATTGAAAACCTCCTGGAAATGATTCATCATTCTAGATGCCGTTAAGAGCATTTTTGATTCATAGGAAGAGGTCCAAATATCACTAACAGGCATTTGGAAAAAGTTAATTCTAATCCTCATGAAGACTTTGAAAAGTTTAAGACTCCAGTGGAGGAAGTAACTGCAGAAATGGTAGAAATAACAAGAAAACTAGAATTATAAGTGGAGTCTGAAGATGAGACTGGTTTGCTGCAATGTCACCTTAAAACTTGAATGCATCAAGAGTTGGTTCTTACGAATGAGCAAAGAAAATGTTTTGTTGAGATAGAATTTACTGTTTTAGATGCTGTGAAGATTTGTCGAAATGACAGCAAAGGATTTAAAATATTACATAAACTTAGATGATAAAGCAGTGACAAAGGTTGAGGGGATTAACTCCAATTCACAAATTCTACCTTGAATGAAATGCCATTGAACACCATCACCTGCTACAGAGAAATTGTTCATGAAAGGAAGAGTCCATTGAAGCAGCAAATTTCATTATTCTCTTATTGTAAGGAGTTACCACAGCTACCCCAAACTTCAGCTAGCACCACCCTCATCAGTCAGTGGCCATCAACATCAAAATAAGACCCTCCAGAGGCACCTGGGTAGCTCAGTCAGTTAAGCATCCAACTTCGGCTCAGGTCATGATCTCACAGTGCGTGAGTTCGAGCCCCGCGTTGGCCTCTGTGCTGACAGTTCAAAGTCTGGGACCTGCTTCAGATTCTGTGTCTCCCTCTCTCTCTGCCCCTCCCCTGCTCATGCTCTGTCTCTCTCTCTCTCAATCTCTGAAAACTAAACATTAAAAGAAAAAAAAAAAAAGAAGACCCTCCACCAGCAAAAATATTATGACTCATTGAACACTCAGATGATGGTTAACATTTTTTAGCAATGAAAAAATTTTAAATTGAAGTATGTATATATTTTTGGACATGATGCTATTGCACACTTAATAGACTACGATTTAGTATAAAAAAAAATTTTTCATATGCATTAGGAAACCAAAAAAATCATTTGACTCTCTTTATTGTAGTGGTCTGGAACTGAACGCACAATATATCTGGGGTATGCTTGTGTAAGTTGGAAACATAAGCACACATATATGTGTTGATCCTCTCATATGTGCCAGTCTGTTTAGATTTCAAACATTAATGTTTATTTAATTATCCGGTGATCATAGTGATGTAGGGCCATGTCAACCTTCCAGAACCAGAATTGGGCACATCCATATGTAAAACTTGATGTACAATCACATTACCTAGAGTGCCACTTGCTTTTATATGTACTTTAAATTTTTCTAGAAGAATATAGGTGTGGGGCACTTGGGTGGCTCAGCTGGGGAAGCATCTGACTCTTGATTTTGGCTCAGGCCATGATCTCACAGTTCGTGGGATCGAGCCCCATGTTAAGCTCTGTGCTGACAGCATGGGGCCTGCTTAAGATTCTCTCTCTCCCTCTCTTTCTGCCCCCCCCCAACGCACACTCCTTCTCTCTCTCTCTTTCTCAAAATAAATTAAAAAAAAAAAAAAAAAAGACTATAGGCTTGACTTGAATGAAGAAGCTCCCAGAATGCTTTACCGGAGAGATTGCAAACTTTAATGTTTGGTCATGTCAGTCACAGTGACTCTGAATCTTATAGATGTCCTTTAAACATTGCCAATGACAGATATTTCCTATTTGAGTGGAATTTATGCCCAAATGTTTTTGATGGGATGCAAATACATTTTGTCTGTATAAGAGAGGGTGTTTTGGCTTGCTTCAGCCAAGTTGGATTTCTGGAAAGGATAATTTTTTTTGAATAATTAAAAGGAATCGTTTCTTCCTCAGACTTAGATTCCTATTGAATTAGTAGGAGCTTTGAAGATGTCTTTTTACTTTTTTTTTCTGTACTAAATACTCACTTGTGATGCTTGTCATGTCAGAAATCCTTTCTGCCTGCAGCTGAGGAAGAATGTGTGCAGCTGCCTGATAACCTACTCATAAAGGAAATCAGAGTTCTCTCTCCCACCATAAAACAAATAAACAAACAATCAAAAATATATTTACACATTCAGAAATCAAGAAGGAGAAAATATTTTTCCAAAAGTCTTCCAAAATAAACTCTATTATAATTACACGTAGCTGCATATAGCTAAGTGCAAATTTGACCTACACTTTGCTACTCTGAGGTCTAGCCATGTGTAGGCAAGTCTAGAATATAGGTTGTGTTTGCTCATTTGGGCTCTGTTTATGTGAAGGACACGGATCATCCTGGAAACCATTTACATCAAAGGAAATTAGGATTGGTACTAACATTATGGTCAAGGACAATTTTACCACACTGCAGAAAAAGATTGTTTTAAAACGTATCTATTTCTCGTTTTTGCCTTTAGTTTTTGCCTTAAGTAGGTTCATGCCTGACTCCTAGGATTATAGAACTGCAATTAATGAGCAAGAAAAAACTTTGCTAAATGGTTTAATAAAAAATGTCAGTTGGAATTCAGGGCACGTTGACAAGCACCATTCTGGGGCAGACATTGGTAGAGTCAGACATTTGGTGTTTTTTTTTTTTTAATTTTTTTTTTTCAACGTTTATTTATTTTTGGGACAGAGAGAGACAGAGCACGAACGGGGGAGGGGCAGAGAGAGAGGGAGACACAGAATCGGAAACAGGCTCCAGGCTCTGAGCCACCAGCCCAGAGTCCGACGCGGGGCTCGAACTCACAGACGGCGAGATCGTGACCTGGCTGAAGTCGGACGCTTAACCGACTGCGCCACCCAGGCGCCCCAGACTTTTGGTGTTTTTAGGGCTGCAGGAGAAAGGGCCCTCAGCACAAACGTCATACTCGGTAGTTCGGTCATCAGTGATCCAAGTGTGGGCAGAAGTTCTGGAAGCATCACAGTATGGACAATGCCTTTGGCACAGATAAAGCATCTTAGATGTTACTCCAGCATAGAGACAAAATGGAAGAGTAGATAAGAAAATTCATAGTTTCTATACGGGACAAGGGGACTGTTGGCTATTTGATGGAGCACATGTAAGGCACCCTCTGACATGTCCTCAATTTATTCAAAGTGTCTTCGACTGGTACTGAAATAACAGTCAGACAATTAGGTACCAAACCTGCTCAATGTTTTGTGCTTGATGCCCATAGCTGTTCTAGATATTTTAGATGCTGGGGGCTTTCACTTTAGAGTTAGTTCCCTGAAATGGGGGCACCCGGGTGGCTAAGTCAGGTAAGTGTCTGACTTCGGCTCAGGTCATAATCTCACAGCTTGTGAGTCCGATCCCCGTCTCGGGCTCTGTGTTGACCGCTCAGAGCCCGGAGCCTGCTTCGGATTCTGTGTCTCCCTCTCTCTCTGCTCCTCCCCAGCTCACAGTCTGCTTTTCTGTCTCAAAAATAAATAAGAGAACATTTAAAAAAAATAAAAATAAAAACTTCTCTGCATTGTCCTCTGCACTCTCCTAGAAACCCAACAAGGCACAACTGAAGCGAAAGATGAGTTGTGTTTCAGGAATTATTTGTGGGCTAGTCCATGTGCCTAAGTATGTGTAATTCTACCAGTTCAGTTTGTATTACTTCTTAACTATTATTTGAACAAAATGTGCCATTGAGAATTCATCTCATAAAGAGCTGGAAGAATATTGAAATAGAATAGCCGATACCAAGTTAAAACACAACGAAAGACGTTTGTGTGTTATTGTAGACAGACTCGAAAGCAATTGTCCACTCTAGAATTATTTTATCTTAACTGTAATAATTTCAAAAGCAATACACTTTAAATTATAGAAAAATCACAGACCAAGATACATTTTGAGAGGTATGTGCTAAATTAGCTTACTTCAAAGGGCACACTAATGAGAGTAATTTGTTTTTGTTTTCATCGTAGACAATAGCAAATACACCTGGAGGTTATCAAAATAAGCTACATTGAAAGTGAAGTCAATAAAATCTGAACAAATATATATCTAGGCTAACATCATCGAAAAATGTTTGAGTTCCATCCAATATTTTAAAAGACTGTAATATATTACTCATAACTTTATAATGTGAAATTGAGTGAAAACAATATATGTAACAACTTTGTACGGTGACAGATGGCAGCTAGATTTATAGTGGTGATTGCTTCACGATGTATAAATGTTGAATCGCTATATTGTACACTTGATACTAATATAAAATTGTATGTCAACGACACAAGTAAAAATAATAATTAATGAAGTAGGTCACAAAAAGAAAAATATATATGCATCTAAGGAATGCATATGAAGGCATTTATGTCTGATATGAGGAAATGTTTATTAAATCCTCATTTCATACAGATTGATATTTTATAAATATAGAACTAAGATATACTTATGTGTGATATAATAAACATAAACAAAAAATAAAAATAAACTTAAAAGAAAAAAATTTAGTTAAAAACCTTAGCTAATAATGTAGCAGCAAGGCAGGAACAGGATCTACAAAGATTCTAATACCTTATTTATAACCAAATTCCACATCAAAGAAATATATGAAAAAACAGACCTTAAAATCATGTTCAAATAAAAATATTTTGCATAAATCTATTTAATTTCTCTAGTATTATATATCCATGATGTTCCCAAACGTCAGCAAATTTCAGTTTTCCATTATAATACTTTAATGTGTATAATGGTAAGCTAACATCTAATTATAAAAATGTAAATTATAAAAATGTCATAATGCTATAAATGAATAATGTTTTGTATGTGTTCATACATGTGGATGTGGATCAGAGTTTACATTTCCTTTTTCTACCATAATTTTTTTTTTATAACTGACTACCTCTCCCTGAATCCCTAATCTTCTCATTTCAGAACTAGTTCTTAATCCAGTGTCCTCAGTGTTGTTGAGAATTTCATAGATCCATTTTCAAACTGGCAGGTAACCTGACCCTCTAGATTCCTCCAGAATCGGAGGCAGGAACACAGTGGACTCTCCAACTCTATCAGTGATCATGGATTCTGAGGTTAAGTTCTCTCCAAAATCAAGGACTTACGCTAAAGAGCAGGTCCAAATAAGAGACTTCAGACAAAATTATTTTCATTACTAGTTGGGTCTTTTTTTTTTTTTTTCTTAATGTTTTATTTTTGAGAGAATGTGAGCAGGAGAGGGGCAGGGAAAGAGGGAAACAGAAGATCTGAAGCAGACTCTCAGTTGACAGCAGCAATCCCCATGCGGGGCTCAAACTCATGAACTGTGAGAACACAACCCGAGCTGAAGTCTTTCACTCAACTGCCTGAGCCACCCAGGGGCCCCTTTGTTGTGTCTTTTTATGTTCATCCTGGAGCCCAGCAAGATGACTGATGCTGGAGTAGTTTCAACCATTTTTTGATTTTACCCATGGTAATTCTCATCTCATTTCTTTTTTTAACGTTTATTTTTGAGACAGAGAGAGACAGAGCATGAACGGGGGAGGGTCAGAGAGAGGGAGACACAGAATCTGAAACAGGCTCCAGGCTCTGAGCTGTCAGCACAGAGCCCTACGCGGGGCTCGAACTCACGGACCGCAAGATCATGACCTGAGCCGAAGTCGGCCGCTTAACCGACTGAGCCACCCAGGCGCCCCTCTCATTTCATTTTTAAGTGTGGTTGCCCCTCCTCTTTTTTTTAACTTTAAAATATTATGTTTATTTAAAATGCTACATTTAATGATTCAAAGTTGATCATCTAATCTGTGAAATCACATTATTGATGTGATCGGAGGTTCACATGACAAGATAAAAATGTATCTCATGTTTTTTGTCAGCATTCTTTATGAGAACAGTTTGAATTGTCAAGCATTCACAGAACAAGAGAGTACATAGCACATAGAAGCAAAGAGTTCTAATAAGAAAGAAATTAACTGAGTCTCAAATATGAAGGACAAGGGCAGAGATAAAAATAAAGCTGATAAACATAAATTGAATATGTAAGGATAAAAGAAAATGGAAAGGCCATCCCATAATAAAAATGCCTCCCAAAAATAATGGTTTTCAGCAGAAAGCAGACAAAGAGAAATTGAGAACTCTAGAAAAGGTCAATAATCCAATTAGGAGTTGCTTGTCTTAAAGCAGTCATATTCCTGGTCTAAAAAATTGGGCACTCATAACAGACCAGTAACTTGGTGTTCCTTTAAATTAAGGATGAAAAAAAAAAAAAAGAATGAAAGAAAGAAAGAAAATAGATCCGTTCAATACTTATTTACTGAGGAAAGAAAATTTGAACGTTTTTCCCTCAGCATAGAACAAGAAATTAACCACACATATTGAATGCAACATTAAATGTTATCTTCCTTTGGTATATCTTGCTATCATGAATTTTTGAACAGATAATCCCAGGAAGGGTACATGGAAAGCTTTAACAGGTAATAAAATACATCGCTCCTTCTATGTAAACAAGATGTGATTTACTTCTTACGAACTCTGTAGTCCTTATCTTTTATATAGAGACGGTTCAGTTGTCATAATTATTAAGTGAGGCAAAAATACTTAAAAGTTGTGCTGGATATATTTTTAACTATAAATAAATGTTAATTATTACATTTGATTCACAAATGTTATCTAACGTGTGTAGGGTAGTGTGGCCTTTATATCCTCGAAAACACTCAAACGAGATAAATAACCCAGATGAGTTTCTGCTGTGGAGTTCAGAAACTTCCAGAAGAAAAGGATCTACTAGTATTTCATGAGTTACGTAAGTAATGAATGTGGAAATATGAGTCTGCCTAAGAATTAATCCAACACAGAGAAAACCGAATGAGGGATGGAAAAAGAAAGAAGTATTGTCAAAACCAGCCAAATCAAATGATGGCTCTATTCTTACTTTTATGTGTGTCAATGAATCCAAATTTATTTGTTTAAATCAGATTTAGTTGGGCTTTTAATCATCTGGAATTAGTTTCAGTATTCCTGAAAAATGCCAGAAGTACTCCCTACGGATATTTAATTGTGTAACTGTTTCACCGTCAAAGGACGTCACAAAGCACCAGGAAATAGTTTCCCAGATCAATGAATGATCAAATGAATTAAAAGACACACACAAAAATAACAGAAGCCGACCTTGATTTTAAAATGTCAATTTCCCCAAACTGGATAAAAGATAAATAGGATGCCTCTGTATAATAACTTCAAGTTTCCTAAGCATAATGCATATATTTACCAAAAAACACTCCTGCAAATGTTTTCACTCTAAACGCATAATCACCAAGTAAAATGACGCTACTCTAATTTTGATACACAAGTGGATCCCTTGAAAAACGAATTATAAGTGATTTGCTTCAGAGCTACATCGACTTGCATTTCCCTTTTCTTATGAAAATCTTAATATGAAGGACACACTATACATCACAGGAGAAAGACATACAATTTCTGGAGAGAAGACATTGACTACGTAAAACACAATGTGATAGAACTGATATTTGGCTGCTACATTAACAAAAAAAAAATCTCTATTCCAACATTCCCCTTCCATATGGAAAAAGGACTAAAGAAATGTTGATGTAAAACTTTAATTTATCAATGAAAAATTTAATCCTTAATAATCTTGAGTCAGAAGATAATTTGATTGGGGGAAAAAAAGCTAATGGGAGATCTAAACTATCAGACGTCTCAAGTGGGACAGCAATGTAATATGTTTCATACTTATATTTTTTAAAGAAAGTTCTCGAGACACCATTTTGAAAATGGTGATGCAAACATAAGTACCTGCTCATTATCTTCTCAGACAAAATTCTTTCCAAATGGATCCGTCTTTGATAGAGCTATAACAAGCTCAATTCAATTTATTTTTATATTGAAGGTTTATACAAAGTGTCATAAAATATGCCTTACAGAGAATTAAAACAAAGAGAAATACCTCATTGTACTGAGTGCAATGTCTGACATGTACTAACAGAACATAGAGTCTGCAGATAAGCTGATGTATAAGAATATTGAAATTTAAGGCCACTTCTGATTAAAATAACTCTTTCATTCTCTGAAGAGGAGAGGGTAATTTTAAAAGGGAGTATGATTCAATAAAATAAAGAAAAGAATAAAGAAATATGAAGGCGCAATATAACAAAGAGCAATTCAATGAGAAAGAATATTTTGTAACAAAAACATGGGCATATTTATTTTTAATTGAAGTATTATTTCCCTATAATAACACTTAATATGTACAGTTCAATATGCTTTGGTGACTGGATGTGGTTCTATGACTTCATCTACAATCAAGATACAGAATTAGGGGGCTCAGTGAGTTAAGCTTCCGACTCTCCATTTTGTCTCAGGTCATGATGTCATGGTTTGTGAGATCGAGCCCCGCTTCAGGTTCACAGATCCTGCTTGAGATTCTCTGTCTCCCTCTCTTTCTCTGCACCTCTCCCACTCGTTCTCTCCAAATAAACAAGTAAATAAATAAATATGCAAAATTAATCCATCGCCCCTAAAGTTCTCACATAGCCCTTTTCAGTCAATAGCCCTCCTGCCCCCACTACCAGCCTAGGGCAATAACTGATCTGTGTTCAGTTTCCAGTTTTGCCTTTTCTACAATGTCATATAAATTGAATCGTGCAAAATATAGCATGGTTTCTGACTTCTTTCATTGAACATATTTTTGAGATTCATGCATGTATGACTAGTTTGTTCCTTTATATTGCTGAGTATTTATATTGTATAAATATACCAAACTGTGCTCATTATATTTCATTATATTAATGAATGTTTTGTGTTTTTTCCAATGTTTGCCTCATATGTATAAAACTGCTGTGAACATTCAGATATAAGCATTGGTGTAACATATGAGTGCATTTCCTTTAAGTAAATGGCTAGGAATAGAATGGTTGGGTCATATGCTAGGTTGAGTTACCAAAGAAATGGCTCACCAGTTTTCACAGTAATTGGAATTTTTTACATTCCTACCAGCAGTCTATAAGAATTCCAGTTTCTGTATGTCATTTCCAACACTTGATATGACCAGTCTTTTCTATTATAGCCTTTCTAATAGGTGTCTAATGTTAGCTTGTAGTTCTACTGAACATTTCCCTAATGATTCATGATATTGAGCATCATTTCACATACTTCTTTCATATCCATAAACTTTTTGGGTAAAATTTCCTTCAAACAGTGCCCATTTTTTAATTTGGCAATTATTTTAAGATTACTGAAATTGAGCTTTCTTTGTTTCTAGATATACATGTTTTATCAACTATTTTGTATATTTCTCTCCAGTATGTGCCTTGTCTTTTCATTATCTAATAGTGTCTTCTGAAGAGGTAAGGTTTTCAATTTTAATAAAGTTAATTTCATCCATGAATTATTATTTTAGTATCATATGTATGAAATCATTGCCTAAAAGAAAGTAACATGAACTTACGTCTTCTGGGAGGTTAATTTGTACAGATATGACCTTTAGGTCTGTGAGCCATTTTGAGTCAATTTTTATATATGGTACCAGATACGGATCAAAGTTTATTTTTATGCACTTGGATCTAATTGTTCCATTACTCTTCTCTGCAAAGAATATCCTTCCACCGGTGAGCTGACTTTGCATCTTTACTAAAACGTATTAATCCATATGCATGTGGATGTTCTAATCTGTTCTATTAGTCTATTTGTCTTCTTAACATCAATCCTACATTATTTTAGACAATGTCTTTGAATCAGGAAGTATTAACCTTCCAACTTTGTTATTTTCTTCAAGCTGTTTTGGCTATTCTAAGTCTTTTCTATTTCCATATGATCTTTGGAATCAGCTTTTTTATTTCTATCAAAAAAAAAAAAGTTTTCAGGCATCAGGACACAGTAAGAGATTGGTTACATACAAAGGCATTGATCAAATAAGGAAACGTTTTTCTTTTCAAATAAGGAAATGTATTAATGAGAACAGGAATCAAGTTTCTCACTGGTAATTAATGAAGTTATAAATCTGGAACAGAGATGCCTTAATAAGTTAAGTGTCGTTATTAGTTGAGCAACTATAGCCAATATTTTTTTTAATTTTATTTTTTTATTTTTTTAAAGTTTATTTATTTTCGAGAGAGAGCCAGAGACAGAGCATAAGTGGGGGATGGACAGAGAGAGAGGGAGACACAGAATCAGAAGCAGGCTCCAGGCTTTGAACTGTCAGCACAGAGCCTGATGTGGGGCTCGAACCCACAAACCCACGAGATCATGGCCTGAGCCCAAGTTGGATGCTTAATCAACTGAACCGCCCAGGTGCTCCTAGCCAGTAATTTTAATATAACCTCTTTAACCTGTAATTTTCCCCCAAAGACAAGCATCTTAGAATAACGTATTCTTTGATTGTTTGTATACTGACAGATTGAAAACATTTCCTGAAATGCTTACATTTCCTGAAATGTTTATAAAACCTCATAATTATGGAAAATATTAGTTGACCAACTTTCAGTCATCTTTGGCTAAAATTTGCCTCTCAGACTCTACATCCAGTCTCTCAGTATATCCCATTCATTGTACCTCCAAAATATATCTAAAATATGAACACTCTTCAAGTACCTTTATGCTACTATCTTGATTCAAGATGACATTATCTCTCACCTATATTAAATATTATATGTGATCTCAATACTTCTATTATTTCCCTTTGTGGTAAATTCGCACTTAGTAGCCTTAGTGATCCATTTTAACTTAATTCGATTTGTGCCATTCTTTTTGCTTAAAACCATGCCAGGGCTCAATACTTCTATCAGACAAAAGCAATGGCGTCTACATCCTACATGATACAAATTCCAGTGACCACCCCGACCTCACTAACTACTCTTTCCAGACACATTGTTTGTATTGTTCCACATATATTTCTGCCATAGGGTATTTACACTAGCTGCTGCTGCTGCCGATAGTGATACCCTCATGGCTAACTATTTTATATCTTTTATATCTACGCTTATGTCACTTCTTAGTGTGGCTTACCTGACTACACTATTTAAAATTGCGACTGCCATCTCTCTGAATCTTGACATTTCCAATTCTCTTCACCCTGCATTACCTCTTATAGCACATTAACCTCCTAACAAACTATAAATTTGTGTTGCTTCCCCTAATGAAATGTAAGCTCAATACTGAAAGCTATTTTTTATATATTTTGCGTACTGATCTGTCTCAAGAAACTACTCCTTGCTAAAGGCATTTGAGTATTTATTGAATATTCTTGAATGAATAATCAGATTAAGGAAATAGGTATTTTTAATGGCTGCCAATATTCATGTATTAAATGCTTATAAGTTAATAAAATATTAATTGTTCAGGGATTGCTCTAATGATGTATTTAGATCACCTAGATTTAAACACAATGAATGACCATAGTATATAACTTTTGGGTTTGTTTGTAATGGATATGGGAAACTGGCTACCAAAGATTTTTTTTTTTTATTTATTTTTTTTTCAACGTTTATTTATTTTTGGGACAGAGAGAGACAGAGCATGAATGGGGGAGGGGCAGAGAGAGAGGGAGACACAGAATCGGAAACAGGCTCCAGGCTCTGAGCCATCAGCCCAGAGCCTGACGCGGGGCTCGAACTCACGGACCGCGAGATCGTGACCTGGCTGAAGCCGGACGCTTAACCGACTGCGCCACCCAGGCGCCCCCAAAGATTTTTTTTTAAGACTGGGAGGAAATTTCTGACATCTTTATTCTCTGCCACCGAATCACAAAATATAAAACCATTTGCTGTAATAGTTACCTATTTTGTGTATAAACTACGTATGTCTGGATACATTATGTAACTACATATACAGAAGTTCAAGATCATAAAATATTGTTATAAATATTACAGACAATTACTTTCTATTTACTCTGAATGTATTGTTTTGCTGAAATAAATGCATACATTTATATCAAGAATATATATATGATGCAAAACTTTAATAGAACATAACTATTTATCATAATAGTTAATCACAAATCTTCCCCTTTTTTAAAATTAAAACAAACATTTTTAATGTTTTAAAAATACAATTGATCAGATTAACAGAAACCTGCCGTTAATTTAATGAGCTATCAGTATTTAGCACCTGCAATATCTCCAGATAAATAAATCCTTTAAATTTTAAAATGAAGTAATAAATAAATTAGATAAGCTAACATTTATGAAACCTGCCTCTATGAAAATAAGATGATTTTGAGTTATATTTGTATTCTTTCTTATAACATGTCTCCTATGTGAAAGATTATCCATCTTTACTCCCTATGTATTTCATTAACCATTATGAAGTTAATTGACTTAATTATATCTTAGTAAGTGTCTCATATTAGGCAAAAAAAATTACTCCTTTTTAAAATGCTAGTGACACAGAGGAGTTAATCTAAAACTATAATTACAGCCACAATACAACTGTGAATACCTATCTATATCCATATATATATTTATATCTATATTTCAGCATTTTAAAATAACAACAACAACAAAAAGGTAAAACTAGGATGTCTACCTAACTTTTCAGTTAATAGAGGAAATATAAGGAAAAAACCTACTGATGTTTCCAATCCCACTTACCCTGCTTTATTTCTTGGTGGTGCGTATAAACAATTATAAAAATTTAGAAATCAAATAATCCTTTTGATATTAACTATTAGTTTAAAAAGCAATAACTGTGGCATTATGAAATACTTATGATAGTTTTGAAATTACTCAGCCCAGAGAGCAAGCTGGCCTTCTACAGAATTTTTGAAAATCAGCTATAAACATGGGTGTACGCAGGTAACAGATCTTGGCTGGGATTCTTTCAGCTCTTGTGGCCGCTGAAGTGGCTAATTTTCTCCCAACTATGAATGCTAATTAGGTGGAAATGAGCTACAGGCTAAGTTTTTTTTTTTTTTTTTTTTTTTTTTTTTTTTTCAACGTTTATTTATTTTTGGGACAGAGAGAGACAGAGCATGAACGGGGGAGGGGCAGAGAGAGAGGGAGACACAGAATCGGAAACAGGCTCCAGGCTCCGAGCCATCAGCCCAGAGCCTGACGCGGGGCTCAAACTCCCGGACCGCGAGATCGTGACCTGGCTGAAGTCGGACGCTTAACCGACTACGCCACCCAGGCACCCCAACAGGCTAAGTTTCTACATCACATTGTGCAACCCCAAGGCTCAGAATGTGATGGTATCGCTGCAGCGGAAGGAATTAAGCTTCTCGAATCCTGCAGTTTATTAAGTGCTCACAGGCGGATAGTCACTCTAGCTGGGGTGTTAACTTTATATGTACCTCTATACAGCCCCCTAAAATGGGAGTGTTAACAAAGAAACTTCACCACTACCACTATTTTTGTCCCTATGAATAAAAATGAAGGCTGACAAAAGAAGTACTTAACAAAACTTGTGGGATGTACCTAAACCATACTTAGGAAGTAATTTGAATAATTAAAGAAATGTATCAAAACAAAACAAACGAAAAGATATATAAAAACAATTAACATGAGGAGAATCTAACTAAAGTAGTCCCTCTCCAAGATAAGAGATGGGGAGAGAAAAATCCTAGAAGGCAGGGTTCATGAAAGAGAAAACAAAAACAAAACCTTGGAATTTTTTTTTTTTAATTTGGAAGAAAAAGAAGAAAGATTTTCTAATAGAAGGAAATGGTTAAAAATATATCAGCAAACTAGAGTAAAAGAAGAAAATTGAAAAAACACATGATAACATCAATGAATTTATTCCAATACATTTGGGGAAAAAAAAGGGAAATATCTGGGAAATATAAATTAATTTTTAAAAAGTCAGAGGAATATAATCTCTAAAAACACACTACTCATTATGGAAAGTTATTTGGTAGAAAAATTATTCCACTAATTAATTATTATTATTATTATGGAATTATTATTCCACTAATTAATTATTCCACTAAATAAGATGTTTTCAGTATTACAGGCGATTTTTCCTGAATTATGAAAGGTCAAGTCTTCCCAAAACTCTTTTTGATAATAGAAGGTAGAAAAACAGGACAAGATAACCTACTTGTTTTATAAAGTTAGTATAATTTTGTAAATGAAACCAAAATACAATCTCACCTAAATGCAACATTAAATATGAAACCACTTAGTGGAATATTAAAATAATATGCCATCCTCAAGCATTGTGGGAAAGGAAAAATTATAAATATAAGCTTATAGTGTTTTTTTTTTTTGAAAAGTAACATAAAACAGGCTGCCGTCAAAGTCATATAATGCACAGATAATGAAAAGCAGATGGTTCTACATTGTATCAATCACCTTTACATTGGGGAACATTTTGGAAACAACACACTACATTATTTTTCCCATGAACTCTGGTCGCCATTATGGGTCATTTCAGTCTACCAACGTAATGTCACTGAATATGGAGTTAGAAGTGATGTACGTATGGGCTTTCATGATCCTTTAGGAACTCACTCCAGTACACCCAGTCATCGATATGCACATCAATAAATGATTCAAAAATATCCTGCGAACTAAAGATTGAAACACAGGGATTTGCATAAACATAAAACTGTATGTTAAATGGAAAAAACAAATTGCAAAACTATGTTTAATCTGAGGTGATTTATTAAAAATGCCGAATATTTTATAGCATTCATGTGCAGTATATGAGTTTATGAATGTATGGACAGTGTTCTATAAGAAATATATCCAGCAACTTCAAGATGATGCTTAATTCTGGACACTTGGCAAAGGATTGGCAATTAGATCCAAGAAGTCAGAAGGGTCTTATCACTCTGTACTCTTATTTATTAAATTTCTCTTAGAATAAGTATCTATAATATTTATAAGCTTTAATAAATATCTATGGAGAGCTATGTAAATAAGTTTTGAATAAGTTCTAAAAATTAATTTGGTTCAGTATTCCACATAAGTCTTAGTTCATTCTTTCTCATGATTGTGAGTAAAAACTTGCCACATTCTTCAAAGTGATCTTAAGAAAATTGAGTTTTCGTTTTAAATGTTTCATTGATTTTTTTTTAGTAAAACTAGAAAGAATTATGGGTCGTATGAAAGGGATGAGTCACATTTGGAAAAAAAAATGAAGATCAACTATAGAATAACTTATACCCTTTGAATTTAAAATGTTATGGAGGAAGCAGCCCATAAGAGCTGGAAAAGTTGCCCAATCTGTTTTGTAAATAGCATCTACCTTTACCTAGATTAAAATATAAACAAGAATTTAAGAAAAAAAAATTTTAATTCATCAATTACTTTGTAATATTAATACAAAATTATTATGATACTCTAATGCTGTATGTCATAGCAGATGATTTGACAAGACAAAAATGTGTCTTTGAATGACATCGTTGAAAAGTGTTAGTACCACAGCTGGCTTTCAAGATAGTAGAGTAAGAAAAATATAGTGTTGAACAGGAACAAGGACACAGAAGTGGAGACTCCTTCAAGCACAGGAGTCAAAGAGGATGTCCTTGTCTGGGATGATAGAAATAGTGAGTAGGAGGCACTGGCCTATTCCTTTTCTCCCCGCCTGGTCTCCCAGTAGGGTTTTCCAAGGGCAAAATTTCATCAGAAGTCTGCTGGATAGAAAGATTAAGAAAGAAAGAGAAGGTTCACAGAGGGAATAAAAATTAGCAGAAAGAACAGAGGCAAATAATTAGAATAAAAGTATTAATAGTAACTTAAAAAGCCTCTAACACTATAGGGTAATGTTAGGATACTGAAAATAATAATTTAAAATATTAGGAAATACGCTGTAAAGAAAAAAAAAAGGATTATTTACAAAGAAACAAAATTCACAATTACATCAACAACACTGGATACAAGAAGATGAAATAATGATGATGGAATCCTTAAGGGGAATTATCTTGAAACTAGAAACTTTTCTCCATTAAAATCATATTGAGGACTGCTTTTGCCCGTGACAGAGCAACTTCCCTCATGCCTTATACTAGAAACCTGGAAAAAATACATGAAACAATTGTTTTCAGACAGTGCTTGCCGAGTAACCAATAAGAGAAAGGAAAGAAAGAAGCAAATATCCATGACCACCCTTGTTTTTGAACCTGGAAGCACTTTTCAGGATGAAAAACAAGGAGAGGAAACCCAAAAAGATCATAGCAGTCTCACTGATTTGAAGAAAATGAATAAATCTCAGTGCTCACAGAGAGTGTGGAAATATTCAGTTTATACCTGGTGGGAGTGGAAGGACTTTACTGAATACCTCTTTAAGCAAAGACTTCAAAATTTGCCTTGCTTTCACATTAAGGGGTATGAGAGGTCTGGCAAATAAAACTTAAAAAAGGAGATCTCAAAAGGATCACCTTGATCTGCAAATAATCCAAATGCATAGCAAATACTGCTACTACCAATAATAATAATTTTGTTTAAGAAGACAACAAAGTCTAGACATTACAAAATGTAGCAATCAAAACTCCCATCATTAAATAAAAATTACCATAACAGTGAAGAATCAGAAAAATATGACATATAACAATGAAGAAAATCATAGACAGAGTGTAACTAGAAAAAAAAAAACTTTTAAATCACTATTCTTGATATGGTCCAGATTTAAAGGAAAATATGAGTATAATGAGAAAAGAACATGCAGATAGGAAAAAAAGAATCAAGTGAGTTAAATTTTGTGAGTTAAAAAAAACAATTATTGAGTAAATTATAGCATTGGATAATCTGAAGAGCAGACTAGACAGAGTAGAAGAAAAATTAGTGAACTTGGAAATGTGACAGTTAAAACCTTCTAAACCATAAAGAGAAACGCATGCTGAATGAGTGTAAGATTCTTTCCAGGTTCACAAATTTTAAAATGTGGGGGGAAATGTATGTGCTACAATTTATAAAAAAGGGTTAAAGCGGACTGGGTTGTGAAGGATTGAAAGTCTGGCTTAAAAGTTTGACTTTATTCCTAGGCATTTGGAACCAACTGTGTACCTTTAAGCCAGGGGAATGATGTGAGTAGAGCTGAACTATATGTATTACAACATCTTTCTTCCTCCAGAAATGGAAGAGTGAGTGCAAAAGATTGTCTGTCTGCGTTTGGGGATCATATTGCTAAGAAAAACATAAACACATCTATTTAAGTAATTCACATTATTTTGCCCAGTTACTACTCAGGGATTCACTCCTCTATGAAATATCACCCACCACCACAGTGCTGTGCTAATGGTCCTCTTTTCTCCTGCCCCGACACCCCCGTAATATACACATTGGGACAAGAGTGAGGCATTTTCAGAAAATAAATATTAAGGGGATCTTGAAACCATGATTTGCAAAGCTGGGGATCATTATCTCATCTCATGGTGTGCTATATTCCATGGGTTTGCTTGTGTTCTCAACCCAAAGATTGAATAATGAATACAATTACAGCAGTAGGGAATCTGACAAGATAATCAGAAACAAGCACATAATTATGGAGACTAGTTGGGCAGAGCGATAGTTCTTTACCTACATGAAATGAAAAGGTGTATTTCTGAAAATGAGTTCATGCTTCGGGAAAACCTGGATGAATCATTTAAATTAAAATTTTCAGTTTGCTGTAAAGACATAAGATAATTCTATGTCAAGTATTGAGAACTTAAATTTAAGGTGATGAAAAGTGCTAGTGTATAAAGGAAGAGTTCTGTTTTATGGCTTCGCTCTCAAAACTGAGCTTGATGAGTTTAAAAACATTTGTTGAGTCAACATGCCATAAATGGACAACTGAGTTTTCTGTCACTTTAATTTCAGTGAAATTGTAAGTAGAAAGATGTTTAAAAATTTGATTTCCCCATAACGTTTTTTTCTCTCTTTTTTTTTTTTTTTTTTAGCGTTCATTTATTTTTGAGAGAGAGACAGAGCGTGAGCAGAGAAGGGGCAGAGAGAGAGAGGGAGACAGAATCTGAAGCAGGCTCCAGGCTTTGCGCTGTCAGCACAGAGCCCGACACAGGACTCAAACTCAGGAGCGTGAGATCATGACCTGAGCTGAAGTCAGACGCTCAATGGACTGAGCCACCCAGGTACCCTCCCCACAATAACTTGTAAATATTCCGTTTTTTTCTTTTTTTAAATTTTTAAAAAAATGTTTATTTTTGAGAGAGAGAGAGAGAGAGAGAGAGAGAGAGAGAAACAGAGTGCAAGCAGAGGAGGAACAGAGAGAGAGGGGGACACAGAATCTGAGGGGGACTCAAACTCATGAACGGAGAGACCATGGCCTGAGCTGAAGTGGGATGCTTAACTGACTGAGCCACCCAGGTGCCCCTAAATATCCCTTTAGAATTTCACAAAACTCATGGATGGTATAAGTTCCTTTAAGAGTTTCACTTGCCTAGGTTGATTGAGGAAATATGAGATGCTGGAGAATTCCTGCAGATTCTTTTGAAGAGATTAGAACCTCTGGCAAAATAGTGGAGAGTAGAGACTCTGAAGCCAGGCTGCCTGGCTTTGAACTCTTGTCTGCCAAGAAGTGTGTGAATGACTTCCAGCAGGTCACTTGTGTGCTGGAGGGCCACAGTCTTATTTTTGCAAAGCAAGGTCAAATGGTTTATGTCAGGATTAAGTGGGTGAATAGTTATCAAGCTATCAGATAGCACTTGGCATATGGTGACAAGTATGTCGTCATTTACTGTTATAAGATATTCTTTTCTGCAGGAGATTAAGAAAATATTTTTTAGACTATATTTATTGCCAAGTCTCTCGACCAAGTATAAATTCTGCTGGGAGGAAAAAGTAGATTGTTCTGGGTTCTCGTACATGCTGGGAGAAAATACCTAAGAAGACTGAAAGTATCCCCTACCAGGTATCAGTTAACTGATCTCTAACCCCTTCAGGACTAAAAAGACACAGCAGAAAGGCTAGGATAATTTATACAAATGTAATATCAGTCTCTATTACAGGAGAAATATTGCCGAAAAGAGTAAGCCCCTGGAAAAATTATCTATGGCCATAATGCTTTAGGCAGATAGTACAGTTTGGCTAAGCATGTGCCAATACCAAAATCTTTCCCCACCTGCCCACATAAAAAAATCTGAAAAGTATGAATATGTATAGTTTAGTTTCCATGTAGCAGATAAAAACAATAGAATTTAAACACATTTCCTGGATTGGAGGCGAGCTACTTCAGAACACTTCTTCTTTCTTACTTAAGGGTGAATCAGGTATAGGTGATACATCTTTTTACTTTTTCCTGCTTATCTGGAGCTTAAGTGGAACATTTTCAACCCTGAAATGATAGGCCAACCTATTAAGTGTAATAGAGATGAAAGAAAGAAGGGGGTGATACTGCTTAAAAATAGCCCAAGTCCTGGCTGCTACCTCTTGCTTTCTTGGTTGGTATATGTGGGGAAAATAATACCTAATCCCTTAAGCTATTATGAGTTGCACTTTCTGATTTTTTAAGCCTTCAAACACATTTCTAAATGATTTAAGAGTTTCTGAGGGCTGCAGCTGTACTTTAGATATACTGAAATCTTAGGATTTGTAGATGTGAATGCTGTTTGAGGATGTGTCACATGCCAAGGACTTTATAGGAGTTCTGGAGAGAAGTTTGCTGCAGCTCCAAGAGCTGCCTATAAGAAAATCACACAGAATGCAAAGAAAGGCCGTCAAGTACAACTGATTGAAGCAGATAAAGCTGAATGTCTAAGTAGACATTTCAAGAAAACAGAAACAAAAACATTCAAACAGTTGCTAACAGATGCTACAGTTCCAAACAACAGTGTCAGAATATAGATACTTTGTGCCTCTGACATGTCTGTCGTATTTTGCCACTGTAATATATTCCTCCTAATGTAGATGGGAACATCATACTCTATTGTCTACATAAAATGGGAAGTAAAAAAATGAGCACATAGGGGATATAGTTGATTTTCACTAAGTATCATGATGAAGAAAGAAGCTATTTTATTTCAATGAAACTTTTTTTTAAATTTATTTATTTATTTATTTTAAGAGAGACAGTGATAGCACCAGTGGGGGAGGAGCAGAGAGAAAGGGAGAGAGAGAATCCCAAGCAGGCTCCGTGGTGTCAATATGGAGCTGAACGCGGGGCTCAAACCCACAAAACTGGGAGATGATGACCTGTGCTGAAACGGAGAGTTGGATGCTTAACCAACTGAGTCACCCGGGTGCCCCTCTGATTAAACTTTTATTAACTGCAGGAACAGAACCCTGAGTGGAACTCAAGTTAATTATAGAGACCTTAAAACTTAATTCAGATAGACTTAGATATAAAATATTGAGAGAAGTTTTTAAAAGACATGGATTTATGGAGAGATAAATACTCCATACTCATGGATTGGAACAGTTAGCATAATATTCTATGTTGCCACAAATTTGTATATGGATTCATTGCAATTCACACCAAATCACAGTAGTCTTTCTGTTTTGGAGGGCGTGGGGCTCACTGATGGCCAAGAAAACACTAAAAGAACAAGAACAAAGTCGGAGGACAAATCCTACTAAACAGTATGACTTGGTTTAAAGATGTATTAATTAGAGGTGCCTAGCTGGTTCAGTCAGTCAAGCATGCGATACTTGATCTCCAAGTTGTGAGTTTGAACTCCAGGCTGGATGTAGGGTTTACTTTCAAAAGATGTATTAATTAAGACATAATAAAGATGTGATTAATTAAATGTAAAATTTTAGGATAAGCAATGATATGGAAGAGACTGTCCAGAAACTCTACTAAACCCACTGATTCTTTAGAAATCTTCCCCTTTGTTTTATTCCCAGGATACCAGAAAAATTATGCAGGGCTACGGAATTCATTATGTCAAACATTCTGGATTCCACTCGGTTCTGCTCCCCATTATGGTCATGGTGTCCAACTTTAGTGGTTCAATGGCCTCCGCCACTCCAGGAGCCCATCATCTACCCTAACCTTCTACCCATTTTCCTTCTAGGACAGCGACCATCACCATCCCTTATTTAACAACGTAGGTGTCAGTGTTTTTGTAAAGGACTTGCCCTTTGGGTCCACTTGAAATATGTAATGGTTAGAGCAATGAATAAAAAGTTCTTGCTTGATTAATAGACTCTAACATTACATTTTTGGATACCTTTGTCTATAAGATATCAAGGGAGTTATGGTGTCTGATCCTCTTTGAAGGCAGGCCAAGTTGAGTTCCGTTCAGCCAACCAAACAAACTATTGGAGCCACTTCCATTGGCTTGAACCAACACAAGCAGCAGTAACAAAAGTATTCAGACATTCCTCTTTAGAACATTTTCTTCACTTGGGTTTCCTTTACTAATTCTCTCATCTCCCCTAATTCCTAACCACTGGGTTCAGTGTTTGGACTTCTTTCTCTGTCTAGAGATACTCCCTTTGGTCTTCTCAGCCATTTTTATTATTCTTTACTTTTTTGTTTATTATTCTTTATCTTCTGTATTATTCTTTATATTTTTTTTCATAATTTCAACTTCCAAATCTGTATCCCTAGCCTAAATATCTTCTTTGAACTCCAGACTCTTATCTCTACCCACTTTTTAGATTCCCCTATTTAATTATGAAAGAGAATATATAGAATAATTCCAAACGAAATCCTGGAGTACCTCCCTGCCCACCATCCACCGTTTCTGCCAGAGTTTTTCTTATTTTATCTCAGTTATTGGCTGTTCCATCATTCTAGTTGCATAAGGTGCCATCCTTGTATTTTTTTTTCTTTTACCTCTTATAAGATCGATTTGCAAATCCTGTTAGTTTTTCATAAAAACAAGATCAAATTATAACAACTTCTCACATCTCCCCCCTCTACTCCTCCGGCCCAAGCATCCATCAGCTCTCATCTGAGTTATTCCAAAGACCCTCCAATTTGTTTCCTCATTCTGACTTTTCCTCTCTTCTCTTTTTATCCCCCAGCAGCAAGAATGATCCAGATAAAGCTAAAGATCAATGATATTACTCAAACCACTCCAATAGTTTCCTATTTTACTCAGAATAAAAGCCAAAGTTGTCATAATTACCTGTAAGGCACAGCCTGACATGAACTCCAAACTGACTGACAAAAATTCTGAAATGATCCCTACCTCCATGTTATTCAAGAAGACAACAAGCACAGAACTACTCCGGGGACTTAGCCCTTGTCCCCTCTGACTGAAAGCTCTTTCCCAAGATAGCCAGATGTCCTTCAGCATTTGCTCAAATGTTCCTTCTCCATCCTTTTTGAAAATATACCCATTGTACACCCTGTTAACCCCTGTTCACATCCCACAAATATATATTCACATGCCTCACAAAAAAAATATAGCTACTTTTTGATATACAAAAATAGCCCGCGTATCTTAGGAATGTCAGTCATGAATTGTCCTAGGGCCGGGTCCTCACTGCAAACGGATTTCCAATAGAAAGTTCATATTCACTCTAACTCACGGTGCTAAAATATAATAGCAGAAATGGGAAAAACAGGATAGAAATGCCAGTATTATCATGGCATTTAATATATATTAGCAGTGCTTCGTAAGCTAATTATAAGAATAATATGAAGCTGTTTTATGTATCTTCATCAGTTCTTCACTAGCAAAATGCTTTGTTAACTGCTAATGAAAAAACAAGTACTTAATTATAAAGTGACAGCCATTGAGCTGCAAATTTCAAGGCTTTCATTTCAGTGGCTGATTGTTACCATCTCAGCATCTATAATGGCACTTCAGAGTCTCAATCTGTAAAGCAAGTATAAAACATGTTTCCACTATTTTGATTGAGTATGAAAATGGTTGTCTGTTAAAATGCCATATTCATTATATTCAATTCAATTTTTTTTTAATCCACCAGCCCTGCTTTTGCAAGAATCCCTTTCCTTGCTGAGTACCTGCCAAAGGGGACAAAGAATGTATAAATAAGATGCACGGTCCTCTTGTCAATGACAGTTCTTTTCCTGAGGACTGCCTACAAAGGATGCCAATAGTCCCTAGGCGCAATTTTATTCCTTCCAGAGAATTCCTTCTCCAGGTACACTTGCTTAATACCCTGCTTTCATCTGCTAAATAAAAGGAAAGAGGAGACCTGCCTAAGCCGATTAATTTTGACCTATTTTGGAATACCTTAACATGTTCTTTACCTCCTGTATATTTCGGGGTTATGTGTCCCCGGACATTCTCTGTAAAATTGGTGAGGCACTTGCTGTCTGAAACTATTATCAGAGCTAAGGGAGGTTGCTCTGAAAAAGCATCTTACAGGAGGGGCAGTCACACCTCCAGTGACAGCACTATATGCCCATTTCTTTGATTCTGACTTTTCTGCATTTGCGTAAGACAAAAATAGGTTTGCAATGACATTTAAATGTGAACAATTATATTGGAATGGCCATTTCCTATAGACACAATTTAAAGATTTTGTGACTAGTGCTTCATTGTCCTACAGGTTTTCCATACACACATACAACGTCTCCATCGGTCAGAATATAAACAACAGTGCATAATCTGAATTCAGCTACCTCACTGATCATTTGGGACCATTGTCACAGTGTTTTTGATTCTAACTTTTTTCGTTTCTTAAATGACGTTCAATAAACCCGAGAAACACTTTACCTTCCAAAAGTGATACGTTCAAAAATTCCTCTGTTGGATTTAATTAGTTGAGATGTCTGTGAGTAGGTAATTAGTTCACTCAGTAGATGAATTCAGAAAGGCTTCTCATAAGGCAGCTTTATTATATTTTAACCTTCAGGTACCAGGGAGAAACATTTGTTTTAAAAATTAATACTTCTAATGAAAATGTTTTTTCTCCCACTAGTGTAATTCTAAATAAATACCCCGTCAGATAAAACGTGTCATCATTTGTCAGTAATTTATGCTCCAATAGAAGATTTTATACATTATTGGGAAGTCTATAAAAATAGATGTATTGTTTATGAAAAATATCAAATTTGAGTAGCTATTACTTGGAAATATATATATATATGTATATATATATACACACACACACACACATATATATATGCTTATGTATAAATATATAACATGTATAGATATGTATGTTAAAATGTATATTTATATATCATATGTTTAGATATATATGTGGGTGTTAGATACATATGCGTGTTTTATATATTTACCTATCATATGTTTAGATATATATGCGTGTTTTACCTTAAAGAAGACTGCTGAATAAATGGCATTAATCATACTTGGTAAGAGTGAATTTTGTCTTCATGTTCTTATGGAGTTAATGATTTTTCCGTAACAAGTGTTTTAAATAATTACATTAACTGACACATTTGATTTTCAGCATTGATTGTTCAGATCACTGAGATAGATCCATGGATTCCGGTTACCACATATATATTGTACCGCTGAGAGGTCAACTTGACATTCCTCAAGTTAAGCAGGCCAATAGAGCAAACTCAATCACACTGTAAACAATCAGCCATCTATACAATTGAGCTAAATCTGATGTCTTTATAAAAAAATGAAAATGTGCTTACCAATTTCAAATTTCCCTCGGTGAGAAAAAAAATACTTCAGTGGTTCTGCATTGTAGATTCGGTAATTGAACATAGAAAAGGATGTTTGTAATTTTTATTTGTGCAATGGCATTTGAGATATGAGCTTTTGCTTTTCTTGAGATTTTATCAATATTCCATCCTGGAACGTTTGTTACAGTAGCGTATAATGTCCTTGTGTGTTTATGGGCTTAACGTAGGCAATGTATATCTGAAAATATTATTTTGTATACTCAAGTTCATCCACAGTTCCATGTGATACATACCCTATATCAAATGTTTGCTATGCTTTTATAAATCACAATAATACGTTAATATCTTTTATTAAATTGTAAGTAGAATTTTCATGAGAACAGAAACAGAATGTATTTTTCAATCTGAAAAAGAAAATGTTATGGTGAAATTATTTGAATAATTATGTAAGTCTTATTACTTCATATACACATATACACACATTTTAAATAACTAGAATCAATCCTTACCACTCTATGTGCTATTGTTTTACCAAGAAACCATTTCAACTGAATATTTGCCCTCACCCCTCATAATATCTAGGTCTTGTTTTGCTTATTCTATGAAGGTTGACTGTCAGATACCCATTTTGCATTCATAATGTTATTGCCTCACCAAATTGGAGAGTTAACTTAATTCAGTTCCTTAGATTTTGTCATGTCTTGTCGTTTAATCAAAATGGGGGAAAGGGTCTATCGTAATCAATGAGGCAGCCGGAATACACAGTGTCAAATAGTCGTATTATCAGGGGGACATTTTAGAGTAGGCACAGGAGAATTTATTCTTTTCTAGATGTCTCCTTATTTCATAGGTATTAAATAGTACAGGGATATTTTCTGCAAGCTGCTCTTGATATACATTATAAGCACTCGTTACAAATTGGACATTTTGATAAATGTACTGAACAAAAAAGCAATTTGGTCTGTGCTGTGATTATTCAAATGATTATATCATCAGCCAAGATGTACTATTTTTGTTTTTATTTTCAGTTCTTATATTTTTATGTCTATTATGTTTCCTTATGCTGGGTAAGGTCTCTAGTTTAATATGGAAAATGATAGTGGGCACATGAGCTCCTTCCTCATCTGAAAGAGGAAGGAAACTTTTTACCATTATATACAACATTTGCTGTAGGTGTCGATTACTTTTAACTATCTATACCCCCTTTTTATCCCTAATTTGCTAAGAGCTGTTATCATGAATGGATAGTTCAATTTTATCAAAAATTTTCCTTCATCTCTTTTTTATTGAAGCATAAATAACATACGGTGTTACATTAGTCTTAGGAATACAGTAAAATGATTTAAAAGTTCTATATATTTCTCAGCGCTCAGCATGATAAGTGTACTCTCAACCCCCTTTATCTATCTCATCCATCCCCCCACTCACATCTCCTCTGGCAACCACCATTGGTTCTCTGTATTCAAGAGTCTTTTTTTGTTTGTTTTCTCTTTTTTTTTCTTTGTTTGCTTGTTTCATTTCTTAAATTCTTAAATTATTTTGTATAATTTAATTATTATATTTTTTCCCTCTACGAATCTTGCTGGTCGAAGGACTGTGAGAACCACTGTTTAGACTTTGCTTCAGTGAAGCTTTTGTTTTTTGTTTTTTGTTTTGGTTTGGTCGTTGCTGGTAAACTCACTTGGGTTTGGTTTAGCTAAAAATATCTCTGCTTTGCTGTCATTCTTGAACGGTACTTTCATTGGATATACAATTCTAGGTTGATAGATGTGTTTTTCTCTTTCAGATTTTTGAATATATTATTTCACATACTTCATTCCTTTGATGGTTTTGAAAAGTAAACTGTCAGCCTAATGTTTCTTGTTGAAAGGTGTCTTTTTTTCCCCCCTCTCAGTGTTTAAAAAAAAAACAAAAACAATCCCAAACAGGCTCTTTACTAACAGATGCTGGGCTCGAACCTTTGAACTGAATGTGGAGATCATGACCTGAGCAGAAATCAAGAGTCAGATGCTTAACCAACTGAGCCTCCCAGACATCCCAGGTTCCAGTCCTTCTTAAAGAAAGTCCCAGAATCTTGAAGAAGCCAAGAACTGTTTTTAACAACAACCCAGATACTTCACAGTTTGTTTTGTTTTGTTTGTTCTTATTTTTTTTCTTCACGTTTCACTGTGACTTTTATGCACAACTTAGAGCTGTCTTTCCTCAAATCCTGGATCTATAGCTAAAGATTGCAATCTATTCAACCACATTTTTGTTAAGCCTTTTTGCACTTTTTTAAAATCTCTTTTTTAAGTTTTACGAGCTATAAATTACATACAAAAAATTAGCTCATTTAAATCATGTAATTCAATAGGGTTTAGTATATTCACAGAGATGTACAACCACTACCGCTATCTAATTTTACATTTTCACCGTTCCTAAAAGAAACCCAAACTCGTACAGTCTTCCATTCTGAGTCCTAGAAAAACAGCAGTCTACTTTCTATCCCTGTAGATTTGCTTATTATGGTAAGTCAATATGAATAGAATCATACAACCTGTTAACTTTTGTGACTGGCTTCTTTCATTTAGCATGTTTTTAAGGTTTCTCCATGGTGTGGTGGATCTCAGGACTTTATTTATTCCAAAATAATGACCTGTGTAACAGCTGTACTACATTTCATGTATTCATTTCTCAATTGATGAACATCTGGGTTCTTTTTTTCCCTTTTGTCCATTATGAATAATACTGTCTTAGACATTTATGTGCACGTTTTTGTGAGGATGTATGTTTCCATTTCTCATGGTAATATACCTAGGAATGGAACTGACAGGTCATGTGCACGTATACGTTTAACAATTGTGAGGAGATGGCAAACTGTTTTCCAACGGGGCTGCACTATTTTATGCTTTTTGCCAAAAATGGATGAGAGCTTCCAATTTCTCCACAACCATGACAACACATGTTATTGAGCATCTTTCTGATTATAGATATACTCGTATAAAAGGATGGTATCTTATTATAGCTTTCATTTGATTTCCATAGTGACTATGTGTATATTAATTCTATGATGCAATAAAATTACAACATAAAAACATTGCAAATAACCACAATGCAGAGGGGATATCTTTTAACAATAATTTCTCTGTTATTTCACTATTAAATAAGTGTGAAGAATGAATGAATAAGTGTGAAGAATGTTCTGGACCTAAAAATTGTCCTAATTATTTTTTCAAGAATAAGTTATCATGGGTTATTAATACTTTTTAAAAAAATTTTTTTCAACGTTTTTTATTTATTTTTGGGACAGAGAGAGACAGAGCATGAACGGGGGAGGGGCAGAGAGAGAGGGAGACAGAATCGGAAACAGGCTCCAGGCTCGGAGCCATCAGCCCAGAGCCTGACGCAGGGCTCGAACTCACGGACTGCGAGATTGTGACCTGGCTGAAGTCGGACGCTTAACCGACTGTGCCACCCAGGCGCCCCTATTAATACTTTTATCAACAGTTCTTATTCTCATTTTTATGTTTGGAGAATTTGGTATATCTATACTTAAACTGGTATATTTATTGTAACAGAATAAATTGTAAAGAAGGTTAATATGTATAGGTAGACACAGAGGAATAAGGTTTGTTAAACTAAATTGTAACCGCCTTAAAATTTTTTTTTATGTTTATTTGTTTCTTGAGGTAGAGAAAGAGTGCGAGCAGAGGAGGAGTAGAAAGAGAGGGAAACACATAATCCAAAGAGGGTTCCAGGCTCTGAGCTGTCTGCACAGACACTGATGCGCGGCTCAAACTCACAAACCCCTAGATCATGACCTGAGCTGAAGTTGGACGCTTAACCGTCTGAGTCACCCAGGTGCCCCTGTAACCATCCTTTTTAAAACCCAGGATGGTGTTCTGACGGAGCTTGGAACCGATGAATAAGGTTAAGGGCATCACAGGCACCAAATGTATGAGGACGAGAATGAAACAGGAGGAAAAGACTCGCCCTACAGGGGAAGGGATCCTTAAGGAGGAAGCCACTAAGGTCTCTGAGAAACAGGCCTTCTGTCCAGTATAGTGGCGGGAGAGTTAGTTTTTTGGGCGGGAGGGGGAGTTAGTTACTGCGCAGCAGCTAAATCAGGGTATGGTCCGCAGTGGTTTGTTCCATGGAATGGGCGTCTCAAGGTCTGGTAGTTTCTGCTCTGCTGTTGTTAATAAGGGGCTGTTTATCCTTACCTGCCCAAGGTCAGTCTGTCTCCTGTCTCAAAATCATCCTAAATGTACATTGTCAAATGATTTAAACTTAACAAAGAAGCAAAAAAAAAAAAAAAGCTCATTAAATTTCTTGAGAATAATGTATTTATTTCTTATTAATTTATGATTGACTTTAGCTTTGCAATGTTAATTCCTTCTGGGAGGTAGTACACATAACCTGTGATTTCTTTTATGTATTTAACACTTTAGTGACTTCAAGCAATAGATTTAAATTCAAAGATAATAAAAAATATTGAGTAAAACTGGTAAGACATTTACTGCACTGAACTGGCTTTGTTTATATCTGTCTATCTCCCATTCATCTGACAGAACCTTAAAATGTGGGGGTCTTTATTCATGTTTGCATGCTTAATATGTAGTACAGTGTTGGCATAGTAGAAAACTTTTAAGGTAGTTGTGAAATAAATAAACTTATAATAGGACATAATAAAGAAATGTAAACTTGGGATCTGGTATTCTCAAAATACAAATGTCTTGATAAAAGCTGTATTATATTTAATCATTACACCAATGAACATACAAGTCTTTTATAAGAATCTAAAATGTTTTTATATTCAGACTACATTACCATCTGGCATTCTACCCCAAATGGATGAGCACATGTGTTAAAAGATGCCTGTGTTTTAAAAAAACATACTAAGTGATCACATTGTCTGTAGCTTTGCCCATTACATGCAAGGTACAGCCTTGACTCCGTCTACAATTTTAATTCCCTTGTTTTGCCTTGTAACATAATATATTCAAAAGTTCCATTAATGAGTATATGGAAATTTCTATGTTGGGGGAGGGCAGGTTGGGGGGGGAGGGTGAAGGGAAATGTTATTTTGCCTACCTCAGAATCGTATTTCTCATAGTACTTTTCTATTCTTTTGTTAAAAAAATTTTTTTAATGTTTATTTTTGAGACAGAGAGACAGAGTGTGAGTGGGGGAAGGTCAGAAGGAGAGGGAGGCACAGAATCTAAAGCAGTCTCCAGGTTCTGAGTGTCAGTACAGAGCCTGACGTGGGGCTTGAACTCACAAACTGTGAGATCATGACCTGAGCTGAAGTTGGACACTTACCCGACTGAGCCACCCAGGTGCCCCTCTAATTTTAAATTAATATTTGGAACAAAAGTAGACACCTTTTCTCGTATTTTGCACAACTTTTAAAATATACTGTGACCATGTGCTTATTCCCACATGTCCCCTAAGTGTTCATGAAAATGTTAATATCCCTTTTTTAATTTATTCTCTAAAAGAATGACCAAGAATGCATTATATCAAAAACCCTAAATTCAAATGCCAGAAAAAAATACTTAAAATGTTATTTTGTTGTTGTTGTTCATGAACCCTAAATACTGAACTTTTGTAATATGTCTATAATTATTAATCTTTTCTTTAAAATGATCATATTTATGGGGCGCCTGGGTGGCGTAGTCGGTTAAGCGTCCGACTTCAGCCAGGTCACGATCTCGCGGTCCGTGGGTTCGAGCCCCGCGTCGGGCTCTGGGCTGATGGCTCAGAGCCTGGAGCCTGTTTCCGATTCTGTGTCTCCCTCTCTCTCTGCCCCTCCCCCGTTCATTCTCTGTCTCTCTCTGTCCCAAAAATAAATAAACGTTGAAAAAAAAAATTTTAAAATGATCATATTTTTTGACCCTGAGAGAATTGTCAATATTTATACTTGATAATTTGTGTAATATGAAGATGATTTTTTCCATGTTATACAGTGATGCTTAGTAATGGATATCTTTTCAGGTGAATCACAGAAATAAATATAAATCAATTATTATAGAAACAGAAAATACCTTTTATTACTAAAAAATAAAAAGTAAAAACTGTGGGGCACCTGGGTGGCTCAGTGGGTTAAGCGTCCAACTCCTGATGTCAGCTCGGAGCATTATCTTACACTTTATGATTTCAAGCCCTGCATCAGGCTCTACGCTGACAATGCAGAGCCTGCTTGGGATTCTTTCTCTCCCTTTCTCTCTGTTCCACCCCCACTTGTGCTCTCTCTCTCAAAATAAATAAATAAATTTAAAATTTTGCAAAAATAAAATAAAATAACATAACATAAAATAATAAAATAAATAAAATAAAATAAAATAAAATAAAACAAAACAAAACAAAAAATAAAAATCACAGACCAGGTACTAAATTAAAAGGAACACTAGTAGACCATTTGCTGTGAAAATGTTTGGAAACCAACTTGACAATAAATTTCATAATAAAGAAAAAGAAAATGTTAATTTCCCGTTTCATTTGCAAATATCACAATTTGGGAGTTAGTTTGTTCTTTTATCTTAAATAATACAACGTATATTACTTTAAGGAAAATGACCATCAAGATACAGGTAGGTAGTAAAAGTTGAAAAATTGCTTATGGCCTAAGGTAATGCCTCTGAAAGTAGTTCTGAGCTGAAAGCATCAAGATTACCTGGGAACTTGTTGGAAATGCAAATATTCAGCCCCACTTCAGTCTTGAATCAGACATACCTGAGGTGAGAAGCCCACCAATCCTTTAAAAGCTCTGAAGGTGATCCTAGGATACTACGCAATTACAAAATTTCTTGTACACTTGAAGTGTTCATGGGTTCATCTATATACTTTCAGATACTTCTTTCTCATGATTCCTTAATATCTTAGCAAAGAAATTATATATTGAGGGAAACGTTTGAAAACCACTTGAAGAAACTCATAAATAGTCCAATCTGGAAGAAATAAAATCCAACTATTAAATCCTAAAATCCAATAAAATAAAAAAAATAATTACTTATATAATTGCCTGAATAGCATCAAAATCCCTAGCAATTTAGAAAGACTTTGGATGCATAATTTATATATGTGGTTCCTTCTGGGGAGATTGAGTGTACTCATAATATCCTGGAAAATCTTACATAAATAACAAAAGTCATCATCCACATTGATGAGAGACCATAAGGCAAGCTGAGGGCCAAGCACAAGATGGCACAGCACCCCTCCCTCAGGTGGGTTATGTGACATTCCCCAGGCACTGCTGGCTGCCCAAGAACAAAGGAAAGGAAAGGGGGAAACAAAGGTTAATTGATGGAGATCACAGTTATGTGGGACAAGAGTCTCCATCAGTTTATAAATGTCTCAGTAAATTACAAGAAAGGCAATCTTATGTGTAGCCTAATCTCTAGAAACCCATAGACTCAGCTTCCTGGAGCCCCTTGTATCACCCTTCTCTCCATAGTAATTTGGGGAAGAAAGGCAAGAAGGAAATGACAGGTAAAATTAAACTTGTTTATAACCTGCAGTCCATTGACAAATACTTGAGGCAAATACCATTTCTCCAGGAACCCCCTACTGTCATAATGTTAATCCCTTCCTAGAGGGAAACAACCTTAGCTTGACAAGAGCAAGGCCCTGGCATCTTATGAGTCTTCTTTAGCATATCAAGACCCTCTGGAAGCCTCCCTTTTGGCTTTACCTCCCCCAAACTCCATAGTATAGAACTAGTCATTCTTTAATTTTTTTTCTTAATGTTTATTTATTTTAGAGAGAGAGAGAGAGAGCGAGAGAGACAGAGCATGAGCAGGGGTGGGGCAGAGAGACAGGGAGACACAGAATCCAAAGCAGGTTCCAGGTTCTGAGCTATCAGCACAGCTCGAACCCATGAACCACGAGATCATGACATGAGCCAAAGTTGGATGCCTAACCCACTGAGACACCCAGGCGCCCCTATAACCAGTCATTCTTCACAACTCCAGTGCAGCTTTTCCTGCCCAAAGTTCCTGTCACTGTGCTTGAATAAAATAACCTTTTTTACAACAAAGGATTGTTTTAACGATTGTTTCTTGGCTGTCTGCTTTGAACCCCCCACCATTCCAAAACCTCATCACATGAAAGTTTTTTTTTTCTTTTTTGCCCCCCTAATGCAGCATTCTCTTGTCCTTTAAGAGGTATTATCTCATCAGAAACAATTACTTTGCACATTTTTTATAATGGTGATAACAGCAAAACTCGAACAAAGAATTCTAAATTTAGCTGGAATTTAAAGTACTGATTTTTTACTCTTAGTGTAATGTACACTAAATATGCAATAAAACTTGCATACATTTTTATTTTCTAGAAAGAATTGCATATTTAAAAAATCTCTAGTAAAAATAGAATTTCAATATTTTTGCTCTCTCTCTATATATAGAGATAGATATAGATAGATATAGATATAGATATAGATATAGATATAGATATAGATATAGATATATAGTAGGGGAGAAAGAGCTTCCGCTTCCTCTGCCTATGGTTCTTCTAGCTGGACTTAAAATCAAATTAACATGAGTCACATTAATATGAGAAAATCAAGTTTAATAAGTTCTCTTATGTGGGATCCACACAGACAAGAGATTCCAAAGACAATAAGCAACATGCTGCTTATATGAACCAAAGAGAGGGGTAGGGACCTGAGGATACAATGGGGAGAAAGACCACTAAGTGGAGGTGAAAGGAGATGTTTGCAAAACAAAGGTTGTCATGCTAAGCAGCTAGGTTTCTTAGGTAAAGGAGAGTCTGTTAGTAGAGCTCTCCTCTTGAGTGTAAATTTAGGCAGTTAAGAGGGAGACAGAGAGTTTTTCCTGTATCTGCTTGATTTGATTACTTTGAACTCAAAACCATCTTTATGCTAAAGTGGTATGTTTTGGGGTATCTCATCCTGCACCCACCCCTTAAATATATACAATTCTTTTTTGGATTTCCTCCAAAGAAACACTCCCCTCTACTCCAAGGCCATGATGCCTTTCTTGCTGATTCGTTGAAGGCCGGTAAAAATGTACAAGGAACGAAGTAACATTTGAAAAGTGGATTGACAGAGTAGGCTGGTTGGGTCCCCAAATGCTTCAGATTAAACATTGATACAGGAGGGTGGGAGAGACCCGCCCTTGGTCCTTGTCTCACGGAGCCAATGTAGGAATCCTACAGACAACAGAGAGTGAGCAAAGAGACAGAGTTTATTGAGGGAAAGTCCAAAGATCTCAAGAGTGAGAGGGGTCCTGACTGGGTAGCGACAGAAGATTTTTGTGCCTGACTTTTTATTGGGATCTTATCAGAAAAGTTTGTGAGACTCCACTCATGGCACCTAGCCCAAGCGGGTCTGGAATCCTTTTATCCTTTTTTCTTCTAAACCCTGCATCTTCTTCAGCAACCCCCTTGCAGCTACAGCCTGTCTCTCCCAGGGTCCTTTATCTCTCCTTGCCTAATGTTAATCCTTTCCCTACTCAACATCATTATTAAACAATGTTGAGTTGCAGCACAAGCGAATTTACTTAGGCATCTAATTTCCTATTGCTATTTTAATAACAAAGAGATACAATTATCAAAAATTTAAAATGAGATAGAGAAAATGAACTATGTGTTTTAAGAGTTTTAAATACAAACTAATAGGTTATGATTAAATAGTCACATTCGTCTTTAAAATTCTTAAAGAGTTGATAGAATAATCATTTCAAGAAGTGGTTCTTGTTTCAGCATATTTCAGAATGTGTTTTCTAAAAAAAAATTGCAATAAAAAATACTTCCCAAAAAAACCTAAACATGAGTAGGACAGGGGCACCTGGGGGAGCTCAGTCGGTTAGGCATCCGACTTCAGCTCAGGTCATGATCTCATGGTTCATGGGTTCAAGCCCCGCGTCGGGCTCTGTGCTGACACCTCAGAGCCTGGAGCCTACTTCAGATTCTGTGTCTCCTTCTCTCTGTCCCTCTCCTGCTCATGCTCTGTCTCTCACTCTCTAAAAAATAAATAAACATTAAATTTTTTTAAAAAAATAGAACAAAGGCTCTTTGGCAGTGCTAGCTAAAATTCTCATTCATCTTTCCGTTCCAGTTGATGAAGGAGCATAAGGCAAGTTAAGGGCAACGTACAAGCTAGTATACCCCTCCACCTCCAGGTGAGATACGTGTGATATTTCTCAGACACTCTTGGCTCCTCAAGAACATAGAAAAGGAAAGAAAACAAACAGTTGACTGATAGTCATGCAGGACAGGCATCTACTTCAGTTTACGGATAACTTAGTAAACTGCAAGGAGAAGGCAATCTTATCCACAGCCTAATCTCTAGAAACCTATAGACTCTTTTCTGGAGCTCTAATATAATCTTCCTCAAGATGTAAGGGGGTTTAAGTGCTTGCCATGGTGATGTGGGAAACAAAGACAAGTGAAAAATTAAATTTTCTTACTGCCCACAGTCCATTGACACGTCCTTGAAACTGACAGTGACCTTCCTCTAGGAGTTCAACTGTCTCAGTGATGATACTTTGCTAGGGACAAAAGGGAATCTTGGCTTCACATTATCCTGACCTACCAGGATCCTGGGGAGTCTCCTTAAACAAATAAAAACTTATTTGGAAGCTTCCTTTATCTCTACCTGCCGCCCCTCACCTCACCAATCATACCCCAGGCTTATGGTTCCTTGATATACATCCGAAGGGTCTCATGACTGAGGTTTTACTAAACAGTAATACATGACGTTTTCCTAACAGCAGCTAACCCCTCAACGTCCTGGAAAACTTGCTTCCAAAATTCCTTAGAGACTTACACTGTCCCTAATCCCCTCCCAACCTGAAGGTATATAATCAGTCATCCTTCACAACCCCAGTGCAACTCTTTCTGCCCATGGTCCCTGTCCCTGTGTTTAATAAAACCACCTTTTTGTACCAAAGATGTCTTCAAGAATTCTTTTGTGTCATCGGCTCTGAACCCCACTATCACCCCCAAACCCCATCACAACCACCTGCTTTACAAAGTTTTTAAATACAGACTAGCAAATGTACATCTTTCCCAATGTCAAATAGATATTTGGTGGGGGGTGGAGGGGGAAATCTTACCCAAATGCTTATTTAATACGTTTCATGCATCAGATTAGAAATTATTACTGTTTTCCATATTTTAGTTGTTGAGACTTTGAGAGTGTTTGTAACTGACCAAATTCGCAATGTTTACAATTTCTTTTCATGAGACAACTACTAAATAGCTGTGTGGTACAAATTAATTTAAGTGTCATCTCCATGTTTTTGTTTTTCTTGTCCTTTTTTTTTTTTTTTTTACATAATAGCTTAGTCTACTATTGAAGTGTTTTTTTTTAATGGAATGAAAACATATGTATTATTTCATAGCACAAAAACTGCTATGAATTGTAGTTTCTAAAAATAATAAGTATATAAGACATAAGAGAATCTCATGCCCTACTAATTGTGACTCTTCCATTTTTCTGTTAGGTAAGCTCCTCGCATCTAAAATATATGATCACCTAACATACACATAGGTCAGCGTAAGTGTTAATCCAACCCTGAAATTAAGTGATGTTGATTTTTTAAATGGCTAAAATTGTTAATTCTAGTATTTTCTTCCAGAGGGCAATGAGAACTATTTGCAAGAGTGTTTCCCAGTATCAAGCCTTGGTTCCCTCTGGGTAGTGAATTTTTGCTGACTGCTTTGCTGTTTCATTTATATTATATTGCCTATCACTTTGAGAATAATATAATGACTTTATAATTTAAAATAAAAGCTACCTCCTTTTTGAACCTAAAACTTGATTTTAATTATGTGATATATTGTTGAACGACCCAATAGATTTTAAAGCGCTGTAGATCTCACACTATAGAATAAAGAAAATTACACTGTATCTATCCAAAATTCATAAATTAAAAAAAAAACACTAAATGGCAAGGTGGTTATTGCCAGAGTTGACTTATTAAAATGCTCCTTCTTTTGTTTATTAAGTTAGAGGGTTAAGCAAGTACCTGAAGAGTTCATGGGAACCCGTAGGATGGGGACTCAAAATCCAGCCCCCACTGAGTTCTCTTTTCCAAAATGGAACTCTAATTAGATACCATTGAAAGTTCTTTTTGCTTCATTTCCCAAGGCTTCTTAGAATTATTAACCACCATGTCCTCAGAATAAACACAAGAAAACATAAATGTAATTTAACTTTATCTCAGGATTATAAAAATCGGTTAACTTTGGTTCCACACATTTTGGTAAGTGAATCATTAATCTATAGAAGTGACATGTTCTTAATAAACTATGTAGACTAAAGGAGTAAGCCTGAATTCAATGTGTAGACAAAAGGGCAGTATGAACTTTATGAAACAGGTAATTATTATATTACTATTCAAACTTTTATTTAGGACAGTAAATACCAAGTTTAACCAAATTGAAGTTATCGTCATCCGTGTTTCGGAAAAACTAAAGTATCAATCTAAAACATACAGCAAAATACCTCAGGTTTCTGGTGTAATGAATCACAATGTTCTGGGGTTCTGTTTGTTTGTTTCTTTGCTTGTTGGTTTGTTTTTTATTTATATATTACGTCCTAGTATAGTAGCCTTATAAGGCCTTATAGTAGCAAGGGGTGTGGCAGCATTGGAGAAGTAAATAAATTCCCAAACTCATTCTAATGATCAAATATCTCATTAGGGAGATGGTTTGACTCTGAACTCTAGGATAGTACTGCCCAGAGTGTATTCAGTGAAACAACAGCATCAGAATTCAGGAACACTTCTTAATTTATTAATGTTTGTGGCCCATCTCAGAACTAATAACTTGGAATCTCAGAGGATTTGAGCTCTGGACTTTTGAAAAAAAGTTTGGATATAAAGTGAAGCTGGAAAAGTAAATGATTTCCTCACCTGAGATGGGCAATGTGGCATCCAGGGAAATGGATATCTAAGACAAGACTCATGGAAAGATAGCCCATTTTATGTTAGGAAAAACATTTATGTAGTTTATGTACCCCAAGTAGTCACAGCTTAAGCCTGTCATCATGGCTTGACTAATAACAGTGTCTCCTTTCAATTTCTAAAGTGAATCAAAGAGGAAAATAAATTATATGCTCACCCTATTCATCGAAATCTACTGAATAGTATCTAATAGATCCTGAAGTCCAGACCTGTATATAAAGATGTCGGTTTATACCTCAGAGGCCTTATGTGTATTTTATCTAAAATATCCAAAACTTAGATCCTGAGACCCCTCTAGAAAAAAAAAGATAAGCTCTTACATATTCATATTTTGGTAACAACTATCAAACTATCTTAATATTTAGAGCATGTGGATTTGGCCCCACAAATATGCATTTTTAGCCAGTTATCTGGGTAACTATTTCTTAGAGTCAAATGTTTGAAGCAATAGTTTATGATAGCCAGTATATACTCCTTAAAATGTATATAGTAATTCAGATGCATTACCTATATAATAAGAATATATAGGGGCGCCTGGGTGGCGCAGTCGGTTAAGCGTCCGACTTCAGCCAGGTCACGATCTCGCGGTCCGTGAGTTCGAGCCCCGCGTGGGGCTCTGGGCTGATGGCTCGGAGCCTGGAGCCTGTTTCCGATTCTGTGTCTCCCTCTCTCTCTGCCCCTCCCCCGTTCATGCTCTGTCTCTCTCTGCCCCAAAAATAAAAAAAAAAAAAAAAAAAAAAAAAAAAGAATATATATAAGTAGAAGTAGTTAGAAAGAAGTTTTCATTACACTACTGGGAATGTTCAACAGAAATTGATAGGCAAAAACATTTTGTGTATTACTAGTGTTGCATTTAATATATATAATTTATTCGATGTGTTTCATTTTCAAAAGTAAATTTAGGGATGCCTGGGTGGTTCAGTGCATTAAGCGCCCAACTCTTGGTTTCAGCTCAGGTCACCGTCTCACGATTGGTGAGTTTGAGCCCCTCATCACACTCTGCACTGAGACAGCTTGGGATTCTCCCTCTCTCCCTGCCCCTCTCCTGCTCTCTCTGTCTCTCTCTCAAACATAAATAAATAAACTTAAAAACAAAAGAGTAAATTTTAAGTGATAAAAAAATAAGACTAAAAAGGAGCTCCAATAAAGGGAATACATGAACAATACGCTGCTCTTAAGAGTATGTAATACAGATGCTAAGCATCAAATTGGGTTCTGAACTTCATAACAGCCAGAGCAAAGAATATATTAAATATTTATTATTATTACAAATGAGGAAAACATAATCTTCACTTACAACGCTGATAACATAGTATTACGTAGATCACTAATGCTATCCATTTAATCAATTGTAGCCACACCTTTAAATTCATGGAAACTATAAGCTTTGTTATTTAAACAAATAACTTACTAAGTGAGAAAAATATATAGTTTATTGGTGGCTTATAACAAGTGATAAGATAGTCATTATATTTTTTTTAAATACCTTCCAAATGAAATATTTTCTTTAGAATAAACATATCAGACTAACTTATAAAAATCTATGGGAAGGGATTAAGAATATATAGCAAATCATTATTTATTGATGAGTTAAGTACAAACTAGGCTGGTCTACCAATTCAAGTTCTATTTTTTTTTCCTTAATATAGTTTCAAACAATGTCCTTTCTGGTATGTATGTGTTTATATACGAGCGTGTTTTAATATGGGAAGATATGTTAAAAAATCTATTGTTTGTACTGTGACTTTCCTTGTGCTTCTGAATTGTTTTTACAAACCAAGCATTCCCTGATATCTTTGGGTTTACATCATGATCCTTGGTATTCATTGCCTTGGAGAGCACCAACCTATTTCGTAGACTTTTGGGGAAGGAACATCAAGAATAGAGAGAAATATAATGACAAATAATGTATAACAAAAAGTAAGACTTCTCATGCTTCATCTGATTCTATACCTAAAGAAATATTTGAGTTCAATCTATAAACTGCACGAGGGTTTAATAAATTGTGCTTTGGCCTCATAATTTTCTAAATTGGTTGATTTCAGTCTCTTTATCTGCATTTAAATTCTGTGCAAATATCCTTATTTAAGTTTAAATGTTCTTTGCCTGGGGAAACAAAATAAGGATTATAAATTTTTCTTTCATAAAATAGGTGATAGAAAGCAATTGTTATGCATTAAACTTCTCAGTAATGACTAATTCTTAATGTAGGGAAAACACTGTAGGGAGCAAATTTGAGTTTATTCAAAGGATGAGTGATTTTTTTTTGTTTTGTTTTAAATGTTCTCACAAAGATAAAATGTGTATCATTACAGATAATAGGTCTTCTGTCCTTTTGAATTTGACGGCATTTAAAGTTCACGTTATAAAACAAGGACTTCAGAAAAAGAGGATCATTTAAAGTAAGTACTGAACACTCATATATAATGTGAAGACACTAAATTCAAGGCCTTAAATCTGCATCTCTCTAATTAAAAATTAATATTGATAATAATTAATAAATTCCATTTCTGGAAAGCCATTTTGAACATAACTAAAGAGTTAATTCATTTATACTTATTTGGGGTGACTGGGTGACTCAGTCAATTAAGTATCTGACTTCGGCTCAGGTCGTGATCTCAAGGTTGGTGGATTCAAGCCCTGAGTTGGGCTCTGTGCTGATGGCTCAGAGCTGGGAACCTGCTTTGGATTCTGTGTCTCCCTCTCTCTCTTTCTGCCCCTATCCTGCTGGCACTGTCCCTCTCTAAAAATTAAATAAATAAACATTTAAAAATTATACTTATTGTATGAAAAAATATTTAAAGATATGTGAAAAATTCAACTCTTCACCAATATTTTTTTTTGTTTGTTTTTTAGCATCTGCATAAAGCCATTATGCTAGTAATTAACAACAAGCATTGAGCATGTACACGAGGTTGTGGTATCCATGAACACCGTTTTGAAGCACTGAGTGGGTTTAAACATGCCCTTTGTATGGGATCTTTGAGCAATACCCTGAAATTGTATTTATTTTTTTATATTTGTCCAAAATCATTTCAACTGATTAAAGAAAAAAAAAACTTTTATAAGCTGTTTCCAAAGATAACGCAGTTTTTTGAAAACCTAAGCAGGTAGGAATTGTCGATAAGCATTTAATGAGAGACAGCGGTATACATCAGTTTCAAAGAAAGAAAAATATCAAGCATGAAATGAAGTTATGGTTAGTACCTCAGCCGCTCATATCCAGAAAAGAAAGTTTTTGGCAAGAAGTTTGAGAGTAAGGAGAAGAAAGGGACAGTAGCATAGTAGCTAGATAGCGTCAACTCAAAGAGATGAAAGGCATGTGATTAGAGCTGCAAAAACAAAACAAAACAAAAGAGGCACTAACTAGAAATTGTGGTCTAATGAGGAATGAACATCACCTCACAGGAAAGACCTCCCTGCCATCTATGATTCTTAATTACAGAGCTAGAAGTAACACCTTAGTATCTTTTAAAATAAAATCAAGTTAATCCCAGAAATAACTACTAAACTGAACCAACAACCCTGAAGCTGAAGATTAAAAAATCTCAAGCCAGTAAAGTCTTCAACCAGCCTAAGGGAGTCAGCAAAGTTCATTTATCCAAGATTTAGTTAAGTAAGACTAGATAGCATCTTACATGTATAGGTGTCTCTCTCAATTTTTCTCATTCTTATCTCTTCCTTATTTCTGTATTTCATATTCTATTGAGAAGAGTGAATTAATACTGATCAAAAGAAATAGATCTCTCTGAAAAGCCAAAAAAGATTATTCCAGTATAGACATATCTGTAGATGTTCAGAAGACCGTGGATGGAAAATAGAAAGAGGTAAATTATGGGACACCTGGGTGGCTCGGTCGGTTGAGCATCCGACTTTGGTTCAGGTCATGATCTCACGGTTCACAGGTTAGATCCCCAAGTCGGGCTCTGTGCGGACAGCTCAGAGTCTGGAGCCTGCTTCAGATTCTGTGTCTCCCTCTCTTTCTGCCCCTCCCTTGCTCATGCTTTTTCTTGCTCTCCTTCAAAATAAACATTATTATTTTTTTTTTAGCAAGAGGTAAATTATGTAAAAGGTATTGAAAATATCCAGCAGAAACTACTGAATCACTGTCTCACGTTTCTAATGAAAAATAACAAAATTTACCTCTGATGTCCAAATAAAATTATGTTAATTCACATGTGTTTCAATCCAGCAAATAATTAGTGTCTAAGAAAACAAATGGTTTTACTATGATTGTATAAGCATACAAGCTGAACATAATTAATTAACTATAGGTTGTAGAGCCAAAGTAACTCCTAGTTTCTGATGGCCAAAGAAGAAACATAAAAATTGATGAGTTTAGTGGTGCCCATGAGAAGGAAGGTGACATGTACATTTTTATTTATTTATTTTATTTTTTTAACATTTATTTATTTTTGAGACAGAGAGACAGAGCATGAACGGGGGAGGGGCATAGAGTGAGGGAGACACAGAATCTGAAGCAGGCTGCAAAAGGCTCTGAGCTGTCAGCCCAGAGCCCAACGTGGGGCTCGAACTCACGGACCGCGAGATCGTGACCTGGGCTGAAGTCGGAGGCTTAACCGACTGAGCCACCCAGGCGCCCCGACATGTAAATTTTTAAAAACAATTAAAATAATCTGTGTTCATTGACAACTTAGAAAGCATCTGTAATTCTCATAGGTGACCGGAAAACAATATCCTTAGTGAAAAGATTTTAGAGTTTAGCCAATACTTTCCTTTTCTTCCACTCTTAAATTTTCTTCTTTGATCCAGCTTTCTTCATCTCCCTTTTTTTCTTTCCACCACTACCAAATTAATAAAAGATTATTGTAAATCTTCCCTCTGAAAATGCTAGAGGAAGTGATGTCTGAGCCCTAATCACTGAGCTTCTCGGCCACCTTCAGCAAGGGAGACAGGGTGGGGGAAATGGGTGAAGACGGTCAAAGGGTACAAACTTTCAGTTATAAACCGACCCAATTCTGGGAATGTCATGAACCTCATGGTGGCTATAGTTTAACAATATTGTACGGTGTACTTGAAAGTTGCCCAGACAGTAAATCTTAAAAGTTCTCATCACACATGTAACTATGTGAGGTGTTGGATGTGTTAACTAACCTTATGAAGACAATCATTTCACAATATATATGTATATCAAATCATCACTTTGTACAACTTAAACTTACACAGTGTTACACGTCAATTATGTCTCAATAAAGCTGAAAAAAATAGCATCCAAGTCAGATGCTTAGTATTGTGGTCTAATTGTGGCCATTTAATTATAACTAACAGGCTTCAAGGACTGCCCGGACTCCTTCGCATGCAGCTCTGAATGTTGTTTTCTGTTGCTAAATCATCTCAGCCCTCAGAGGTTCCTTTGTCTTCTTTCTTGTGATAAAAAACTAAGGCAACCATTGGGTTCATCGATCGTCTTCATTTGGCTTCCAGGTGGATTCAGACATCTGTCTTTTGTAGTAATAAAGTTCTCCTCATGGTCTCTTCTGCATTTTAGTACTTATTGTAGCTTGGTAACCTGAAGTATTGGATTGCCTGACGTTGAAACTTAAAAAAAAATCAAATATGATGATGGGATATTTTAGAGATATTCAAGATCATTTAATTTTACAAGTATCAAGAGATCAATGAATAAATAAAAGAATGAGTAATTGAATGTCACATAATTACCATAAAAATATGTGCATACCTAAAAAAGTGAATTTCCTTAAAATATATTTAGTGTACCACAGTTCTCATATACTCAAGATATAAAGAAAATATTATCCTTTTTTAAATGAAGCAAAGGTTTTGTTTTGTTTTGTTTTTTTAATGAGGTCCTAGCTTCTATTTCAAACACTTAACATCATACGCAAAGCCTACATGCACGTACACACACCCACAAACACACCCGTACAATACATCCTTCTGTTTGTACTCAGAAGTAATGAAAATTATATGTGAATTTATGTACAAATGCATTCTTACATTCACAGATAACAATTTCATTAATCTCTATAAATAAAATTATTTCTAACATGTTGGACAAAGGAAGGCTCATTTTAGATAACATTCAATACTTATGAGGAGTGAACAGATTAAAATCGTTTACATATCACCTAATGTGCAGAAGAAATAAAAACTTAGATGTATTGATTTATTACTTATTTAAAAAATACACACCCACCTAAAGAATCTCTGTGAGATTTTTATGGTATTCTGTTGTGAAAGATAATTCAATGTTCCATACAAAAGTAGCACCTGAGTGTGAGAGATTCAACCTCCCTCACCTTTAACTCACTCAAAAGGCACCACTGCTTCAGATAACATTTCGGTGTGAACGTAATGGAAGTCCTAGAAACCATCTACCATTCTCAGGAGGTCTATATATCCTCCAAGTGCTTCTCAACTGTTCAAAGACTTTGGCCCCAGGTATCAGCTCACCAGGGAGAAGTCATGAGTAAACATTAGGACAGTTTTCCAGGCTTAGCATCTTACTAACAGACTTCAGGTACATGTCAGTCTGAGTTATGGTTCTACATGCGAGGTAACTTAAAACCATACATAAATGCAAAAGCAAAAAAAAAAAATAAGTGACATATTCAGCCTTTAGAGCGTTCATTTATGAGTGTGGTACTTCTTGGTTATAGGAATAAACCAACTTTAATATGTAGGGTCTATAAAGTCAGAAGTAAATATCAAATTAGTTTAAAAATCAATAACCTAAGTAGAATGTGCTTATGGTACGTATTGGTTTCCTTTTGCTGTTATAACACACTTTTACTAATTTAGTGACTCACAGCAACATAAACTTATGCTGTTACAGTTCTAGAAGTCAGAAGTCCAAAATCACTGGGCTAAAGTCGAGGTGTCAGCAGGACTGTTTCCTCCTGGAGGCTCTGAGGGGAGCATCTGTCTTTCCATTGTTTCAATTTCTAGTGGCTTCCTCTATTGTTTGGCTGGTGGTCCCTTCCATCATCAGAGGGCATCACTCGAACCTTGGATTCAGTCATAGCATCCCCTTCTTCCCGGCTGACTCTTTTTGTACCCCTCCTCTAAGTACCTTTGTGACACATAGGACCTATCTGGATAATCTGTGATACCCTTCCCATCTCAAGATCCTTAACTTACCTTTGCAAAGTCTCTTTTGCCATATAAGGTAACATCCACAAATCTGGGGGATTAGGACATGGACACATTTGGAGACCGTTAATCTTCTTACCAAGTGAGAGTTGCATAGTTCATAATTATAATGGATTCCATGACATGAACAATTAGGTCTACAATTAATATTTAAGAAAGTTAGAGTATGACTAAAAAGAAATTAACTTAAAAGAAATATTGTTTGCTGCTTATCAACAATAACGTAGTAAAATCCAAAAAGTATAAGTCTATCTCACATCAAAATACCAAAAATGAGGCATTGTTTTATAATATGGAGAATTAATCTAAATTGTACTGATACCAGGTAATTATTTCCTAATTTTCGTATATTTCACTGTGACTTAAAGCAGATACACAGATTTGCCTTAATGTAAGCAATAAGATGAACCTATTTGATGTTTTAAAATGGTTGAATTAAAATTCCTAAAACTTGAGAAATATGTTAATAGAAAGAATTATTAATTGAATCCTAACATTTAGGTTCCCTGGCTCCCAATACTACATCTTAGTATTAAGAGATTTCTACACTTCTTGATATTAAAAATAGCAACTAAGCCTCTGAAATGTAGTGTAGCTTCTTAGTAGATAATTTGTTCTTTGAAGAAGCAGGGCGAGAGGGAGAGGGGGAGATGGGTGAAAGAGGGAGGGAAATGAAGGAAAGAGAAGGAGGGAACTTAATAAATTTTCAACCTGGCTAAGGATTCCAAGTCTTCACATTAATAGCTCTTGGTCCTGATCTATTTAATCAATGAGTGGATTTATTTTTTTCCATAGCAATGAATGCAGATTTATTTTTTTCTTGTTTGTTTCAATTCAAAGTAGAAAGGATTAATAGAATGCTATCTCAGACTATATGTGTACCTTTGAGTGCTTATGAGGTGCAGATTGTTCAAAATGTTGCTGATTAGATTGATTTACAAGGCAAGGCCAGTGCCTATTATAATTGGCTTTAAAAGTCATAAAATTTATTTTCAGATATAATTTTGTGTTGGTTCACAACCTAGGGACCTTCCTGGGTAAGATCTGAAACAGGCCCCTGTACACAGAAGGCAGGGAGAGATGGAAGAAAAAGGCAGACCACTCCAGATTGGTCTGGTGATGGTCAAGAAGAGAACTTACCTGCCAGGTTTGCCTTGGGAGGCCACAAGATGAGTAGATCTCTGCACCCAACTCCCAGAATCCTAAAAGTTTATACAGAGGCCTTAATCGAGTTCGGTCTCACAGTCAGTCCAGACGATGTCAACAGCATATTATTCTCAAGATTGTGTTTTTGAAACTGACTCCTTTTGTGGGAATTGGTGGGTGAAATGTACATTCCAAGGGTAGGGGAGAAGCTATGGGGCGTCTGACTGCTGATAACCTCCTCCAACAGTCTGTAAGAATAAAGGTAAACTAAAAGTAGAAATACAACTTTGAGTTCATTTTAACATATTCATAGTAGAAGATTGGGTAGAAAAATTGGGCTTAGTAACAAAATTATCAGTGGTCGAGTGTGTGTTCTCTTTTACTGTTCTTTGTTTCTCCTTTTTCTGAGCCTTCGTTTGTTTTAGAGATTATCTTTCAGATGTTGCATTTCAGGAAAACATTTCTAAGACAACTTATGATGGACTGTGAATTGCGGTGAACTGTTATTGTAAAATAGATATTTTGTGGTGAAAAGAGTGTATGCTCCAGGTAATATCTGAAATGGTGTGGAGAGATGTTTTTTGATGTTTTAGGGTATCTAAAAAGTTTCCACTGAAAATAGAAAACTTGACTATTTTTGCCATCCTATCTCCTTTTTCATTAGCCATTTTACTCCAAAACAGGCCAACAACATATGACGTGGCTGAAAACTCTTCCAACAGAGCAATTTTAAATGACTCTAAAAAGAACTTGACTTTCTTCACAACCCCCACACTGTTAGTCTGAGGGCTATGATTGTCTCAGAGCCTGTTGCCAGTGCCTTAAATCCTTTTGGGATATAACATGGAATATAAATACATCTGCATTCATCCCCATATTCTAGGAAAACTAACCACTCACTCAAATAATAATGTAAATAACTTGACTTACTGTCAAGTTATCTGCATTTAGATATGTTTCATGTTATCATGTATATATTTTTAACCAGAATGTTCCCAGTGGTTGCGTGATGTCATGATGTTGTGGTCTATTTAAAATCATTGTTTTCACTTGTCCCACCACCTCACAAATAACCTCTTGAACTCTCCTCTTAAACTGACCAGGTAATGTCCCTATCGTGCACTCAGTCACATGAATCAGAAAGCAAGGTCCAACCTTGATCCCCTCTTCTCTCTCAACTCTTAGATTCAGTTGGCTGCCACATCTCACCATTTCTCGATCTCAAATATTTCTCTCTTTTACCCATTCTCACTGCTTCTCGTTTGGTTTCAACCCCCGTCATCTTTACAGTGATTATGTGTGTTTTAATTATACATCTGCATGGTTCTGTTCTAATTCCATCTGCACTCCAAATTGCTGCTATGTGAATCCTCCTAAAAGGTAAGTGTGATCACATTTCTACCATGCTTTAAATCTTTCCTTTGTTCTCAGTCATATACTACTATTTTCTACATTGCACATTATAGTCCATTAGTGGATTATAAAATCAGTTTAATGGGTCTGAACCAACAATGTTTTAAATAAAATAGAAAATAATACATTAAACAACAAGAAAAGAGGAAATAAGGATAAGAATATTTTTGTGAGTATGCACATACACATTAATCTCTGCTATGTAGACATTCAAACATGTTTCTCAATGTGGTTTGCATTCAGAATTGGGAAAGCCATAGGCCTGTACCATAAAAATGAAAGCTTCTTACCATAGCCTAAAGACCCTTCAAGATGAAGCCTGTGACCAAATGCTCAACATCATTTCTTATAACTTTGTCCCCGTCTACTGTCCTGAAGCCTGAACTATTCATAATTCCTTAAACTCATTGTGATTTGTACATTGATTCCAGACTGTCTTGATATTTTAACACAGACATTATTTCCATTAAAATAATATTATATGCCAGCAGTTTTCAAACCTTAGCACATATCAGAATTACTCGAAGGTTTGTTCAAACATAGATTGTTGAGCCCAAACTCTCAAAGGTTGAATGGAGTGTGTCGGGGGTTGGACCTAGGAATTTGCAGGTGATGTGAATACTGTGGTTTCATGGACCACAGTTCAGATACTGCTGTTTTATATCCAATCTCTTGATTGCAAAACAAGACAAGTGACCCTTGTCTGGGTTGACTTTGAGCATGCTTTTATTACAGGTATGTAATATTTTACAGGGTCCTTTGTTAAATGCAATTGTCTTTATTTTCATGACTCTTTGTATTCTGTATATAACATGAATAAGATGAAATTTATTTTGGAGCAAGAAATAAAAATTTTCTTCTAGTTGGACTACTTAGTTAATGAGTAGCCCATAATAGGTGCTAAAAATTCTTTAGTGAAGGCCTGAGTGAAACACATAATTTTGAAGGCTTCACCTTATTTGTCTTTTCGATTTTTTACTTTTCTTATATTTAAAATCATCAGCAGTTAAAGGGCATGCTGGTGTGCTGACTGCAGTTGTAGCTTTCAAACTTATCAGGGTAGTAATGAAATGCCTCAGAGATAAAGGTGAGCTTGGAGTTATTTCTTGGCCCCATTACTTATATATTTATAATAATGAGAGACATCGTGAAGACATTTCTAGAAGATATTCTGAAAGCCAGTTTAAATGTCAGATAATTTTCTTAAATGTTGTGTTCAAGAGGTGAAAAAATGTTTAGAATGGAATTTAAGTTAATGTCACAATATGTTTCAACAATGTTACAAAGTTCAGTCAAACATCTGTGCAAATAATAGTTTGAAAGAAAGAATAGTATAAATCAAGTTTACTTTTAACTTAAGAATTTGAAAGAGGCTGTGTGTGTACTTTATAAACTATACTTCATTGCCAGATTCTTTGCAACACATGTAAACCATCCTTGCCATACTATTCTCTATCATCGTTGTCTTAACTTCAGATACACAGGTACAAATCAGATAAAATGTATACAAAATATGCAAAATCCAAGTAGGTGCCATTTAAATATAAGTAGAAAATTGTCGTCCTTAGATTAGGAAAATTATGAAAAATCCAAAACTTCAATTATGAAACTCAGTAAAAGAGAAATTCATACCTCTTTCTTCCTAACCCAGGGAACAAAAAACAAAAGAAATTATCAAAGAATTTGTGTAAGGTTATGTATTAGGATTTTTAATTATAGATACCAAGATTCATTCTTGTTATTTTAAATATAAATTAATTTACTGAGCTGTGTGAAATCAGTTTGAGGTCTCAAGCAATTCCAGGAAAAATTCCTAGAGGTATCCAGCCACATTGCACACCATGAAGACCATTGTGCCTGCCACAACAGTGAAGTCATAGAATATGACAGTTGCAACCGCAGTTATTGGACTCACATCCATCCTACCTCTTCTGTAAAAATAAATTGTTAATCTGAAAGTCTCCTGGTAAATAAGCAGCAACGTACCTGATCACAAGCAATCCTCTGATCGGTAACAGAGGAGAGTCCCTACTTCAATTCAGTGGGTAATGATTTATTTCCAATAAATAATGCTGGGCTAATTAGATATTTACCCTGAAAATGCATAAATAAACCATAAGACTTACTTCACTACACACTCAGTGATTAATTTGAGATGGATCATAGACCTGAATAAGAAAGCCAAGGAGAAGGAGGAGAAGAAGATGGAGAAGAAGAAGAAGAAGAAGGAGAAGGAGAAGGAAGAAGAAGAAGAAGAAGAAGAAGAAGAAGAAGAAGAAGAAAAGGAGGAGGATGAGGAGGAGGGGGAGAAGGGGGAGGAAGAGAAGGAGGAGGACAAGGACAAAGTCAACCTGCTTGAAGAAACCACAAGATGATGTCACCTTGACTGTTAATAGATTATTTTAAACAAGGCAAAATGTCCTAAAACAAGAGATAAATAGGGGCACCTGGGTGGCTCAATTGGTTAAGTGTCCAACTTCAGCTAAGGTAATGATCTCAGGGTTCATGAGTTCGAGCCTTGCATCAGGCTCTCTGCTGTCAGCACAGAGCCTGTTTCAGATCCTTTGTGCCCCTCTATCACCTCTCCTCCCCTGCTCATTCTCTAAATAAATAAATAGACAACTCAACCTAAAAAAAAGATAGATAAGTGGATTTCATTAAAATTTAGAATAAATTTTTTTTATCAAATGATTACGTTAAAAGTGAAAAGACAACCCACACAGAAGTGGAGAAATATTTTCAGTTGATAAAACTGAGAAAAATGTTTGTATACAGAATACATAAAGTATGGCTACCCATTAATAAGAAAAGGTTATAAACCCAATTTAACAGTGGATACAATTATTAAATGGAAAACAAGAAAGCACTAACTGGCTTATAGATATTTGTAAAAGGTGCTGAACATCATGATTTAGAAGATAAATAAAGCTATACCCACAATGAGATACTAATCCACACCACGCTAGTAAGAATTTTAAAAGGACAGATCACATCAAATGTTGTTGAGAATATGGAATAATAGAAACTCTTTCACATCACTGGTGGGAGTACCAACTGGCATAATCCGCTAAAATAAAAATGTGTATACTCTGTGATTTTGCAATTCCACTTTAGTCTTTAAAGGTTCAAGGTGACCTGGGATTATTGTTGGTGGACTTGGACTATGTTCCTGTTTTTTTTTATTTTTTTTTATTTTCTTTTTTTAACGTTTATTTATTTTTGAGATAGAGAGAGACAGAGCATGAACAGGGGAGGGTCAGAGAGAGAGGGAGACACAGAATCCAAAACAGGCTCCAGGCTCTGAGCTGTCAGCACAGAACCTGACGCGGGGCTCGAACCCACGGGCCGCGAGATCACGACCTGAGCCAAAGTCGGAGGCTCAACTGACTGAGCCACTCAGGTGCCCCTACTATGTTCCTGTTCTATCTGGAGGAAGATAGCATCAATACATCTAGACCTTAGACCCGGCAAATCCTTGTTATCTTTTTGCTTCTCTCTTGCTTTCCAACTTGCTCATTTTTTTTTTCTCATTTTTCCCATTATGTATGGTTTTTCCCAGGAAGTATTTTGGTACGAAATGAGCTAGGCTACCATTGAGAGAAGGGTTAAGTACTTTTTTTCTACTGCGATATCTTAGAAATAAATGAAAAGTAAACTCATATTCACTTCTGGAAACGTACGTGCTTTATATTTCAAGTGCTTATAACATGTGAGGGGATTTGGTGTAATAAAGAATCTGACACAGAAACCTATACTCAAGAAAAGGGGATTATCTCAGGAATACCAGGAAGTAGGACCACTGGGACATTCTTAGAGACTGCATACTACACGTGAGATACTTCTCAGGGAAAGAAAACAGAAGACTTTTTTTTTTCTTTTTCCCTCAAGTGTGTGGAATTTTCTGCACGTTGTAGCAAACAAATGGATGAAAATGACAGCGAACAAATGGATGAAAATATTTATTCTCTAATAAACATTTCAAAACTATTTGGTCAATGTTATCATTCGTGTCCTTTTAGGTTTGCTATAATGGGCACTTGATAGTTATGACTTTCTATGTATCCAATAAACAGGTCAACAACTTGTACGGCACTCAAGCCCACATCGCCGGTTTGTTTCCTGGACTTACTGTGTTGAATAGGAAAACATACGTCTGCATAGGCTAAATAGGAAGGACAGACCGGCTCCAGATGGTATGTGTTGCCGTCTCACTCTTCCTTTATGATCCTTCCGTATCATCATGGTGTGACCATAAGTTGTTTTATCGTTTGTTTCTTTTGCTTTATTTTGCTTTTTTTTGTTTGTTTGTTTGTTTGTTTTGTTTTCTCTGATAGTTTCCAGGACTAGCATGAACAACCACACTCCAGAGACAACACAAATATAGGTGACTCCTTAATTGTGTCATGTTTGCCTTAAGGAATATTCTGGTCCATTTTCTTCTTCCTCTCTTCTCCATGTCCCATTCCCATGCAAGAACTCATGCTTCCTTTCGCTGACCCCTCCAGCTTTTGTATCTCCATCTGCACCTATTGTAATTTCCCCTTGATGAAACCTATTTTCCGATTTGCCTGTCCCCTTCTTTGGATACATGGAGACAGAGTAATTTATTCACCAAAGTTTGAGTCTAAGATCAGTAAGAACCAGGTTTATCATAATTAGTCCAGATGCCAGCTGTTTGTGAATCACAGCCCTCAGCTTCAACCCAAACACTGCAACTCATGGAGGGACCTTGAGTATCTTGAGAATCCCACAAATAGCAAGACTCTTGGCAAACCCCCCAAAGCTACGAGATCAGCTGTGAATGTGCCTCATCGGGGTGAAGAATGTAAGAAATGAGCAGAAAAGGAAGGGCTTCCAGCTTTGTTGGATACATATTTCATGGCATTTTGCTTCGTTGAGAAGAGAAATACGTATTTTAAATGACGATACTTATTTAAATACCATGTCAGTATATTCTACACATAAAGTTGCATTTTAAACATAGGATTAACACACATTCAAATTCTAATTCTGTCACAAAGGGAAATTTTCATGAGGATAATAAAAGATTAACTATCTAATCTTTGGCTAGTGAACAAATATTTATCGTGTACCTAATATGTGACAGATCCTGTATTAAGTATTAACAACATAGTGATCTCAAGAACGAAATCTGTCCTTACTTAGCCTACATTTTAATATATTACAATGTGATCTGAATCTACTCAACTTAAGTGGATAAATAATTGTTGAGGGTGCTACCTAGTTAAGTTTATGGTAAGCAAGAACCCATTGTTTGGAGAAAGAAAATCACAAGCGCTGGACAGGAAAGATTTAAGATATTTTGTCATGTTATAAAGTACAAGAAATACCCAAGAAGCCATAGTATGGTAAATCCAAAATTAATATACAATCACATTTAAAAAATATGTGTAATATGACCAAAATAGATATTCTGACACCTGAAAAACAAACCAAGCATGCAAGGGGCTTGGAAGCTATGTTTCTAACAACAAGTAAGAAGGTGAAAAGAGTGAACAACTGGCATCTCCTTGTCTGTGAGAGAGGAGAAAACAGCTGTCCCCATAATAGGAGAGATAAACACATGAAGAAAGGCAGGCATGGCTTACCGGGGAAAAGAATGCCACAGGAACCAGTGCCATGGTAGGAAAACCTGAAATACAATCGATGAATTTGCTATAAGTTCAGGTGTAGACAAGTCTGAATTAAAAAGTCCAAGGAGAGGAACCTTGGTAGCTTGGTCGGTTAAGTGACTGACTCTTGATTTTGGCTCAGGTCATGATCTCACAGTTCGTGAGTTCAAGCCCTGTGTTGGGCCCTGTGCTAACAGTAGAGAGCCTGCTTGGGACTCTCTCTCTCTGCCCCTTTCTCTCTCTCTCTCTCTCTCTCAAATAAATAAGTAAACATTAAAAAAAGAAGTCCAAGGAGACCCACTCATAGGATGGCCCCAACAATTTTGTGAGAACATGTTGTTAACATGATATTTTAGTTAAATGATATTATATATATATAATATATTATATATATTATTATATATATAATATATATATATTAGGTTAAAAGAAAACCTTTAATTTTATAGAAATAGTGGGTACCATAAGGAATATAATAAAATATTATATAATTTAATATATATATTATATAATATAATAAAAAATAAAAAATATAATAAAAATAAAAATATAATAAAAATAATCCCAAAGGTCAAATAGTATAACATAACATTCAAATCTCACACACTAAGATTATTTAAGAAAATTCAATATTTTGGCAGCTATTTTGTATGCAGTGATATAAAGGTCATAGAACATTTCATTTAAAAGTTTGGGAAAAAATGGGGTGCCTGGGTGGTTCAGTTGCTAAGCATCCAATTTTGGCTCAGGTCATGATCTTGTGATTTGTGAGTTGAGCCCTGAGCCAGGCACCATGATGACATCTTAGAACCTGAAGCCTGTTTCAGATTCTCCTTCTCCCTGTCTCTCTGCCCCTCCCCTACTCTCTCTCTCTCTCTCTCTGTCTGTCAAAAAAATAAACATTAAAAAATTTAAAAGTTTAGGGAAAAATTGTTTACCAGTTGCCTCTATATTGATGATTCTGTCTTAATTGCTCTTTCTTACCATATAGTCACTCATTAACTCCCAAAATGTCACGCTGACTATAGTATCACTTCTGAAAGATAATCTACCACTATGACAGCCGCTCCCCATGTTCCCATCGGTTCAGTCCCTTTGCAGTGTTTGACACTTATTCACCCTCATCTTCCCCTTGAAGATTGTTTCTCCTTTGGTTTTTGTGATGGACTCTTTCTTATTATACTTTCATTTTTTTTAAGTTTATTTATTTTGAGAGATAGAGACCATGTGCAGGGGAGAGGCAGAGATAGAGAGAATACCAAGCAGGCTCCTTGCTGTCAGCATGGAGCCCGATGCGGGGCTCAATCCTACAAACCACAAGATCACGACCTGAGCCAATATCCGGAGTCAGAAGTTGAACCGACTAAGCCGCCCAGGCGCCCCTATACTTTCATTTCTGATCAGTTACTCCCACTTCGATTCTCAAGCCAGCTCCTGGCAGCAATGTTGTTATTTTCTGACCTTTTATGGATCTGTACCCTATCTTTAATCAGATGTTCTTGATATAACTGAGATGTATGCTGTTTGCTTTTGACCACTATATTCATCCCAATTATCTTGTTTGCCAATAAAATTTTTACTTGGTGCCTAAGATTTAGGTGACAAGATTCCTTCCTTTGCAGTTTGCCTTTACTTTTATTCTTATATTTAATTCACAGGGACTTTCACATGTCTGCATTTCCCAGGACACAGAAATGGCTCTGGTATATTTAATCATTCAAATTATGCAACGGAACAATCAACAGCTTTAAATTCAGAAAACCTAGATTTAAACTCCAGCTCTCTCACTCATAGAGGTGCTTAAATTTTAAGCAATTTAATTAGTCTCTGGCAGACTTAGTCCCTTCACATGAAAAAGAGTTCATAAGAACTATCCTATATGATATTTATGAGAATTAGAAGATATAAGAATGGGCAGAGAACATTTCTAAGGTTTACTAGAAGCTCTCTGGGTAGCCTATTCTGTCCGTGCATAGAAGCGGTTACCTATATGGATGGTTACAACTGATGCAATTGATTTTAGCAATCAGTTTCGTATTTATTCCATTCTTCTCCACTTTTTAATAATCGTTTAGCGAATGGATTTCTTAAGCAGGAAATGCAGTTTTACAATTTAATGTTGAATTAGACTATTCTTTGAGTGTAGAGTTAAACTTGAAAATATCAGCCTTTCTGAAACCATTCACATGCCAATCAGAATTAATCACTCTATGGCTCCATCGTGCATCATGTGACCTTTCTCAGGTGTTGATTCTGTTCTGCGTTCGGTGATTTATATGATTACCCATACCTGAAATATGAAGTCAAGTCTTCATAGTAAACTTTCTCCATACTTAAGCAAATTTTTCATACCCAACATTAATTCATTTCTTGCAAAGTCTTCCAAAGTAAATTTTATACTGGCAACTTAATTCATATTATAAAATACACAAAGTCATTACTGGGAATTATAGAAAGAATTTATTTGGTTTCTATTTTTTTTTCCCTTTGGAAGTTCTAAACTTCTCCTAGTTCACATAAAGCCCAAGTAGACTGTTAGAAGTATAGGTGCTTATACCATTCCTGACTTCCAGGTTATCTGGAGAATATTTGGCTATTTTCCTACACAATGGCCACAATCCACGTTAAGCTACGTAAACATTTGTTTTGGAGATAAGTAAAAATCAATACAGTTGAGCTTAAAACAACATGGTTAGGGGCGCCAACCCTTTACACATTTGAAATCCAAGTATAACTTTTGACTCCTCAAAAACTTAGCTACTGATAGTTTACTGTTGACTAGAAGTCATCCCAATAAAATAAACAGTAGTTAACACATATTTGGTGTATGCATTATATACTGTATTCTTACACTAAAATAAGCTAGAGAAAAAATGTTATCAGAAAAATAAGGATGAGAAAATACATTTAAAGTACCACACTGTATGTATAGAGAAAAATCTGCGTATAAGTAGACCCATGCAGTTAAAACCCATGTTGTTCAAGGGTCAATGGAAACTTGAAGCACCAATGTTGGATGTGAAGAAGTTTTCTTGATTAGATAAGGTGAAAGATAGAATACAAGACTGCCTGTGCTTCTCATAGGGAATTAAACAGGAAAGAAAGAAGCCCAGGAAAGTTTGGTGAGAACCAAAGAAGAAAACAGTGCTGTTAGTGTTTAAGACGTAAGACTCTGGCTAAGATAGAATGAAGAAAGAGAATCTTGTTATTTACAAGCACAGCCAGGACTAATTCTGTTGAAATAACAGCCATTGGCAGTAATCTTTGTCTTTTTGTAGATCGTCCATCCATAATCTTTCAGTGCTCCTGCAGGGAAATCCAATAGTCCTTTACATTATTTTATTGCATGTAAACTTCCATTAGAAGTCAGCAAATTATGTGTAAGATCTGTGGCTATTTCTAAAAGCTATCTGAGGGAACCTTAACAACTTGAATAATATTCTAGATGACTAACGTGGCAAAATTCCAAAGCTCTGGTTTACATGTCAACATCTACTCTTTAAACTATTTTAAAGTAACGTTCAGGAAACTAAGTTCACAGATGTAGGCACTACAAACTTAGTGGGAAATAAATCTTAGTTTCTTGAAGAATCTTTTAAGTCCTTAGTCTTCACCAGAGTTCTTCTCAATCGATAGTGGTTTTGTAAGGGTAATTGATTTGAATTGGATATCATACTATTATTCTCTGTGCTTTTTTTTATGGAAGGGAACATCCACTCTGCTATAACTCAGAGTGGAGTACAGTCGCTGTGATCTGCTGATAAATGCTGATGGTCAATTTTGCAGTGATTGACCCAGAAGAAGATGGGCCAGGGTGTTTGGAGTGGAGCCCAGTGAAGGACCACACAATTGTTGCAGAAGCTATACCAAATTTGGAATAAAATATTTTCCAGCAAAAGTCCCTAAGGTTATGTTAGACCCATGATATCAGCACAATTACAGGGCTACTCTCAACATTCATTTTAGGCAAGCTAATTTTCTTAGAAATTCTCAAAAACCAAAGAGCAAAGACTGAAAAGAAAAAGCCACCTAGTTCTAAATAAAGAAGCCCATTCTGATCAGTTTGTTCAAATATCACAGCCAGCAGCATCCTCTAAATCCTTTGTTTATGTGTATACACACAATCTGATGTTCCATAAAACTTGCTGCCTGCATCCACAAATATAAATGTGATTTCTGTTGGTAATTTTAACAATTAAAAGGCTGGTGTTTTGTGCCATTTCTTGTGAACAGTCTCGTTTGATTGCAAGTTTTTAGTTATATTCCCCAACTAATTCTTCTTTTTTCCATTTGTAGTAGCAAGTGGAGTTTTGTGGCAGTATTATTTTTAAAATTATTAACCCAAATCTATATAAAATAAAGGAGCACATAAATCAGTGACCCAAGAATAGTTAAGTATGCTGGATACATTATTTTTTCATGATTAATTGTATTTTTCACAATTAAGTTTTTTCTGAGTTGTGCTTTGAATAAAATGGTTTAATGATCTTTGAGTTTCATTCCTGTACCTGGAAACCTGAGTCATTTGCTTGCTTACCTAAGTACACTTTCCCTTTCTATTAAGAAGTGCTGTAGTTATGCAATATAGTGGCATGATTGAGAAAATATGGTATTTCATTTCCCAACATATTACAAAAAATATAGGTAGATAGACAGATGATAGATAGGTAATAGAGCAAACATGTGTTTTATGTATTATATATATTAATATTATATAACTGTATAATTTAGAACTGGAGTCAGCAAACTTTTTCTGTAAAGTTAAAGAAAGTAAATATTAGACATTGCAGACCATATGTTCTGTCACCATTACTCAATTCAACCAGCCAATCTGGGAGAAAAGCCATCACAAACACTATGTAAATGAATGTGTATTGCCAACTCCTGATATAGAATGTATGTATTATCTATAGTATACTATAATGCATATTTGGATATGTAAATGTTATATAAATACGAATAACCTAAATCAAATATTTATAGACAAACATGCATGCATGTGTTTAACTATGTAACAGATTAGGTTAATCAATACTAATGACAAGATAAGTTAGGTAATGTCAGTTATACGAATTTAAATATTACCTAAATTTGAGAGTGGATGTTTCAAGAAACTAAAATTCTGTGAAAGACAGGAATTTCAAATTTCTTTTAGTATGGGATTGGAAAAAAAAATAATTCTAAAAAAAATGGATCCTACCTGTACGATTGGATAAACTTATAAAATAAACAAAGTCTTCTTTCCTAAGGATCATTTGATCAACAGCCCACATCCTGAAGCCTTTGCTTGGCTGGTCTGAAATGATGTTTTGTTTTGTTTTCCTTTGAGCATGAAAGGGCACTGCAACCATGCAAAGCTATAAAGATAGAACCTGATAAAATGTCTGCCAACTTGAGTAGGGATGGCTGGCAAGATATAAACAGGAAAGGATTCAGAGTCTCTATTCACTCCAAGGAGAAGCCTAAAGACAATATAGAAACAAACTTGAATCTGGTGGAGAGGACTTTTAATCAGGTTTAATGTCAGGTAATCATGTCTGTAATCATGATGTTTGTGTTTATCTGCTTCTTAGGGTTTTAATAAGTAATCTGATACATTAGATTTTTAAATTTATTTAAGTATTTAAATCTGAATAGATGAACTTATAATGAGTGTTTACACATATTAATGTGTTAAATTAATAAATTATTTGTCAAGATATAAGTAACACGTTAGGAATATTGGTTTCTTGATGTTTAAAGAATGCTGATTTTAATAGTCATAAAGTAAGGACATTGAAAAAATTCCAAATTTGTTTCTTATAAACTAGATAGAATCCATCAACATTCTAAAAGTTAAATGTGATAAAATCCCAATATTGTAGACAAACTTGGAACCTAAATCTATTGTCAATAAAATATAAAGAGGAAAAATTCTCATAAAAAAGAAATGATCATTTCTAATCATTAATAATACAGATATCACTGCCAATATATGATTATATTTCCTGTTTTCTATTTAATTTATTCTTTCAACATTTAGTAATGATTGATATTTCATATAAATATAAGTATTTTAACAACAAAACATAATGAAATAAAGTATCAAAAAATGAAAATAATTACTTGTGTGTTATAGCCCACAGTGCAGCTGAATTCTTTTTACTTGACTGGCGATGATGGGTTGCCTTGTCGAATTAACTGATAGAAAACACGTTTTTTCTTGGAACTGTCTCAATATTCTATTCTTGACTATTAATCTTCCTTTTTTTATGTGCTTCTAAAAGTTAGCTTCTAGAAGGAGGTAAGAGCCTTCTGTCACATTATTAAGTGTAAGGGAAGATGGGAAATTGTAATCTCATAAATATGGTGCAGGGTCAGAAGATGTTTTTAGTTTCTTGTATTTTTCCTTCACTCACCACCCCACATTACCATATTTTTCTCATCACTAGAAGAAGGTTTACATTCGCCATGTAAACTCCCAGGAGCTGGGGTGCCTGGGTGGCTCAGTCGTTAACCATCGGATTTCAGCTCAAGTCATGATCTCACGGCTTGTGGGTTTGAGTCTTGCTTCTGGTGTTCTGGTGAGCCCTGCTTTTCTCCTTGCACCCTCTCTAGCTCTCTCTCTCTAAAAAAAAAAAAAAAAAAAAAAAAAAAAAAAAAAAAAAAAAAAAAAAAAAAAAAAAAAAAAATGAACTGTCAAGACTGTTAAGAGATTTAAATACTTCGAGAGATTTTATAAGTTGTAAAATGTTACTAAGGTGTAACACTGCATTGTATGTCCTCACCAAAAGATAAACATTTAAACATCAAAACAATTGGGAATATCACTCAGGCAGATTTCCATTATATCCCATTTAATTCTACAAAACTCTTTCTTTAAAAACAGTTTCTACAAAACATGTTGCTACCTGTAACATACCACTGACTTAATTAACTGAACTTTTTGATTTATGGTTTTAAAATGTATCTGGGGGAGCCTGGGTACTCAGTAGGTTAAAAGTCCAACTTCGGCCCAGGTCATGATCTCGGGGTTCGTGAGTTCCAGCCCCATGTCGGGCTCTGTGCCGGCAGCTCAGAGCCTGGAGCCTGCTTTGGATTCGTCTCTCTCTGCCCCTGCCTCACTTGCACTCTGTCTCTCTCTGTCTCTCAAACATAAGAATAAACATTAAAAAAAAAGTTATTAAGTGTGTCTGCAATATTTCCCAAAGAGTAATATTGGTAACAATTTCCTTAATTATGACTATGAATATGCACAGAATTCATTTTTTAAAAGAATTAATCTAAATTTCATCAAACGCTCATTGTATATTAGAAAAATGGATTAGTCCTTATTACAACTTCTGTTTCAAATAATGTTCTTTAATTACATTAAAAGAATATCAATTAACCAGTGATACAGTGATCACAATTACCAGTGATACAGGTAGAGAAGTGAACCTTAAAACAGATAGTAACTAAGAGAGCGATGTGCACATTCTCTCTTTTGATATTCCTATCAATTTCCGTGAATTTAATGAATAATTAATATTCACTGAATAGATGATTCCAAATTACTGCCTTTTGATGAGGTATAAAGCAGTTTGTGATATATTTTACATTAAAAAATAGTCCGTGGTTCATATCTTTGTCTTACAGACATCTTAGGCAGTGAATATACGACCCCGAATATGCTCACTTCGTTTTTTTTTTTTTTTTGTCTCACTGCCAGTCTTTTAGAGAAAATGTAGACTGGCATCTTTGGGGCGTGTGATCTTTAGGAGTAATCTAAGAACAACACCAACGTCTGTCAACTTGTCTGCTGTTTGCAGCCTGGAAAAAGCTTCACATGCCCTCATGTCCCAGAGGTTATCCAAAATAGGCCTGCCTGTCTTAAGAACAGTTGGTGCTTCATTCTGAGATTGCTTTCCAAGTTCAGAATCCTTATTAGAGAAAAAAGAGGCTTAGGAAAACAGATGTTCAGTTGAGTGGAAAGAATAGATAACAGACATATCCATGAATCAAAATGGATATTTATAAGAAAACAAAGTAAACATTTTTGTCTCTGTATTATTCCATTTTAACACAATATTCTAGTCAAACATTAACAGTTTAGTCAGAATTACAAAGAACACTCCCTTTTTAGCCATGGCATGAATTCACAGGTGGTAGGATGTTTAAAAAATTAAAGCATTTAAAAATATATATAATTACCAGGAGTCACATTTGTCAACTTTATTATAGGACAATTGATGGAAATATTTAAAAAACTGTTAGTTTTTATTCCTCTGTCATTTCTGTAATATAACCATGATGAGCATTCTGATTTGGTTTGATTTAGTAAAATTACTTTTATGAAAAGTAATATGTGGAAAATTATGTAGTGTAAAATATGTAAATATGTTTTAATGAAAAGATTAAATAGGATACAGACAAGAGCAGTAACCAGTGAATGTCAACTAAAAAATTATTCAATTATTTCTACCATAGTAAAGTTACAATGAGTAATAGAACAAACACATCCAAGCTTAAAAAATAAAACATTAAAAAACTATGCTTCCTTTCCTGAAGGAACTCCTTCTAGAGGCCATCATTATCCTAGATTTGTCATCTATTATTTTCATGAATTAATTTAAACTCTCTCTTTCACTCTCTCTCTGTCTCTCTGAACAAAATATAGTGTCACCCGTGATATCTTAATATTATATAATTTCTATTACCCTACTTTTAATAATGCCCCTTATATACATTGCATTTATACTTCCAAAATGTACATATTCAATATCTTGCTATTTGACATTTAAGTTGCTTCTATGCCATGGCTATCGTAAGCATCACATCTATTAATAATCTTGGACAGGTCTCCATGAGTATGTATGAATAAGTTTCATGAGGGTGTGTATTTGGTAGTAAAATTGCTACATCATGTTTTAGGCATTTCTTAGGCACTTTAGGTTCTGTGCACGTTTTTTTTTAAGTTTATTTATTTTGTGAGAGAGAAAAAGAGAGGGAGTGTGGGAAGGGCAGAGAAAGAGAATGGAAGAGAGAATCCCAAGCAGGCTCAACACTGTCAGCATGGAGCCCCACGCGGGGCTCAAACTCACAAACCGCCAGATCATGACCTGAACCAAAGTTGGACACTTAATGGACTTAGCCACCCAGGCACCCCTGGTTCTGTGCATATTAATACCAGAATTAAATAAGATATTCTATTATTCTCTAACTTTATGCTATTTTGATATTGTCAGATATCAAATGTTTTGTCCATCTGAAGTTTGTGAAATTATACCTAACTGTACTTTTATTTTACCTTTTCCTGAAAAATTGTAGGCTTTTGTTCAGCATCATTTCATATGTTTACTTATAGGCATATTTCGTATTTTGTAAATTGTTTTTTTATATATATTTTCTCTGGTGACAGCTTTAAATATTTTGTTATCTAATTGATCCATAAGAGTGGTGTGTGCATATGTGTGTGTGTGTGTGTGTGTGATGAGTTTTTGATTACTTGAAATATTAGGGAATTTATTTTTCTTTCACAAATTGAGGTAATACTACATTCTATTAAAATTATTAGATAGGCTCAATTTTTCAATTTTATTTATTTATTAATTTATTAATTTATTTATTTATTTAGTGTGAGAGAGTAACAGAGCATGCAAGCAGGGGAGAGGCAGAGAGAGAGGGAGAGGCAGAGAGAGAGAATCCCAAGCAGGCTTCGGCACCCTCTCCCTCTCCGTACACATGTCTGTCTCTTGTTGTTGGGCATTTGAGTCAGTTCCAGTTTTTAGCTATTACAAACAGTTTTTGAACATGTTTCGAGCACATATTGTTATATTTTCCTTCTCTTTCTTCCCCTCTTTGTCCCCCTTCTTCTCCTTCTGTACCTTCTCTTCCTTCTTTTTCCTCTTTCCTTCACTTCTACCTCTTCTTCTTTTACTCTTCTCTGCCTCCTATTCCTCCTCTTCCACATCCCTTCCTTTTTTCTCTTCCTTTCTTATTTTTCTATAATTTCAAAACTGACTATTTTTGGCAAAATGGTTTGCAGTATAAAAGAAAAATCTAATGAATTTTGTAAGATCCAATGAAAAATCCTGTTACAATTATGGTCAGTATTGCATGAATTTGTGGTTTGTTTTGGAAGAAAATTATGTTTAGTACAAAAACTATGCATGAATGTAGTATACATTTATTTAAATGTATATTTAGTATATATAGTATATATATATATATGTATATATATATATATAGTATATAGTATACATATATATATGTATATGTATAAGCTTTCTCCTTATAAGTTTTGCACATATTTTTTTCTGTTGTAAAATTTGGTATTTGTTAGTAAAAGATTCATACTCATTTTAGGACACTAGGAATTCATAGTACCAGAACTATACATGTATTGATATTAGATAGAAAAATGTTATTTTTTCCATTCAAATTGTCACCGAATGTCTTCACATTTTGGTCTGCTTAATCCAGAAACTACTGAGAGAAAGTCCTTAAAACTACTCCAGTGATTTCGGAAATGTCAACTTCTGCATCACTTCTATTAGTTATTTGCTTTGTGCAACATTGAGCTATGTTTTTTGTGCAGATAAGTTTAGTATTGTTATATTTTTGGTTGGTGAATTAAATTGTTCTTCAGATTGTATATAGCCTCTATATATCTAATTATATATTCTGCCTTCATGTCTATTTTGCTTGGTTTTGCTTGGTGTTAGTGTTTGCCAGGTGTAAATTTATTTTTAATTTTTAAGAAACAAAGCAAATGATCATGGGGGGGGTGGGGAGAGAAAGAGAAGATAACCAAGAAACAGACTCTTAACTATAGAGAACAAACTAATGGTTACCAGAGGGGAGGTGAGTGGGAGGGATGGGTGAAATAGGTGATGGGGATTAAGGAGTGCACTTATCATGATGAGCACTAGAAGTATGTAACTGTTGAATCACTAAATTGTACAACTGAAACTAAGATTACACTGCATCTTAAAAACCCGAATTTAAAATACATAAATAAATAAATAAATAAATAAATAAATAAAATATTTTTAACCAGGTTGTATATTTTAGACAAGTCTTTTGTAAACTGCATAAAGTTGACCTTTTGCAAAGTAACCCCATAATAACTTTATGTGACAAGTTTAATTCTTCCAACTTCCGTATGGTGACTAACAAGTTTGAATTCTATTCTTCCCATTTATTATTTGCTTTATTTTTGTTTTTCTTCTTTTTTAATGTTTATTTATTTTTCAGAGAGAGAGGGAGCAAGTGGGGAAGGGACACAGAGAGAGAGAGAGAGGATTGGACTCAGGCTTTGCCCCAGTAGCAGAGAGCTTGATGCGGGAGTTGAACTCAGGACTGTGAGATCACGACCTGAGCTGAAGTCAGAGGCTTAACCAACTGAGCCACCCAGGTGCCCCGATCTTTGTTTTTCTTCTGAATATAATTGAAATTTATGATGTCTTTTTAATAATAAAAAAAAACCTAAAAAAGTTTCATTCAAAAAGCATGAAGGGAAAACTTTTGTTGTTCTATTTAAAAACGATCCAAACTTATTAACATAATTTTTCATTTCAGAATATAAATTAAATATTTAAATTTCTCTGTAAGTTTTTTCTTGAAAAAGTGTCCGATAGTGTTTGCTGACACTATTCTTCAGCACCTTATTTCTCCAGTTCTTTCTTTAGCAGAATTTCTGTGTGTTTTGCTGGAAGCATCTACTCTTTCATCATCTAGTATTCATTTCACCCGAGAGGGGGAAACACTACATTATCTTTCTCTCTTGTAACCACAGTCATGTTTTATTGCAAATGGTGATACTATTGATTTCTTCAGGGTGTTTTCTTTATGATCTCACTCTTTTCCCTGAGGGTGGAAGAAGAATGGGGAAGGAAAAAGCATGGTAGTAAATGGCAACTTATGACTTCCCTCTTGTTGTCTGAGGATGGAGGTAGGAGAGAGATGGAAGAAAATGGCAGTGAATGGCAACAGAGAAAAGATGAGGGTTGGAGAGAGGGAGAGAGTGGAGGGCAAGTTAAACAGCAAGATAACGGTTTCATTTAGAGACATCAGGGCCCTGGGGTGCCTGGGTGGTTCAGTTGATTAAGCAATTGACTTCAGCTTAGGTCGTGATCTCATGGTTTGTGAATTGAAGCCCCGTGTGGGGCTCTGTGCTGACAGGTCAGAGCCTGCTGCGGATTCTGTGTCTCCCTGTCTGCCCCTCCCCCACTCACACTCTGCCTCTCTCTCTTTCAAAAATAAATGAATATTTTAAAAATATTTAAAAAATATAGAGACATTGGGCTCTTTTCTTTGTCCACACAAATGCAGGGACAGGAGCTGGTGATTCCACTTCCAAAATCCAACATGACATTTCGATGCTCCTGTTCTCTCCTTTGATTTCTTCTGCCAGATACATCAAGTGTTTACGATTCCACTGTTTTTTCTCTCTCCTGGCTAGAAAGTTTTATGATTGATTTGAATTATGCATAGTTACCATAAAACATGAGAAATACTACACTATAAAATATTAATTCTCGTACTTAAGTGAATAAAATAAGAAGGAAATTAACATACCAAGACTCCACCCAAATAGCACTTGGAATTCAGAACACTTTAAATAAATTCATTCTCTTCCTAAAGAATTTTTTTTTCAGATTACTGTTTAACACATCCAACTGAGTACTTAACTCCAATTACAATCGTCATAAAGAGATTTTCCATTCACTGTATGTTGAAATTTACCAGGTGTTTTTGACACCATTTTATTTTATTCTCAGATAAAAAAAAAATTTCTTGGCTCTTTAGTAATTTTTATTTTAATTAAAATTCAAATGTCTGAATTTCCTGGAATTTATTTTGTTTTGTTTTGTTTTCTTTTCTTTTCTTTTTTTGCTAACTGTTCTTTTGTTCTCCCACCACTCTTCCTATGTGTTTGAAATATTTTTTTTCGTATATATCTTGGCTAGCCTCAGTTCTAATATCCCTAAAAGCCTCAAACTTTGTTATCTCGAAACACAAGGTTTTTTATAACTACATTTTTGAAAGAGTTGTAGAGCATGCTTTAGGTTACATTGGCTTTATTTTTTTCTGTAATATCCCAATTTTTAATATGAGATTTTTTTCCAGAATAACAATTGTCTCATATTGCTGAAAACAGTAATGCCATGCGATTTTCAAAAGGATTTTGATAAATTGCCTATACTACCTTTGCATGGTAGAATATTCTGTGTTGAGACTAGTAATTACAGACTCTATTATTCACAATAATATGAACTGGCAAAGTAATATGACTGAACATGTTTTGTCCTTTAGTAAGTAGATAATTTTAATTTGTGTGTATGTGATTTAGAACTAGGATAAAAAGTGTAAACAGTGTTTAATTAAACACATTGTGGGAAAAAATTAACTCACAGAGGTTAAACACAATTGCAATATAGAAGTTAATTCTGTACATGTTCAAACAGTCTAGGAAGTAATGCATCCAGTTTTTTTCTCAATTAAAAGGATTAGCCTGAGTTGGAATTGATCATAAAATTCCTTAAAGAATAAACAAAAAGAAGAACTCTCATTAGAAAACTGTATTTGCATAATTACTGTAAAATGCCAATTTTATATGAAAAACAGGAGCCAGAAATGTTTCAAAATCTCATTTGAATAATACATGCAAATGTGCTGGTTCTGCATGGCTAAGCCAACAGCCGCATCAGTGAAAATATTTACCTTGGAATGTCAACAATAGGAACAACAAATTCCAATATGTAAACAGAAGCATCAGCATGAAATACACATTCTTTGGAGACAGATCTCACCTCCTACGATCATTGTTAACTAAAATAATACATTTATGATGCATTTATAAAGCAACAGTAATATACAAAATCAGTGGCCCATGAATTTTTATTTAGACTTTAAAAATTGCATTAAAGTTAGGTAAATTCATGTATAACTCATGAAATAAATTATTTTTATTGAGGTATAATTTTCATGGGATAAAATACATAGACCTTAAATCTTCAACTTGATTAACTTTGGCAGTTGCAGAAACCCATGTTACCACCACTATTTAGAATAGTTATTTAACCCAAAACAGTCACCTCATGACCCAATCAGCTAGGTCTTCAACTGGAAACAAGCTCTCATCATAAACTCATTTTGACAACCTTCGGTGTTCATATAAATGAGATCATGGGTGTGTTTTTCCTGTGTTAGACTTTTTTTTACTCATGATGCATTTGAGATTTATCCATTATGTTGCATGTATTAGTAATTTAATCCACTTTTTATTGATGAGTAAATTGACTATACTAATAAACCAAAATTTGTTTATTTATTGTTCTACTTAAGGATATATGGATCATTTGCAGCTTTGGGCTTAAATCGTGTCTTGCATATTTTGCATCTTTTGTAAGTTTCTACGTAGTAAGTATATGTGAAAGCCTGGGTTATGTGAATCATTTTTAAATGTTAAAATGTGTAGTACTATTTTAATATAGCCTGGCCTAGCCCATGCCACAGGCCTTTTCCCATCACCCACATAAACTATTTATTTCCTTCCTACCTTTTTTCTTTCTCTCCTCCCTCCCTCCCTCTCCCCTTCCCTCTCTTTTTTTCTTTTTCTTTCTTTCTTTTTCCTTCCTTCCTTCCTTCCTTCCTTCCTTCCTTCCTTTCTTCCTTTTTAATTATTTATTTTGAGAGAGATAGAGGAGAGAGAGAGCATGAGCAGGGGAGGGGTAAAGGGAAAGAGAGAGAAAGAGACAGAGAATCTTAAGCAGGCTCCAAACCCAGTGCAGAGCCCCACATGGCACGTGATCTCATAACCATCAGATCATGACCTGAACTAAAATCAAGTTTTGACCCTTAATAGACAGAGCCATGCAAAGCACCCCACCATTTTTTTTTAAATCTTTGATTCTCATCACTTGTTTGTTTATGTGATTGAGTGGTTGGTTGGTTTACCACGTTGATTTCCCTGCACTTGCGTGGTGATGATTTCACCAAAATCCCATCCAATCATCATGTAAGTTTCAAAATGCTCCTAGCTTCATTAATGCCTCAAGCCCAGGTCACTAAGCTATTGGCATATTGATGCGGGTAAGGGTAAGTTTATGAAGGTCTAGTAAAGTGGAGAAGTAAGGCAATTAGCTCAGTTAGTTGTTTACATTGACTGAATTCACAGAAAAATTGCCGTCTTCAAATAATATGTATTTGAAGATACGTGAGGGCTATGGTTAAAACTATGCCTCAGGATCTGCCTGGAAGGAGAAGTCATCTAAAAGGAAATGACTGGAAATAAGCATCACTGTCATTTGCCTGAGCTACTACTATATCACTGCTCATGTTGCACCTTTCAGGGCATATTAGGAATGTTTTACTACTCATCTTCAGAATAAAACCATATTCACGTATAAATCAGCCTTTCTTAATGCTGCCAGCTTCTGGCTGGGCAGCTTTGCTTGCTATTAGTGAAGTTGCTAAGTTCACTTCCTATTGTAATTTTCCCAGTTCTCTTTGAGAAAGAAGTTATTGATGGCGTTAAATCATTGCTCGCCACAGGCAATTCTTACAAATGTTGCATCAGTCATATTAAACATTGTCCCCTTCAAAGAGAATTAACGTAAACCGAAGAGATTTTTGAAATAGCCCAAACAGGTTTTGTGGATGAGTTAGGCTGACTGATCATCGGTAAGTCTAAACACCAAATCACCACTTGTAATTGTCTTCTTGACAGAGGCAATTGAGAGCGATAGTCTGCGTTCACCGGAACGGATGGAAGTTCCCCCATGTAGACAGGTGGTGTCATGTGTATGTTGTGTGGAGGGAGGCTGAGGGAGAGGAGTTGGGTGGAGGGATACCCTCCCGCCTGCCTCCAAAAGAGGCACATCGTGAGCCACGGGAGGGCAGCTGAGCTGGAAAGAAGGCAGAGAGTGGATTTTCATTATTCTGGACTCCCTCGATTGCCTACACCTGTATTTATTCATACAATTCCTCTGTGTAGGCATCCCTTCTCTACTTGTCGCAGTGTGTGTAAACTCTTGTTGTTTGAACTATGTCACTGATAAACAGTGTTTGCTCGCTGGTATGTATCAGTAATGACTGCAAAGCAGAGAAGACAAATGAGCAAGTGTGTAACTTAATATTCTATGTATACTTCACAATTTTTGACTGTAAATATTCTCTATTGAATGAATGCCTCAATGAAAGGTCCTCAAGTCACATTTTACATTTTTCACCAAAGGAATACTTCACTTAATATTGTTTTGTTCTTACACAGTACTGACATAAACTTATTCTCTTAGTATATGAAGGTTTTTGTCATAGAATGCAATATAATAACAATAAATTATCATTGGGCTTTCAAATGCATTTATCCAGAGATTTTATCTGTTTTTCACCTCTTCTTTTCTACCTTTCTTTCCTCAGTCCTTGCTTCCATGATTCTTTTATTCCTTTTCTTTCTCATCTCTCCCTTTCTCTATCCCTTCCTCCCTTTCTTTTTCTTTGCTGTTTTTATTGTATTTAATTCACCGATCTCATCCTCATTTTCTTTAACAAATAATCGAATGCATTTGGTGTAATACTCTTACTCACATGTATTTTCATTTAAGTATTTGTATATTTTAATTTTCATGAATGGCCTTATGCTATAGTTATAATTTTGTATCTTGCTACTCTTAGTACTCTGTCAAAAATCTGTGTTTTGTGTGTACACAGCTACTACGTGCTATGATTAACCGTAATGCACATCCACCATGTTTTACATATTCAGTGCACAATGATGGGAGCAAAGATTCCATCTGATACTTTGCTATTGCAAAAAGCGATTTCATGCTTTTGCTTTATGAACATGCCTGAAGATTTTTCTGGCCACATGGAAAGATACTCAATCTCACTAATCATTAAGGAGATGTAAATTAATGCCACAGTAAGATACTCCCTTATATCTGTTAGGATGGCTACAACAAGAAAGAGAGAAAGAGAGAGAGAAAGAGAGAGAGAGATAAAGAGGGAAAGAAGAAAGAAAGAAAGAAAGAAAGAAAGAAAGAAAGAAAGAAAGAAAGAAAGAAAGAAAGAAAGAAAGGAAAGAAAGAAAAGAAAGAAAGAAAGAAAGGGACAAAATATTTTAAAAGTCATATTTTGTCTTTGGCGATGAATCAGTCATTTAATGTAATCACGTATTTCTATTATTTTTTCAAACATTTTCTCTCTTTTTCCCCCTCATATTGACCTATTTCTATTCTATTATTTCTTTAACCAAAACATTTATTCATCTCTTTAGGAATATTATATGATAATATTTAAAATCTTGCGTTACAGGGCGCCTGGGTGGCTCAGTCGGTTAAGGGCCAACTTCAGCTCAGGTCATGATCTTGCGGTCCGTGGGTTCGAGCCCCGCGTCGGGCTCTGTGCTGATAGCTCAGAGCCTGGAGCCTGTTTCAGATTCTGTGTCGTCCTCTCTCTAACCCTCCCCCGTTCATGCTCTGTCTCTCTCTGTCTCAAAAATAAATAAATGTTAAAAAAAATTAAAAAAAATTAAAAAAAATAAAATCTTGTGTTACATACCAAAATCCATTTTTATATCTTTAATGATATTTTTATATGAATTTAAATAAAATGGTCTATCTGTTCCAATTCATCTGCTTCCCAAAGGATATGGTTTGGTGTTTTTTCCTTCATCTCCACCCGTTATGCTCCTAAGATATCTAGTTATTTGTTTTACATTACCCTGGGGATACCCTTCACTTTAATGGTGAAATGTGCCATTGGAGAGCCTAAAGCCTAGACCATAATTTTTATTCCTTCTCATGAGTTTAGGTGGACAGGAAGGAATAAAGCTCAGGACAGAGAAGACTCATAGACCTCCCTGTGACACAGAAGTTTAATTAGGTAGTAAGCAGCTCTGTGATAAGATTTTTTTCTTTGGATCTTTCGATAGAGACAGCCTTGAAAAGGATCCTCCAATGGACAAGTTGGTTTCCATTAGCTCCTCTCAGGAAGACACAACATGAAAGTTCCTCCTTCCCCCCTACCCCCCACCGCGTGTTCCCTCCACTGCACCTGCTGCCATGCATGGCACTTGACTTATGCACTTGAAACAGATTTCCATCAGCCTGGAGTTTTCTCTTTGTTTCTTTCAAATGTAGTTTGTCATCTATCCCTCTGTCTTTGTTTTTACACAGTTTTGATTTAAGAAGGAAGGCAAAGTCTTTTTATTTTTTATTTTTCTTAATGTTAGGTTCTGGAACTCTTAAAATGGTTTTCAAAAGGCTCTTCTTTTTCTTATTAATAACTCCTCATTTTGAATTGATGTCAGTTAAGAGCTTCTAAATTTATATAGCATGCATATTGTTTTCATACTCATTTTTTAATAAGTGACATGTAAATTAAAGAAGATAAATAAAAGTGAATTCTTACACTTCTCTTTAACTTCTTTGGTTATATCACTTGCTAATAGTAACACTAAAATTGGATGGTGTTTTTTTTTTTTTTTTTTTTTTTGGAGTTACCTCGTGCAGATGCTAATGTGGCTACATGTATAAATAGTTTAATTTCAGGGTAGACAATAAACAACCTTACAACAGATGTATTGCTTTATACAAACATGTCTGCAAATCAAAAATCAATTTAATATATTCAACATAGACTAAAAGATTCTTAGAATTCATTTTTGATATGGAACATTTAGAAAACTAAAAACATTGTTAAGTGTCTTTGAAATCTTACATTATCTTCTAAATTATGTGTTTCTTTTTTCCTAATAAGTAATGTATTTTTGTAATAAAATGTTATCTTAACAGAAAAAAAATGACTACATTTGAATAAAATAAAAGAGTAATATGCAATAATTCATGTCTACAATTCAATTTCTAGCATAAAGATGAACTTCTATTTGCCAATTTCAAACCTCATCAAACCTATATGGCACACGTCAGTCCACTATTTAGGGTGTGTTTTCATTTTAACTGTAAGGTTTAAAGTTTAGGGAAATATAGTGAATCTGTATGTCTTGTGTAATATCTTAATTTTGTTCTTGTAATAAATCACGTACATATATTTTACAATTTTTTTACCTGCCTTGAATTTTCCTACCTCAAAATCATCACACTTGAGGTGACTCAACTGTAGATGAAGGACTGAAGCGAAGTTTATATCAAGTAAGGCATTTGATGGCGTTTTGGAGGTGAAAATAAACAATTTTCCATTGAATTTAGAAAATTGAACACTAAAATAAACATTAAATCAAACGATAAAACATCCTTATGGCAGATTGCATAGTGTATAAAATATATGTTATGGTAACATTTTTGTTAAATTTTATTGTTAAACATTTTTGTTAAAACAATTTTGTTGAAAAATTGGCAAAGAGAAAAATCCGTTTTCGTAAAATTAGGAGATATTTGAATTCTGATGATTAAACATATATAGGTATGGGTTAGTAATAGTTGTTTATTATAATTATTGGAACTAAAATAAATAGAGTATGGTAGCTTAAATTCACATAAAATCCTAGCATCAGAGTCCATCCTGGGATGGACTGAAAGTTCTTTTGACAGGAAAAAAATTGATGTAACTTTCACATGGCATTTATCATAAACTTGACAACAATATATACAATACATATGAAAAAGCTTAAGTGATTTTATAGATCTTGTTAGGATTTCGCACTTTGCCTCTAATATATATGTTCTTCAAAGTAGAAATAAGCATTAGAACATTTGTGTAAAATGATGTAACAGTCACACGTAAAAAGGAAAATGCCATTTGATTAATGTTCCCATGTTTCAATAAAACAGTGGATAAATTTAACTATATACAATGGCCTAGGTTACACATAGAAAGCCAACTGTGAATAATCACTAATAAACACTACTCAAAAACATCTTTTACAGGTGTCACTTTTCTTATTAAGAAATTAAAATTTAAATTCTAATTGCTTAGGCTATGTAAGATTTTGGAAACGTGCCTTGAATTAAAATATATATTTTACACATTTCCTTATAAGTAAAAATAATAATTACACGGTAACTAGTAAGTACCAGAAAACAAAAAGAGGAAATTACCATTGCTTCACTTTTATAAAAGGAACTGCATGCATCATAGATATATTGAACACCAAGTTCTGTTGCACTTCTTTAAAGCAAATTAATTAAGGTAATTTGTGAGAACACCTGCTGGTCCTGAACAATAAAGTTATCAGCTATCTGCTTTAAAAGCTTTCAAGTATTAGTTCTGAAATGTTGGTTGTTCATTTGCCAATTATACAGTATTCACAGTTGCAAGTATTCAATGACACTATATCCCCTCATTATAGAATTACCTCAATTAGAAGCTCTGAGCGCGATTGAAGTATCTTTACCATTTAGCCCCAAATTGGATACATTTGAAAGCTTATTTTCATTAGTCTCTTTTAAAATGTAAATTAACCAATTTGAAAATAAAATCAAATAGCACAGATTATTTTGGGCATTAATCTTTTTTAAAAGAACATTTTAAATCACGGTAACACAGAGGTCATATACATACATACACACACACACACACACACACACACACAAATACACACCAATTACATAGAATTATATAACTCTACTCCTATATGCTAAATTTTTATTCCTATAATACAAAAGAATATATTTTAGGTATGGCTTAATTTGATATTAGGTGGATTTTGTTTTTTTAAAATGGAATTAAAAACAAATCCAGCGATAAAGTTACCAAAAGCAATTATTTTATGTTTCATACTGATTATCAGTGCCAACTTACAATAAGGGGAATACAGTATTTTTTCAAAATATTATGATAATTTGTTAGACAAGTTAACATTTGGAGAGGACATTGAATCAAACAAAACATATGAACACAGTACTGACTTAGAAAACCATACAGATTACTTTAGCATTATAAGAAATATATTTCTATCACTACACTTAGTATGTTAATCCAGCACTTCCTGGAAACTTTAGTGAGTTTTAATGAATTTTATGAATCCTCTAAGAATGATTGAAGTTTGATAATGTATAATAAATTATGCTTAAACTGATTACCATCAAATGTAGCTGGCTACAGGAGAACAATGACAAGGTCAGTGAGAGTCATTAGTTTTCAAATATTTGATTTCAGCTGAATGGCTGGATATGTCACCTTTTATTTTAATCATGAAGTACACCTGGCAAGGGAGTCGTTTCAATATGATATTTTGAATGAGGCTGTACACAGATCTTCCTTCATGATTCTTCCTTCTCAGTAACTAGGGGTAGTGGCTAGCTTGTTTTTATCTTCCCATGATGAATAGCCAAAAGTCCAAATTAATACTACTGGATAAAAAGTGATAAATCTGCAGATGATGTATGACAGAGATTGAGTGGCCTATGACTCCACATATGGAAGCTACCTTGTAAATATGCACAAATATTCTCAAATCATTTCATATTGTGAATCATCTTAAGAAATTAGAGAAATGGTGTAACCAAGAAAATATTTATATGCGTATGTGTGGAGGTGAAAGCAATGTTTTTTACTTAAATTCCTTTTAATTCAATTCAATACATGAATATTACTGTTTCAAATTATATGGTGTGTGTGAAAAACACACACCCTCTATTTGAGGAACTTAAGATTCCAGAAATGAAAATAAGGTTAAGTATTAATATAGGGGAAAAAATACCCAAATCACTAAATGATATAGTTCTTAATATGCTCATTTCTTGGCAGGATTTTAAGATTATCTGTATGTTACTTTTCAGCACTTATATTGTATGGTTTCATGGTCATAGGAGCAACAAAACTGCCTCACCAATACTGCATAATTTATAAAAACGGTCTCTATATTCATTTCATGTGGCAAACATAGTTTCAGTCCCAAAGTCAAAAAAAGTAAGTGAACAACAATAAACAAAAAAATTGTCAACCAATTTTCCTTATACCAATAGTCATGAAGATCCTAAATAAATAGCAGTAAAAACAATTAAACAACAGAGAGAAAGAACAAAGCGTCATAGTAAAACAAGGTTTATTTCAGGAATTTAAAATGGTACAGCAAAATTAATCGCATAACATAATGTACCATGTGGATAGAATATTTTTAAGGACTAACTAAATATATATTGAATTAACAAATTCTATAGAGATTTTAATAAAACTTTTCAAATAAAAATAGAACAATGATTACATGATAAAGGTCATCAAATATTATAAGTAATGGATAACACGGTAAAGATAACCTCACGTTGTAAGTAATAGAATACACGGTGCATCCCATCCTTAAAAACTCCTTTGCAAGAAATATAATTCACTTTTCTCCCAGCTGTATATACCTACAAAAGGGAGTTCAGGATCACAGGTTTTGAACATAGGTTTAGCTAGAATTTTTCTCTATGCGATTGTACCAATTCACACACTCTGTTAGCCCATGAGTACTGCAGATGTTCCACAGCCTTGCTAAACTTCCTATCGCCATCCTTTTAAAATGTTATTTATCCGAGTCTATGTGTAGTTGTCTACTGATGTGCGTTTTCTTTTTCGTTTCTTGGATAAAAATCACCCTTTCACATACATATATTGGGCACTAGGATAGCCTCTTTTTGAAGATCGCTTTAACATTTTTATTTCATTGTCAGTCTTATGTTAATTGATGTCATAAGTAACTTTATGCTCTCTGTATACTCTTTTGTCAGCTACATGTGTTGCAATATTTTATTCCGTTTGGTTGGTTGCATTTTCACTCTCTTAATGGTGTCCTGGTGTCTTTTTAGAATGACAAATTTTTTAATGCTGAAAGTCTAGGTTGTCAATCTTTTTGACTTTGTTTAGTGGTTTTATGTCTATACCAAGGTAAGGAATATGTTTTACAATCTGTATGAAATCGATTTTTGTATATGGAAGGAGATGAGTCAGGATGTTTTCTTTCATAATTTGACCAATTCAATCAATTCAATGAATTGAAAAAAACACCTCTCTCTGACTATACCTTAGTATCACCTTTGTGTAAAAAATCTTGCAATGATATATGTTTGCATCTGTTTATTGATTCTATAATATTCCAGCGGTCTACTTGTGTGTCCCAGTTGTAATAACACTGCTAATTACTGTAACTTTATAATGGGTTTGACAGATAGTAATGACAATCCTCTAACTTGGTACTTCTTTTTCATGATTGTCTTCATTACCTTTTGAGCCATCGCATTTTCATAGATATTTCCCAAACAATTCATAAATTTTCATACATACAGCTTCACAATATAAAGACAAAAAAAATAAAACTACTGTGATTGGTTAGAATTGCATTGGATGCAAGAAAAATTGGGGGGAAATCGACATATTTATAAAATTGACCTTTACAAAGCTTGGACATGATATCACCTTTTATTAATTAATGCCTTATTTAGTCTCTGTCACATACCTTTCTTTCTTTGTAGATACATTGCAAATATTTCTTTGGACTTATTTATAACATTTACCTTTGGGAAGTAATAAGGTTTGGATGAAATCATAAGGCTAGGACTCTCAAGGTGGGATTAGAGACACCAGAGAGTTTCCCTCCCTTTGAGCACATAGAAGAAGGTTACTTTTCTGCAAACCATGAAGAGGGCTCTCATCAGAATCTGATCAAGCTGGCACACTGGTCTCACACTTCTCGCCTCCAGAACTGTGAGGAAATGAATTTCTGTTTTTCAAGCCACCCAATCTATGGCATTTTGTTAGGGAGCCCGGACTGACTAAGGCAATCCTCTCATTTTTCTTCATATCTCTGGTACATTCCATTATGGTCATGGCTTTTCTGACTTCCCCCGAAATGTTACCTGCTCGTTCTGCTATGCTTCTAAGTGCTTTCTGCCCATATAATTTATTTCAAGAATCACATTTGACTTGGTTTGTTTTTATGTGTCTTTCTTAACTTTGTGTTCTTTAGCACTCATAGACAATATTTAGCACTGTTTTTTTTTTCTAAAGGAGCGTATGCATTTCCTTAACTTGTAAAAGTTCCTCCACCCCATACCAGTTGGCTCTTGAAACCTATATTAGAATTCAACAACCTTTTAATATCTCAACCTTTAAGCTCTAATTCCTTACTGTCTTCTTAAATCTTTGGCTATTTTCAAGTTCAGAAACCTCTCTCGTTAATTTTTTATTCTCAGATGCATTATACCATACAGCTATATAATGGCTTTTTCATTAAAAATTAATATGTACTTCCATTTTGAAAATGCATTTGCCCAGGTTCCCAGATTCTCAACCATGGCCAAAAAATCTTCGGACGAAGACTATTCTAGGCTAGCATTATTACTTCCAGAGAAACAGGAGTGATCAAAATTTTGAAATGAAAGAAAAAACTGGGGTTCAAATATGAGAGGATGCCCAAAGTAGACATAGATTTATTGGTTTATTTCCACTAAATGAATTTATTATTTTTTTTATTTTCAAGTTATTATTTAGATTCTAGTTAGTTAACATATATGGTAAAATTGGTTTCAGGTGTAGAATTTCGTGATTCATTACTGATGTATAACACCCAGTGCCCATGACATTGAGCACCCTCCTTAATGGCCATCACCTGTTTAGCCCGTCCCTGCCCCCACTTCCCCTCCATCCACCCTCCGTTTGTTCTCTCTAGTTAAGAGTCTCTTGGGTTTGCTTCTCTCTCTCTTTTTTTTTCTTTCCTATGTTCATAAGACAGACACATATTTATAATAAGAGTAACTCATTGCTTTTCCCTTTGAATGTCATCAGAGAAGCTAAGGAACTCTTGTATCTCCAAATAATCGGGGTAAACCAGTGTGAGGTGAATATGGAGTAGGAAGAGACATAGATCTGCTGGCTCCCTCTGATGTAGCGTGAAGTTTACACCACAGGCACCAACCCTCTATACTCCTGCTTTGCATCTTCCAGCCTTTTGGGGCTGACGTCATGGCCGTTCAGTGGCCCCATTGGTCTCTGTAGTAAAAGTCACTGAACCTAAGGCAAGCTAACTAAATTGAAAACATGACATATTTACTTCTTCATGGTGTCGAGATTATTTGGTTGTATAATCAGATAGCTAGGAAGCTACCACATTGCCTCTAAATTCAAAATAACTTCACTGCATATGTTAAGTCGTGAGGAAAAAAAACTAAAAATGGTCTCTTGTTGTTTCCCCTAATATGTACAGTTACAGTGTTTTGAAGCTGAAAGCTACATAGTCTTCTTGTGGAAAGTATAAGTGTCCTTGGAGTCAGATATCTAGATCAAGTTAACCCCAAGTGTCTGCTTACATTTCAGATACATGCGTGTGTCAAGCCTGAGACCATTGTATTGATTTGTTTTAATTAACACATCTGTCACTATGGCCGGATTTGTTTTTTTCCTGTGTGTTCATATTTTCATCCTGTTTGATGATTTTTACTCAATAATGAAATATTAGAGATGCATACACTTGGATATAGGTAAACAAGTATTGTACAAATAATGTTTTTCTTTTAAAAATAATTTTGTGCCAATATACGTAGGTGAGATATGGCTTTCATTGAAAGCAAAACGACACACACCCAGGTTCATTACCTTTCAATCTACTTCTTATAAAGGCTAAAGTTCATGAAATATTATGATTAAATTTATTTAGATTAGAGACAGAAAAAAATGAACAACAATAATTTTATATTTTTATAATGAAAATATAAAGTTGTTTTATGCAAACCTGATTGTGTGTGTGATTAGACACAAAGAAGTATTTCACGATGATGAGATCAGAAATTCTTGTTTTGGACATATAAGTGTGTTTTTATTTAAACAAGTTTACTAATAATTTATCGCTAATTAGTATGTAGCATAAATCAGTATCATTGGTTTTAGTGAATTTTATCACAATGCTGAATTTTATCCTAATGTTTATGATTTTCATTGATTATTCATTTAGTAGTATGATGTTCTACTTCCAATATCATGAAAGAAGAAAAAATAATACTAATTTATATTATTAATGAATGAAATATTTATGAATGGAGTAACATTGGACTTACTTTTGTTTTTATAACCCAAAGAAGGAATGTTATGGATCCAGTGCTCCATATAAATAATTCATATATCCACGTGTCCCTAATATTTGTTCAATTAAAGGGTCTCATTCTCATTTTAATTCTTGTTAATAAGTGGTAATATATTTGAAGAAGCTTATAGAATTGCTTAATCCATCTTCTGAAGGCCTTGTCAGATCAAAGTAATGCAGTACTATGCGAGGGTAATCATCTGGCTAATTCAAGAAAAATTTTTGTTTAGGGTGTAAATTGGAAGACGAACCATTTTAGGCATTCGTTAATTATTCTTTTCTAGGAGATGATTAAAACTTGGTGAATGTTACTAGGTTACATGTTACTTTTATTGTGATTCTGCCAGAACATGGTCTACAATATTATTTGATGTGATCATCTTGATGTAGAAAAAAAAAATGGACAACCCGTGTCACCTAGGAGGAGCCAAAGATTACCTGAACTTGACAGCAAAAATTCCATCCATTAAAGAAAACAATAAATTGCACGTCATAAAATGAAAAGTTGTTGTTTTTACTGCCCACGACCACATTCAAGGTATAAAGATAAGCTACTGATTGGAAGAAGATATTTGCAAACCACGTATCCAACAAAGCACTAGTGCCTAGAATATATAAATCAAAATTAACACGAGACTCTTCTCAGTGCAAATGGGATTTGTCCATGTAGCATTCGTATTATTGGTAATCTGAGTCTCCTTTACCACAGTCCGGCAAAGCCCAGCAAAAACCATGATCTCCTTAAAGGATACCAAATAGTATGAAGAACTCTTGGGGTGAAAACTTCACAAGAAAGCTTGGATTACAATTCATGTGGCTGAGATAATATTCTATTTCTTTGAGTCACTCCTTAATATCCATTATACTTATTATGTATATGATGCTTATCTCAATGCTCTTCATGTAATAACTTGGTAAATTATATGAAAATTCACATGTATATTTACATGTATAATATAATATGTGATTATTAAAATATATTTTATTTAAAATATATTGTCAAATGAAGTTATTCTAATAATAACTGACACTTTTAAAATTGCACTTGTAAAAATTCTTGTTGGAAAAACTGCATCTCAAGTAGGAAGCTGCAACTTTTTAGGAAGTGCTTAATATATACTGAAACATTCTAACTATAAAATATACTAAAATTTAGTATTTTTCTATACATTCTTACAGTTTAATCGAAGAGGATATTGTATATACTTCAGTTGTTGATAATGTTCTAGAATATTTATTGTAAAATGGGCAATATTGAGTCTGCACGGTTCTTGTGACTTGTTTTTGAACTTGTCATTTTAAATCTGTGTAAGTAGCTGAGTTTTTTTTTTTCTTTTTTTAATGATTATTTATTTATTTTGACAGAGAGAGAGAGAGAGAGAGAGAGAGAGAGAGAGAGTAGGGGAGGGGTAGACAGAGAGGGAGAGAGAGAATCCCAAGCAGGCTTCGCACCTATCAGCACAGAGCCCCACACAGGACTTGATCCCAAGTAACTAGGTCTTATAATCAGCAATTGTATAAAGTAGAAAAGATCACACCGATGCTGCTGTTAACAAGAATTGTGTGATGTCACTATGAACATTTTGTTTGTAGAACAAAAGAACCAGAACCTGCACTCTAACAAATAAACTCTATTTCTGTAGTAACTTTTTACGAGGCTTATACGTAATATAATTAGAAAATTCATGATTCCTTATTACATTGCTCATGTATTTTGTTTGTTTCTCAATAAGTTTAATTTGAACTTGCAAGCACCTCAAAATGTCTGTAATTCCCCTATTGGTAGAATAGTGGATTCCAACACTGGCTGAACAATGAAATTATCCAGTGAGTTTATAACGAGACCAAATGCTAATGCCTGGGATATGTCCCAGCTTAGCTAATTTAGTAATTATTATTCCTCAGAGTTTTTTTTGTTTTGTTTTGTTTTGTTCTGTTTTTTGTTTTTTTGTCTGGAGAAGCCAGAGTTGATAACACTGCTATAAATATGGAGAAAGAGGAAGCTTACTCTGGTATTTTCACCTTTCCCACGCCTAAAGACCAAAGAAATGTACAACTGAGAAGCTTCTGCAAATATTTTGTATTGCTAAGATGGGAAACATAAAGAGGCTATTATTTTAATAGTAAAAAAAAATATGATGTTCTTTTTTGTTTGTTGGGTTGTTTTGTTTGATTATTATTTTTGTATATATCCATAGGGCCGGTACAAATAAATTATTATACTGTGGACATGAAGACAGAGGAATTTGGAGTTTTCAAAAGATGGTTCACGAAAGCAAAAGGAACTAATATTGAGACAGAGATCAGAGCTCTGAGGTAAAATGAGGAGATATAGACTGTGACGATAGGCCTGATTAGTTCAGATTTCCTGGGGAGGAATAATTTTCACTTAATAAGAATGTTGTTAAGACAATTTAGCTTTCAGGGCGCCTGGGTGGCTCAGTCGGTTAAGCATCTGACTTCGGCTCGGGTCATCATCTCGTGGTTCGTGGGTTTGAGCCCCACATCGTGCCCTGTGCTGACAGCTCAGAACCTGGAGCCTGATTCAGATCCTGTGTCTGCCTGTCTCTCTGTTCCTCCCTGTTCGCACCCGTCTCTCTGTCTCTCTCTCAAAAAGAAATAAACATCAAAAAATTTTTTAAAAAAGATATTTTAGTTCATCAATTTTTTACTGTTTGACAAAATGAAATCACATTTTCCATATAAAATTTTTAATCAGTATATGATACATATGTATACAGTCATAATTTATTAAAGTGATTTGGGAAATGGGAGAGCTATTAAAGTGTATATATGTAATTAAAGCATATATATATATATATATAATTTATATTTGTATATACAACAAGTATCACTAAGTCTGGGAATGTAGCTGAGGTAAAAGGCATTATGAGAAGGGGAGAAAAGCTGTGGAAATCTTCAGAAATATCAGAGATTTTCCTAGATTTAGAGAGAAAATTGAATCACAATTTTAGCAGGCTGGAGTGTTTTTGGATTTGTAGTTGCACTACACGTTTACTCAAAAAAAAAAAAAAATGTATTGGGAAACCAAATAAGGTAAGTTAGAGATAAAGGAAAACGTAATGTGGTTTAAATGCAAATCAGCAGTCTCAAGTCTCTATTGCGTCCATGCGCAAGCTGTCCCGAAGAGTCACAGAACTCAGAACTGCCACAAGTATGAGGAACAGCGTAAGAATGTTCCTGATGCTTCTCTATCTACTAAAGACCTTTTCCAACCAGATGCATTAATTGAAAATGGGCTTATAGTCATTTTCTCCTACTGAAAAAATGATTTAGATCTTGACACAATGTAAAGGAAATGGGAAATCAAGAAAATTAAAGGCTCTGTAGTATGAAAGATCTCAAGATCAGAAAAAAGGAAAATATCTCTATGTCTGAATCCAGACAGGTCATATTTACTATAAAAAGCAGGACAGAATGAGAGGGCAGTTAGATGATTATCAGTGTAATTAATTAAAGAATTGGAAAACTATCTGAGTCAGTTCGTCTCAATGTATTTAGACTTAGATTGCATTTTCTTTTGCATGAATTCTTTATTATTTGGGTAAAACTTATTAATAATTGTACTGATGCTAAATATGATCACATGGACAATAATTATCTTTCGAAATGTCAACATCCAACAGGTAAGCATGATACTGAGGGAAGGCTCAAGAATATGGCGTCCAAATATTTATAGATACAACGGTTGTGGACACAGGAAAATTTATTTATTTTTATGTGTTTATTTATTTTGAGAGAGAGAGAGAGAGTGTGCGTGAGTTGGGGAGAGAGAGAGAATCCCAAACAGCCTCCACAGAGTCAGCACAGAGCCTGACAAAGGGCTGGATCTCATGAACCATGAGATCATGACCTGAGCCCAAATCGGGAGTTGGACGCTCAACTGACTGAGCCACCCAGGTGCCCTGACACAAGAAATTTATTAAGCCAATGATCATGATGGGATACTATAACATATATGCTTTTCTTTTAATATGTTACATTTCACATTGTAATTAGTTATTTATTTTATATCTATTAAGGAAATGAAACATTGTTTGAATAACTAGAGATTAGTTTGTTTTTATTTCTAAAATGTGCTTTCTCACGTGGATCTCTTCTTTCTAGTTTCATTGAGATATAACTCACACATCACAAAATCTATTTATTGAAGTGTATGAGTCAATGTTATTTTTAGTATATTCACAAGATTGTACAATCATTACCACACTCTGAATGGTAAAACATGGTAGAACAATCTTTTCACCCTCCAAAAAACCTTGCACTCATTAACAGTCACTTTCCGTATATCAGGCAACAACTAATGTATATTCTGTTTCTACGGATTTGCCAGTTTTGAACATTTCATTAAGATGCAGTCTTGCAATATGTGGTCTTTCACAACTGGCTTCTTTCACTCAGCATAATTTTGCAAGAGTCATTTATGCTGTAGCATGTTTAAATACTTGATTAATTTTATTGCTGAATAATATTCTATCATAAGTATACTTAGGAGTGGAACTGATGGGTCATATGGCAAATCTGTCTTTAGCTCGTTGAGAAAATGACATTTTTCCAAATAAGCTGCACCATTTTACATTCCCGTCAGCAAAGCACAAGGATTCCATTTTCTGCGCTCCCTTGACAATACTTGTTTATATCTGGGTATTTTTTATTTTAGCCATCTTAGTGGGTATGGAGTAGTATTTCATTATGGTTTCGATTTGCATACTCCTAATGGGTAAGGATGCTGAGGATTTTCTTATGTGTGTTTATAGGACTTCTTATATCTCCTCGATACAAATATCTGTTCATAATCGTTGTCTGTTGTTTGAGTTATGTGTTTTTATTTGTCTGTCTTGCTCTTTTACATTATATATTCTAGATACAAGTTCCATATCAGATTTATGACGTGCAAATATTTTCTCCCATTCAGTGGGTTGTCTTTTCACCCCTTTGATGTGATTATATGCAATGCAAAAGTTTTTAATTATGGTGAAGTCATGAATCTCTTTCTTTTGGAAACTTGTACCTTTGCTCTGATAGCTAAGAAACAATTGTCTATATATTCCTCTAGGATATTTTAGCTTTAGATCTTAAAATTTTATTTAAGATGTATTTTGCTTTCATTTCTGTGTAAGGTGTCAGGTAGGGTGGGGGTCATTTTTTTTGCATGTGGATATACAGTTGTACCAGCATCATTTGTTGAAAAGATTTTTAAATTTCTTTGGGCCTCTTTGTAGCGAAACAACTAACCACAAAGGTAATAGCTGATGTCTGTATTCTCAGACATAGTCGATCTATACATCTATCCTTATGTCAGTACCACACAGTGCTGGTACTAGACTTTTCTTTTTGAGTGCCTGTTTGATTGCCAATTCAATCTCTTTACTTGCTGTAGGTCAATTTAGATCTCTTTTTTCTCCCTGGGTCAGGTTTGGCAACTTGCAATTTTTTGGAACTGCTCATTTTATCTAATTATCTAAGTCATTGACATACAATTGCTCATATCTTCCCTTAAATCCTTTTATCTTATAAGGTTGGTAACTTCTTATTTTAGGCTTTTGAATTTTTCTTCCATTTTTATTTTGATAAATCTAGCTCAAATATGTCAGTGTTGTTAATCTTTACAAAAAAAAACATTTTGGGTTCTGTTGAATTTCTCTATTTTAAGTTTAATATTCTCTATTTCACAATTTCAGCACTAATCCTTATCATATTCTCCCTTGATGCAGATTCAGTTTGCTCATCTTTTCTAGTGTTTTAAGGTTGCAATGTAAGTTCAGATCATCTTTTTTTAACGTAGTCATTTTCAGCTAAAAGTTACCCCTTAATGCATAATTCATGTAAGATGGCTCAGGGACTTTTCCATACTTTAACCACAGTGCTTCTGCTTTTATATGATTTATAAATTGACATATAAGCAGGATTTTCTTTGAAAGTTGGGCTCTGTGTGTGTGTGTGTGTGTGTGTGTGTGTGATTGTGTATGAATGTTTTAAAACAAAATTCAGAGAAAAATCTCTTACAGAAGAAAACTTAGTTGGAGCAGAGAACATATAAAAATAACAATGAATGGTAACTAAGCAAATCATAATGCAGTATAAGATGTGCAAACAGTATCGGGTATTATGTTATGCATTTGATAAATTTCCTCTGACACTAATGGTAACTTTTTTAATGCAAGTTGACTTTTTTGGAAATGGGTATGTAAAAACCTATGATTTTAAAACACACATACAAAACAAATAATCAAGGCTGCTAAACTCATGTTTCAAGAATATATCAAGTATACACCTCCTACAGTGCATTATGTTAGACATTTTTCCACCTGAAAATTTCCTTTAATGTAATCTAATATAAAAGAATAATATCCTAAACTGTGCTCTTTCACGAAGCTTACTCTAATGAGGTTTTGTACATATACAGTGAGCTGGTAGAGAAAAGGCAATAGACGCACTTTGAGGACCATTTCGCTTCCTATCAATTATCAAACTCCATCTAGAAAAAATAGCAAAGAAAATCTATTAGCTCACCATTGGATTTTGCTCCAAAGTCCAGTGGAAGAGTTTCCGTCTGGAAATTTTGGAAAACCTACAAAAATTGAGAAAGATCATTTGTAATTTTTTCAGTCAATAATAAATGATATATTTCTTCAGCATGTCTTGATTTTTTAATTGGGGTCATCAATTATAAGAGGCTTTAAAAACATGTATTCCCGGGAACATGCATCATGAAATAACCTAATTTTTCCTAGTGATACAAAAATGCCAAAGGAATTCATGATAAACTCTTCCTCATCCCATGTAATAGTACTTGCCAGAATTGATATCAATATCCCTGACAGAGGGGGAGAGTGTGCTCTCTCTATACCTCAGAGTATGTTTTCAAATTTCTAAAAAAGTTCATCTTAATGATAGGAATAGGTCCTACAACATTACAGTTAATGTGGTATAATGTGTATGTATTTTGCTTTAACTTAAGACCAATTTTATAACTTAACCTTCTTTTCCTAGCTCATGGGTGTTAAATTCCATTGTTGTTCATTAATTTTTAATTCCTTGGAAGCAAGCCATATTTTTGTAGTTCAGTTTGATTCCATTCTATATCATGGAAGAAGGAAAATGATTATTTTTTGTCTTGAATTTTATGTATACCATAGTCGTGGGGTAATGGCATCACATTATATACTGATATATATTTGTCAGCACTTGAAAGAGATGCATGACTAATAATGAAAGACCTTAAATAATAAGAAATTGATAGCACAATCATTAGATCAAATTTTATTGAAATTATCACGTAAATAATCCACAACTTATCTTTTTTTTTTTTTTTTTCCCAAAAGTAACCTAATCAATAAAATGATATGGAGCACCAGAGGGGAGAGACCGATATTCATCACTGCTCTAAAAATGAAAGTCCATTTATAAAAATAATCTGTACAAGCACCATACACATGGTAATCCAAGTATGAAAGTGTATTATTTATGTTTTTCATTGTTTACATTCTTACTGTAATATTCTTAGATTTGGGGCTAATGATTGATGCTTAGGTCGTGATTGATCTAGAGTTTTGTCCTGTGAGAACCTGTGCAATATTAATAGAAGAGCTTTGTGGGAAGAGACAAATATTGGGAAACTACATCATTAATTCACTTGACATTCCTCATTTCAACCTGGCTACACATCAGCTCTCGCCCTCCTTTGGAGCCATTTGGTAGCAGGCAGAACCTGCTAGAACCTTTCTAGTTGTGTAGACCTATAAGAAAGGAAGAGAGGTTCCGTAATGCCTTATGGGTACGCATCTTGTGCATTCATGTTCATAAAATCTAATATGACTCTTTTTTTAAGCTACAGATATCTAGTTTGAGTAAGATGCATGGATAACTGCTTTACAAATGTAAGGGGATGTACTTGGAGGTCATGTCTAGAGCAGACTAAATTAGGTGTTTTTTATTTTTTCCTTGTTTGTAGCAATACCAAGTGAACACTACAAAAATATCCTAAGCACCGGAGGCATTTTAACCCAATTATCTGTATGAATCTATCCAATATATTTTCAGACATCAGAGCTGTTGTATTTGGCATTTCTATTCTTCAATGTCACTTCTCATTAATGCACTGGTTCTGTTACTGTCATTTGATGACTTCTCCACTGTCATTTTACTTCATTAACTGATTATTTTCTAATTGCTATTTTATGCCACTGTTTGATTCATCAGCTTTTAATGTTCCACTTAATTGACTTCTTTGTCTAAATGATGTGAGAGAAAATGTGGCTGAATTAATCATTTAGCTTCTGAATTCTGATCTAGTGAGAGCTCATTTTGATCGCTCCATTTTCTAGATAGCAAAACCAAGGCTAGGTGTCTGCAGTCTACTCAAACGTGTTTCATTAAAAGTGTTCTTATGCCTGAGTTTTCAATTTTTTAAGAAGGTAAGTAGCTTCAAGGGTGTCTAATATACACTACATTTTGCTCATTTTAAAAGTTTTGCCACCTTGTATTTTATTCTATAAGATTTCACTTGGTAGGATTTTAAATCATAACTAACATTGTATTTTATACAATTTAGTGAAATTTTTATTTTTTTAAGTTTAGTTTATTTTGGAGAGAGAGAGAGTGCATATGTGCATGAGTGGGGGAGGAGCAGAGAGAAAGGGTGAGAGAGAAAATCCCAAGCAGGCTTCTCACTAGCAGCATGGAGCCCCATGAGGAACTTGAACTCAAGAACCGCGAGATCATGACCTGAGTTGAAATCAAGAGTCAGACACTTAACCGACTGAGCCACCCAGGCCTCCCAATTTAGTGAAAATTTTAAATCAGAAAACTGTGGATCAATAATATTGGTAATTAAATAGTGTGTTGAGGCCTTGTTGGAGCAGACATAGCATTACCAAATAGTAATTTTAAGGAAAATTAGAATAATAATCATAAAAATTCTATTTTCATGTTGAACATTTTCTGATTGCAGCTCTCACTGAGGAGGAATGTGGGTCTTAGAGAATTTAACATGACCAATTTCATGCAACAAATAAGAGACAGAATTTAAATTCAAATCAAGCTTTGCCAAACACAGAAGCCTGAGTTCTATCTATACTCTTAGCTAAGGGGTAGCAGGGAGTCAAAATCAGATGGCATATGTGTACTGGGAAGAGAAAGAAAGGCTTTTATTCTTCATTGCATCATGGTCATATCTTACATCCTCATTGACAAAGCTCTAGGAGGTTCCCAAGCTCTGTGCTTCTTTGCCAAGAATGAGGCACAGGAATCTCATTTAAAGCCGGAAATTCAATGAATGTGGTACAAACGCAGGGATCAAAGGTAACCTTGTCCTGGATTCTCATGCCCTTGGAAGGTTACCAGCTCCCATTCTTACATGACCCACAAATATGTCTCCCCTATTTACCCCTGATCTCAAAAGCTCTCCCACCCTCTTCTCTTCTTTCTGAATATGTCTGTAATTAGCTTAAGCTTCTAAATCCCACACACAAAGCATCAGAAAAGGTGGATGCTGGGTGATTTGATTCAATGTGAACTGAAGAGCTCCAATACTGAAAATACTGTGAGAAGCTCTAATTATCAAATAAATGATTCTCCATTTAAGAAAACAAGCCATTGCCACACAGTGTTAAATACACTGTAGTGGATAATTGTACATAAGCATAAAAATCTTGAGACCAATTTATTTGGGAAAGGGCATCGTGACATTGAAGCTGGATTTTGTTAACACTTTTTTTTTTTTTAGAGTAGTTTAAGGTTCAAAGAAATATTGAGGGAAGGTACAGAGATTTCCCATACATCTTTATCCCCAAAGATGCACAGCCTCCCCCAAACTGGATTTTTAAGAATGAGTAAGAATATACCTAGACAAAAAAATAAGTGGCTGAGCTCCAGGATATAGCCTGTGAAGGATAAGGAACATGTCCTGTGGCACATTGCAAAGGCTGGTTTGTTTTGTTAGCTATGCCAAAGGGAATGATCTGGGAGGTCAACAGCAGTCACAGAATCATGAATGATCCTACCACATAGAGATGTTTAGGCTTTGCACATTGGCATTGTCATGTACTGAATATTTGTGTTTCCCTACCCTCCAAATTCTTGTGTTGAAACCATACCCACCATAGTGATGTTATTAGAAGGTGGGACCTTTAGGAGGTAATTAGGGTAAGATGAGGTCTTGAGGATGGAAGCATTTAAGAATGGGATAAGCGTCCTTACAAGTATCAAGGGAGACTTTCCTTGCCCTTTCTGTTCCCCGCCATGTGACGGTAAAATGAGAAATCTGGAGTCCGCACCCAAGAGAGGGTTGCCACCAGAACTCAAGCATCATGGCATGCTGACCTCAGACTGTCAGCCTCCAGAGCTGTGATAAATAAATCTCTATTGTTCATAAGCCACTCAGTTTATAGTACTTTGTTATAACAGCCCAAAGGGACTAAGACAGGCATTAAGACAGTTCTGACTATTTAAGTCAGGGAAAATAACACGGTTAGAAAATGTAAGAGAAAAGAGATGCGGGTCATTAGGCAAGGAAACACTTAAAGAGTTCCAGCAAAGGAAGGGCTAAATCAGGCTAGAGATAGCAATATTATCTGCCTTAGCTCATGACAAGTCTGTTTATCATAGAGGAATCACATGAATTGCACAGAGCACTAATACAGCAAATACTCAGTCACTATGAACTCTATATGTTTCACAGGTGAAACTCATTGAACAAGAGTTGTCCTTTTTATCATATTTGGAATTGAGCAAATTGTGATGTTTTTTCTCAGAACAAAGTACTAGTATATGAGGAAAAGGACCATATCTCAGGATTTCATTTTCTTTTTTTTAAATTTTTTTTAAGGTTTATTCATTTTTCAGAGACACAGAGAGACAGAGCATGAGCGGGGGAAGGGCAGAGAAAGAGGGAGACACAGAATCCGAAAGCAGGCTCCAGGCTCTGAGCTATCAGCACAGACCCCAAAGCAGAGCTTGACGCACCAGCTGGAGGAAGATCATGACCTGAGCTGAAGTCTGATGCTCAATCTGACTGAGCCACCAAGGCGCCCCTACAGTGTCAAGTTGTAAAGCCTTCATACTCAGGTCCCATCCAAGTGTGCTCTTTTTTATTCTCCAAAGTAAATCCATATTCATTTCATGTTTGCTATCACTATGCTACGGATGGCAAGTTTTGTGCTTCCCTCAAAATTCCGATGTTGAAATCCGAAACGCCCAAAGTGATGGTCCCTTTGGGGGATGAATAGATCAAGAAGGTGGTGCTCTCATGAAAAGGATTAGTGCCCGATAAGAAGGGACACAAGAACTTGCTCTCTCTCTCTCTCCTCTCAGCCACGTGAGGATAGAGCGAGAAGAGTGACATTCCCAATCCAAGAAGGAGGACCTCGCTCAACAGCAGATGGGCCAATGCTTGATCTTAAGATTTTTCTAGTCTCCAGAAGAGTAGCACATACATTTTTATTTGTAAGCCATCCGGTCTATGGTCATTGTTATAGCAGCCCAAACTAAGAAACAATGCCACATTATTTGTCTATTATATCTGTTTGCTTATAACTTTTCCTAGCAAAGAATGCCCATATTCTTCTCCTCCTATGAGAGTCCATCTGCCTCTATGTCTGTAGTATCCTTCTAATTCAAACCAAACTGGTCTACTTCTTTGCTTGACTAATACACATTTCTCTTAGAAGTTTAAAGATGTTTATATTGAAGTTTTTAATTCTTTGTAATTCTCCATAGTGTCTATTACCATCTTTAGTTGATAAAAGTTCTCCTCCTCGATCTTTCATTCTTCCATTGCTCGACCCATCATCAGCAGATAGATTTACATCTTAATTCAGAAAAACAGAAGACATCAGAAAGCATTACTTATATCTGCCCGCTACAAAACACACAAATCTAATCAAAAAGAGCTGCCTCTTCTCGTATTTAAGGCCAATAACTCCACTTATGCAGTGGTTCTAAGCAATTCATTTTCTCAGCTATAAATTATTAAATTTCTCCTTTAATATTATCTTTTCCCACAACTGAATACCTCTCATAAGCTTCAAATAAAACATCTGCTTCCACGCCATATGGTCCTGACCCACACAGCCCTCTCTTCTCTCTAAACAGTGGTTTCAGTAGCATCTGTGTACTAAATATTTCTGAGAATATCTCTAGCCAGACTTCTTTTTTAAAAATGTTTATTTATTGCATTACTTATTTATTTTGAGAGAGACAGAGAGTGAGCGGGGGGGGGGTGCAGAAAGGGAGGGAGACAGAGAATCCCAACGAGTCTCTGCACCATTTAGCAGTCAGTGCAGAGCCCTCTGTGGAGCTCAATCCCATGAACCGTGAGATCATGACCGAAGCCAAAATCAAGTCAGACACTTAACTGACTGAGCTACCCAGGCACCCCTCTAGTCAGACTTCTTTTATGAACATCACACAGCATAACCAATGGCTTTTGAAAATAATCACCATTTGGATCAATCAAACATGTACAAACCAGATTGATAATTCCTCCCCACCTTCAAACCTGGTCCTTTCTCTGAGAATGTTAACACCAAAAAGCCCGAAACCTGGAAGTCATTTGCAAGTCTCTTCTTGTCCTTGTCCCCCCCAAAAATGAATCATAAAACTTTGTCACTTTAACTTGCTAAGTACCATTTAAACCCTTCTGCTTCTCTCCCATCTTCATTCTTCTGCTTTCATTCATTTCTCAATAAACTGTAATAGGGCTTTTGTTTGCCATATTCCAGGAAAATTACTGACTGTTTTCATGTGGAAAGAGACACAGAGAGAGAGAGAGAGAGAGAAAGAGAGAGAAACACAATCTGTCCGCAAGCTAGAAACCCAGGAAAACTGGTGTTGTAATTCACTCCAAGTCTGAAGGCTTGGAAACAGGGGAGCCAATGGTGTAAATTCCAGTCTAAGAGCAGGAGATGAGATGTCTCAGTTTAAATAGTCTTTTGTTTTATTCAGGCCTTTGGATTGGATGATGTCCACCCATATTGGGGAGGGAAATTTACTTTACTGAGACCAATGATTCAAACGCTATCTTATCTAAAAACACCCTGATGACACATCTAGAAATAATGTTTAATCTGGGTACCCCATGGCCAGTCAAGTTGATATGTAGCCTACTTAATTGGCGTATTTTATTACTTTATGGGCCAAATGGCATATTTTGTTAAAGATATCAGTTTGACTTGGTGATAAATTATTGTATATGAACCCGGCTGCACTATAATTAATCTACTCTTTTCAGCTTTGAGAACTAATGGAAATGGTTCCAGGTATTTACTGGAATTTAATTAATTAATTAAGAAATAAACTTGAAATAGAAAAATAAATGAATTAATTTTAATGCTTTTATGTGGTTTGCTCAATAAATATTGGTCTACTTTAATTGTTCATCAGCATAGACAAATTAAAAGATATACATTCCTCTTTTAATCTATAGGAAGGCACATTGATTACAATCTTTGAGGCATATTTGAAAATTAGATTCAGTGAGTTTTGTACTCTGTAAAAGAAAAGGGTAATGTTCATGTGAACACTAAAAGAATGTAACTGACACATAAAGCCTATCACTTAAATCAGTGACCTTATCCCTGGGGTGCCTGGGTGGCTCAGTTGGTTAAGCATCTGACTTCGGATCAGGTCATGATCTCAGAGTTTGTGTGTTCCAGCCCCGCATTGGGCTCTGTGCTGACAGCTCAGAGCCTGGAGCCTGCTTCGGATACTGTGTCTCCTCCTCTCTCTGTCCCTCCCCTGCTCATGCTCTGTCTCTCTCTGTCTCTCAATAATAAATAAACTTTAAAAAAATTAAATCAGTGATTTTATCTTTTTATTTATATTCTATATGAGAATATGTTCTATATTTGTTTATGATCAAATATCATATGATATTTTCATTTTAAAGCAACTTCCATCTGTTAAACCACTCAGCCTCTGGAAATCTTAATAACAAATATCACATAAACATGAATGTTTATCTTTTATGCAGAAATACATTTGTTTCTATTTGAAACTAAAAGAGATTGCTTTCAGGCATTTGTTTGCAAAGACAAAACTTTTCCTTCCCTTTCCTTTCCTTTCCTTTTCCTTTCCTTTCCTTTCCTTCTTTTCTTCTTTTTCTTTCTTTTCCTTTTCTCTTCTTTTCTTTTTTCTTTCCTTTTCTTTTCTTTTCTTCCTTTCCTTTCCTCTTTCTTTCTTTCTTTCTTTCTTTCTTTCTTTTCTTTCTTCTTAACATTAAAATTTCGTTGTGTTAAATGAGTTTTTAATTAAGTCATGCCACATCATAGTATAAGGCAACATAGTGTTGATATCAAAAGAATATTTTCACAGGCATTCAGAAAAAAATCAAAAAGAATATAATTAATTTCTCTTGAAATTCAGCTATTCAAAGTGATAGTATGAATCATAATATTACTCTTTACATAATACAATAAAATATAAGCTTTAAAAATTATGTGAGTGTTTTTCTTTTTTTTTTTTATTTTTTTTTTCAACGTTTATTTATTTTTGGGACAGAGAGAGACAGAGCATGAACGGGGGAGGGGCAGAGAGAGAGGGAGACACAGAATCGGAAACAGGCTCCAGGCTCTGAGCCATCAGCCCAGAGCCTGACGCGGGGCTCGAACTCACGGACCGCGAGATCGTGACCTGGCTGAAGTCGGACGCTTAACCGACTGCGCCACCCAGGCGCCCCAATATTTTTCAAATTAAGTTCTGACCTGATAATTTCTTGTGTCCTACCTATGTTGTTGAAAACCCCTACAGCCAAGCAATCAATCACCTTTTGATTTAAAATTTAGTATATTATTAGGTACTATTATTTAGTTTAATATTCACCATATGATTCTATGGCTACAACTCTAATTTTCTAAGATTAAATTTGTTAGAATATTCATAATATAATTTGAGAGATTAGATGCTAGTTAAAGTTACTGAGAACTATGTTCTTACAAAACACACAGGAGCACACAGAAGATATGCCTACCCTTCTTAAAAATTGTAAACAATATTTTAATGTTAGCAAACTATCATGGGTTAAATTGTATCTTCCGCCCAAAAAATATGTCGAAACTCTAAGTCTCAACACCTCAAAATGTGACCATATTTGGAAATAGATCATTATAGATATAATTATGATGAGGCCCTTCTGGAGTAGAGTGAGATCCTAATCCAATGTGACTGTTGTGCTTATAAAATGGTCGTGTTAAGACACAGAGACAAAGAAAGGATGTCAGGTGAAGATTGAGGTAGAGATTAAAGCAATGAATCTACAGCAAGGAATGCTGAGAAATGTTGGCTGTCACCAGAAACTGGGAGAGAAGCATGGAAAAGATTCTTCCTCAGAGTTCTTAGAAGAGACACACTCTGCTAACATCTTGACTTCCTACTTCTAGTCTTCAGAATGGAGAGATTGTTGTTTTAAGGTAGCCAGAATATGGTACCTTGTGAAGGCAGTACAAAAAGTTAATATACTAACTAAACTAAGCTAGCAGCTCTGTATGTGTGTGTACCGACATACAGGAACACACATAAACACATGTGTGTATGTATGTACTTAGGTAGCTTGGTTCAGCCAAAGTTCTACTTGTTTGTAGCCCAGTCTTAAAGGTTGAAATTATATTTTTAATTGTTTGGGTGTGTGTAACTGATCTCATTAAACTAAACATGAATAATTATTTTTTTCTTCTTTAATGAATATTTAAAATCAACACGAATTGGAGGTTAGTGAGTCCGATAGGTCTCCTCAGTCACAATCTCACTTCCATATGGAAAAGCAAATACCGGGAAACTTGTTCTGTTTGCACAATATAGTCTCGCCTGTGTCCTTTTTAATCTGTCTACACTTTGAAGGAAATGTTCACTCAAGACAATAAGACATATTATAGAGGTAAGACTACTCATCATGATAAATTAACCATAAGCAACAGAATTCTCCAAATCTGTAAATGTACATAAGATTATAAGTGTCAAGTGCCAAGGATTATAAATTATCAAGTGTCAAAAATTGCTTTAAAGACTGAGGGATAAAGGTCTTGCTGGGTGGCTTCTATCTTATTCATCCAATGTGTAGTATGTCTCTACAACATCATACACAATCCACATAGCTTAAACACGTTCACAATTAAAAATAATTATAGTAACTCTAACCGTAGTCTAATTAACAAGTGACCAATTTCAACATGAACATCCTTTCAAAATCCACTTACATGAAGCAACAAAATCTTTTAACTATAGCTATAAGTCTTTATTAATTAGAAGTAAAGATGGCAGAAATGTTGACCAGCTATTTCTGGAGTGTGGATTTTTATATAAATCATAGCTAACAAAACCTGGAGAGTGTTTTCCCAGTTACAGACACTAACATACAGATAAAACACAGTTGACTTCTGTTTCCAGCTATGGCAGATTAGATTCTGTGAGAGCACATCTCTCACCAAGAACAACAGAAAGTACATCTGTTTTAAGACATCAGAGTACTAATAAAACAATGAGAATTGGAAGATATAAAATTTTAGATAGGAGTCAAGTGCAAAGAAAAGATTCTCTCTTTTTTGGATGTTTTATTTACTTATTTTGAGAGAAAGAGAAAGATAACGAGTGGCGGGGGGGGGGGTTGTGGGGGGACAGAGAGAAAGAGAGAGAGAGAAGCCCAAGCAGGCTCCACTCGGTCAGGGCAGAGTTGATGTGGGACTCAAACTCATGACTGTGACATCATGATGTGAGCTGAAATCAAGAGTTGGACACAACCAACCTAGCCATCCAGGAGGCCCAAAAAGAAAAGATTCTAAGATTTAACTGATATTTTTCTCCTGAGACATTTGCCAGTGTTTAAGTAGCAGTCTAGATATTGGTAAAGTGAGGGAGCTTTCAAAATTCTCACTAAGCTAGGATACCATAAATGGAGGTCAATGTCCACCAAGGAGCAGGAGCCCTGGTAAACATGTATGAAGGGCTGGCTACTCCTTGGAACTAATGGTAAAATGTAATTAGATAAGCCTGCACAAAGATTCACATTCAAGCTGTTCATCAGTGCAATCCCAGATTGGATTAAAATTGAAATGTCTCTATCTTGTATGTCCTAACAGCAAATTTTCTCTAGAGCAAGATGAAGTTATTCAGAACTTGACGTTTTTTTCTAAAAATTTTCAAATACATTATTGAATTTCACTTTTTAAAATCTGACAAAAAGAGACAAAATAAAATAGCCAAAAATGAAGAAATATATTGATCTATCATCTATCTATATATCAGAGAAAAATGGAAAAGCAAAAGGATTCAGATGTTTCATGAAAAAGTGTTTCCAACTAAACAATAATATATGACATATATGTGATATATATATATATATGTGTGTGTGTGTGTATGGAAACAGATTAGAATATAAATATATGTATATAAAAATATAAACATCAAGTGAAAAAATAAATCATTATGAAATGAGATTTTCTATATAGTTTAAAATCACTGAGTATGCAGTACATATGCCTTGGATTGTATTTTATTATCAGGTTGTGCTGTCCAATATGGTAGCCATCTTTCATATTTAGCATGTGATATGTATCTAGTCTTAATGTCATTCTGTAAGCATAATGTGCATTCCAGCTTGCAAAATTTAGTTTGAAAAAATAATGTAAATCATTTGTCCAGGGTTTAACTAATCATTATAAAGACAAGAAAATAATGAGTGAGAATCTCTGAAAAACCCCCATTTTTTTCTCTCCAACAAGTGATCTTAAGTTCAAACGCTGTAGGGGCAAGAGTTGGGAGTCATTCATCTGCATTTTTGCTCCACTAAAACAATGGTCCCCAGAAATTTTTAATTAGTCTGATATAATAAATCTTCCCAACTCTCCTTGGCATACTCCTATTACTGAAAAAGGCAGTGCATATTATTTACTTCGTTGTTTAATGTGTTAATGCCTATGATGATATGTTTTGGTCAAATTAACTCAAAATTTAGAGACCTATTCTTCTAACTCAATATTCTTCCCAGTAGCACATATATGATTTACAATTGTGTGATGGAAATTAATCTTGAAACAGCACTATTATCATTTCTAACATTATTACTCTCTAATTAGAGCAAAACCTGCATTGTTATTGCTTAAACTGAAGATCAATTTCTCAATCATTGAATTACATAAACCCCGAGAGGGATAATACTTATTATCTCTGTCTTCAATTTGCGAGAATTTTTTGACCCATCAGTACATCTAGATTTAGAATGAATGTTAATGCGGTAGCTTATCTTTAATCTGGGAAAATATCTGACAGCTGAGATTTTATAATGATTACCCTCTTTGCTACCTCTGCCCGTATGTTTGAAAATGTAACATCATTCTACAAATTCCGTTTTTGTACATCCAGCCCCATGCCCAGGGTGGGAGATGTCTCCATAGTTGTTGCTGTTTCTCCATGCTTCTTACTTTCTCTCAAACTTCAGAAACAAGACATGATTTCTTTTTCCTATTTCTGTTATTTTAAAAAGGGGAAAGAGGTCATTTTTGGTTATTCTAGAAGTCAATTGTCTTGAAGCTAACTGTCATAATGTTAGCTTATGAGCAGCTAAGTAAAAGGTCCAATAAACTACCAATAGAAATGCTATGAGCAAACCTTCTTCCCTATGAGGAATATAAAAATCTCATAACATTTTTAGAGGTTGACTGATCTTATAAGACCTGTAGTTGCCATGAAGTTGTGTCAGTTGACCATCCTACAAGAAGTAATTCGCCATTCATCTACAGAGAATTTTTCTTTGACTCTCAGCTGAGAGTCAGATACAAAAATTTATCCTTCACCTTATAAGGGATACCTTGACATGGCTTCCTACAATGGACTCTTAGAGGTCCCACTGTGGTATAAGGCCCTTGATTTTTTTTTTATCAGATTGATTTCCTACCCTTTGACATGCAAAAGTCTATCCACTTTGTCTAGAATAGTTGCCACTTCTTGCTCACTAGTTCCAATCAGCATATCATAAATCTAATGGAAGAGTGTGGCATTTTATGGAAGGGTAAGGTGGTCAAGATCATTGTAAACTAAATCATGATACACAACTGGAGAGCTGACATATTCCAGAAGTAAGATAGTAAAGGTGGATCGCCGGCCTTACCAGCTGGAAGCAAACTGCTTCTGGTAGTCTTTATTTTTTTTTAATTTTTTTAATGTTTATTTTTGAGAAAGAAAGAGCACAAGTCGGGGAGGGACAGAGAGAGAGGGAGGGAGGCACAGAAACTGAAGCAAGCTCCAGGCTCTGAGCTGTCAGCAGAAAGCCTGACACAGGGCTCTAATCCGTAAACTGTGAGATCCTGACTTGAGCCAAAGTCAGATGTTTAACCCACTGAGCCACTCAGGCGCCCCCTGGTAGTCTTTATTAACAGAGATGGAGAACAATGCATTTTCCAGGTTAATAGCTGTGTACAGGTACCAGGGGATATGTTAATTTACTCAAGCAATGAAACCACATCTGGTAGAGCAGCTAAAAGTGGAATCACTATATGGTTAAACTTATGATAATCCACTGTTGTTCTCCAATATCCATCCGTCTTTTGCACAGGCCAAATGGGCGAGTTGAATGTGGATGCAGTGGGAATCACAGGCCCTACATCTTTCAAGTCCTTCATGGTGGTACTAATCTGCAATCTCTCTAGGAATGCAGTAGTGTTTATGGTTTAGTATTTTCTGGGTAGAGGCAGTTCTTGTAGCTTCCACTTTTACCTCCCTAACACAATAGTCCTCACTTAACAAGTCAGGGAATGTGGGGATTCTGCCAATTGCTGAAGATGTCTGTTCCAATTCTGCATTCTAGACCTGGAGAAATAATCACAGTATAGGTTTGGAATCTTCTGGGTCCACTATGACATGAACCACTGCTAAAACTCCATTGATCACCTGAGAGAGAAAGAAAGACAGAGAGAGAGAGAGAGAGAGAGAGAGAGAGAGATTAGAGAGATTAATTTTAAGGAAACTGGCTCCTGCAATTATGGAGGCCTGATAAATCCAAAATATGCACGGTAGGCTGGTCGGCTAGAGACATACAAGGAAGAGTTGCAGTTCAAGTCCAAAAGCAAATGGCAGAATTTCTTCTTGCTTAAGAAGGTCAGGTGTTTGTGTTTTTTTGTTTGTTTGTTTGTTTTATTTTTAATTAAGACCCTCGATTGATTGGATAAGGCCCACTCACCTTAAGGAGGATCATCTTAACTCAAAGTCTACTGATTTAAATGTTAATTTCATCTAAAAATATCTTCACAAAAATATATTAAGTGTTTGACCAATTATCTATGCCTATCATGGCCCAGCCAACTTGACATATAAAATTAACCATCACATCTGAGTTATAGTGCATCCATGATCGTTTTGTTGCTTATATCTAATATCTTATCAAACAGCATATATTCTGTTAACAAATTTATTCAGCTTTTTCAATTCCTTGGAAAGTCCTTTCTCTTTACCTTTTTAATATTTTATTTAAGCCAATGTTTTAGAGAATTCCCAAATTCTATGGATTGAGTATTTGCCTTGTCTATACTTCATATGTTGAAGATATAATTATCAATGTAATGGTATTTGCAGGTGAGGTCTTCAGGATCCAATTAGGTTTAAATGAGACCATGGTGGTTGGATCTCCATGATTGGATTCATTCCTTTACAAGAAGAGAAAGAGACCAGAGGACCTGCCCCTCCCACTCCACTATGTGAAGTTATAGCAAGAAGGCAGCTGACAACAAACCGAGAAGAGGGCTTTCAGTCAATAGACATCAATCTGTCAGTTTCTTCATCTTGAACTTCCTAGCCATTAGAAAATGAATGTGTGAGGGGCTCCAGGTCATGATCTTGCGGTCTGAGTTTGAGCCCCACGTCGGGCTCTGTGCTGACAGCTCAGAGCCTGGAGCCTGTTGCAGATTCTGTGTCTCCCTCTCTCTCTGACCTTAGCCCGTTCATTCTCTGTCTCTCCCTGTCTCAAAAATAAATAAACGTTAAAAAAAAATTAAAAGAAAAAAGAAAATGAATGTGTGAAAATTTAACTGTTATTTTCTCAAACCACTCTGCTTATGATATTTTGTTATAGTCGTCTGAACTGCGACACCAGATTTACAGAATATATATTCTACTTTCATTGCTTCCATTTTATTATCACACAGTCATTTCTCTTTCCTTTTAAAAAAGAAAAATAATGTTTATTTTTTTGAGACGGAGGGAGAGACAGAGCATGAGCAGGGAAGGGGCAGAGAGAGAAAGGGGGACACAGAATCCAAAGCAGGCTCCAGGCTCTGAGCTCTCAGCACAGAGCCCAATGCAGGACTGGAACTCACAAATCATGAGTACGTGACCCGAGCCAGTCAGACATTTAACCGACTGAGCGACCCAGGCGCCCATTTCTCTTTCAACTGCACTTTGGCTTTCATCCCAAAGTAGTACTGGGATTGTTTTCCCAATGTCTGCAGTGAGAAGTAAATGACAAAACACTGACCTTATTCGGTCTTCCTCTGCATTTATTCCTCTTGCAAAACTGCATTGCTAACATTTTTCCATTTTTATTTTTTTTCCTTCTTTGCCTTGCATAGCATGACGTTAGCTGATTTTTTCAACTTTCTTTGTGTTAACGGAATAAGTTAGCTATTATGTAGGAATAAATTAACCCTGAAATAGGAGAAATGATTTTTTCTTGCATAAAAACAAAAAACTTTCTATTCAATATCCAAGCTGCTTTCGTATTTGTGATCTGGCATTTCAACACATGACCCCCCTGGTCACCACCAAAGAGAAAGCAAAGAATGGGGCAGGCACGCTTATCTGTAACAGCCTTAGCCCATAAATATCATGTGACATTGCTGTTCACAGTCCATTGGCCAGAACTGATCACATGAATGATTCTGAAGGGGACTGAAAAATATCAGGGAAACAATGAGAATATTCTGGTAACTAAAACGTCGCTTTGTTTATCCTCTTCAACATTAAAATAACCAAGGAGAGTAGTGGGATTCTGGGAAGATGGCGGCGTAGGAGGACGCTGGGCTCACCGCGCGTCCTGCTGATCACTTAGATTCCACCTACACCTGCCTAAATAACCCAGAAAACCGCCAGAGGATTAGCAAAACAGAGTCACCGGACCCAAGTGCAGACGAGAGGCCCACGGAAGAGGGTAGGAAGGGCGGCGAGGCGGTGCGCGCTCCACGGACTGGCGGGAGGGAGCCGGGGCGGAGGGGCGGCTCGCCGGCCAAGCAGAGCCCCCGAGTCCGGCTTGCAAAAGCGGAGGGGCCTGACGGACTGTGTTCCGACAGCAAGCGCGACTTAGCGTCTGGGAGGTCATAAGTTAACAGCTCTGCTCGGAAAGCGGGAAGGCTGGAGGACAAAGGGAGGGTGAGCTGCGGAGCCCCCGGACGACAGAGCTCAGTTTGGCGGGGAACAAAGGCGCTCGCCAGCGCCATCTCCCCCGCCCATCCCCCAGCCAAAATCCCAAAGGGAACCGGCTCCTGCCAGGGAACTTGCTCGCTCCGCGCGAACACCCAACTCTGTGCTTCTGCGGAGCCAAACCTCCGGCAGCGATCTGACTCCCTCCGGCTGCCACAGGGCCCCTCCTGAAGTGGATCACCTAAGGAGAAGCGAGCTAAGCCTGCGCCCCCTGCCGCCGTGCACCTTGCCTTCCCACCCCAGCTAATACGCCAGATCCCCAGCATCACAAGCCTGGCAGTGTGCAAGTAGCCCAGACGGGCCACGCCACCCCACAGTGAATCCCACCCCTAGGAGAGGGGAAGAGAAGGCACACACCAGTCTGACTGTGGCCCCAGCGGTGGGCTGGGGGCAGACATCAGGACTGACTGCGGCCCCGCCCACCAACTCCAGTTATACACCACAGCACAGGGGAAGTGCCCTGCAGGCCCTCACCACACCAGGGACTATCCAAAATGACCAAGCGGAAGAATTCCCCTCAGAAGAATCTCCAGGAAATAACAACAGCTAATGAGCTGATCAAAAAGGATTTAAATAATATAACAGAAAGTGAATTTAGAATAATAGTCATAAAATTAATCGCTGGGCTGGAAAACAGCATACAGGACAGCAGAGAATCTCTTGCTACAGACATCAGGGGACTAAGGAACAGTCACGAGGAGCTGAAAAACGCTTTAAAGGAAATGGAAAACAAAATGCAAACCACCACGGCTCGGATGGAAGAGGCAGAGGAGAGAATAGGTGAACTAGAAGATAAAGTTATGGAAAAAGAGGAAGCTGAGAAAAAGAGAGATAAAAAAATCCAGGAGTATGAGGGGAAAATTAGAGAACTAAGTGATACACTAAAAAGAAATAATATACGCATAATTGGTATCCCAGAGGAGGAAGAGAGAGGGAAAGGTGCTGAAGGGGTACTTGAAGAAATAATAGCTGAGAACTTCCCTGAACTGGGGAAGGAAAAAGGCATTGAAATCCAAGAGGCACAGAGAACTCCCTTCAGATGTAACTTGAATCGATCTTCTGCACGACATATCATAGTGAAACTGGCAAAATACAAGGATAAAGAGAAAATTCTGAAAGCAGCAAGGGGTAAACATGCCCTCACATATAAAGGGAGACCTATAAGACTCGTGACTGATCTCTCTTTTGAAACTTGGCAGGCCAGAAAGAATTGGCACGAGATTTTCAGGGTGCTAGACAGCAAAAATATGCAGCCGAGAATCCTTTATCCAGCAAGTCTGTCATTTAGAATAGAAGGAGAGATAAAGGTCTTCCCAAACAAACAAAAACTGAAGGAATTTGTCACCACTAAACCAGCCCTACAAGAGATCCTAAGGGGGACCCTGTGAGACAAAGTACCAGAGACATCACTACAAGCATAAAACATACAGACATCACAATGACTCTAAACCCGTATCTTTCTATAATAACACTGAATGTAAACGGATTAAATGCGCCAACCAAAAGACATAGGGTATCAGAATGGATAAAAAAACAAGACCCATCTATTTGCTGTCTACAAGAGACTCATTTTAGACCTGAGGACACCTTTAGATTCAGAGTGAGGGGATGGAGAACTATTTATCATGCTACTGGAAGCCAGAAGAAAGCTGGAGTAGCCATACTTATATCAGACAAACTAGACTTTAAATTAAAGGCTGTAACAAGAGATGAAGAAGGACATTATATAATAGTTACAGGGTCTATCCATCAGGAAGAGCTAACAATTATAAATGTCTATGCGCCGAATACCGGAGCCCCCAAATATATAAAACAATTACTCATAAACAGAAGCAACCTTATTGATAAGAATGTGGTAATTGCTGGGGACTTTAACACCCCACTTACAGAAATGGATAGATCATCTAGACACACGGTCAATAAAGAAACAAGGGCCCTGAATGAGACACTGGATCAGATGGACTTGACAGATATATTTAGAACTCTGCATCCCAAAGCAACAGAATATACTTTCTTCTCGAGTGCACATGGAACATTCTCCAAGATAGATCATATACTGGGTCACAAAACAGCCCTTCATAAGTTTACAAGAATTGAAATTATACCATGCATACTTTCAGACCACAATGCTATGAAGCTTGAAATCAACCACAGGAAAAAGTCTGCAAAACCTCCAAAAGCGTGGAGGTTAAAGAACACCCTACTAACGAATGAGTGGGTCAACCAGGCAATTAGAGAAGAAATCAAAAAATATATGGAAACAAACGAAAATGAAAATACAACAATCCAAACGCTTTGGGACGCAGCGAAGGCAGTCCTGAGAGGAAAATACATTGCAATCCAGGCCTATCTCAAGAAACAAGAAAAATCCCAAATACAAAATCTAACAGCACACCTAAAGGAAATCGAAGCAGAACAGCAAAGGCAGCCTAAACCCAGCAGAAGAAGAGAAATAATAAAGATCAGAGCAGAAATAAACAATATAGAATCTAAAAAAACTGTAGAGCAGATCAACGAAACCAAGAGTTGGTTTTTTGAAAAAATAAACAAAATTGACAAACCTCTAGCCAGGCTTCTCAAAAAGAAAAGGGAGATGACCCAAATAGATAAAATCATGAATGAAAATGCAATTATTACAACCAATCCCTCAGAGATACAAACAATTATCAGGGAATACTATGAAAAATTATATGCCAACAAATTGGACAACCTGGAAGAAATGGACACATTCCTGAACACCCACACTCTTCCAAAACTCAATCAGGAGGAAATAGAAAGCTTGAACAGACCCATAACCAGCGAAGAAATTGAATCGGTTATCAAAAGTCTCCCAACAAATAAGAGTCCAGGACCAGATGGCTTCCCAGGGGAGTTCTACCAGACGTTTAAAGCAGAGATAATACCTATCCTTCTCAAGCTATTCCAAGAAATAGAAAGGGAAGGAAAACTTCCAGACTCATTCTATGAAGCCAGTATTACTTTGATTCCTAAACCAGACAGAGACCCAGTAAAAAAAGAGAACTACAGGCCAATATCCCTGATGAATATGGATGCCAAAATTCTCAATAAGATACTAGCAAATCAAATTCAACAGCATATAAAAAGAATTATTCACGATGATCAAGTGGGATTCATTCCTGGGATGCAGGGCTGGTTCAACATTCGCAAATCAATCAACGTGATCCATCACATTAACAAAAAAAAAGAGAAGAACCATATGATCCTGTCAATCGATGCAGAAAAGGCCTTTGACAAAATCCAGCACCCTTTCTTAATAAAAACCCTTGAGAAAGTCGGGATAGAAGGAACATACTTAAAGATCATAAAAGCCATTTATGAAAAGCCCACAGCTAACATCATCCTCAACGGGGAAAAACTGAGAGCTTTTTCCCTGAGATCAGGAACACGACAGGGATGCCCACTCTCACCGCTGTTGTTTAACATAGTGCTGGAAGTTCTGGCATCAGCAATCAGACAACAAAAGGAAATCAAAGGCATCAAAATTGGCAAAGATGAAGTCAAGCTTTCGCTTTTTGCAGATGACATGATATTATACATGGAAAATCCGATAGACTCCACCAAAAGCCTGCTAGAACTGATACATGAATTCAGCAAAGTTGCAGGATACAAAATCAATGTGCAGAAATCAGTTGCATTCTTATACACTAACAATGAAGCAACAGAAAGACAAATAAAGAAACTGATCCCATTCACAATTGCACCAAGGAGCATAAAATACCTAGGAATAAATCTAACCAAAGATGTAAAGGATCTGTATGCTGAAAACTATAGAAAGCTTATGAAGGTAATTGAAGAAGATTTAAAGAAATGGAAAGACATTCCCTGCTCATGGATTGGAAAAATAAATATTGTCAAAATGTCAATACTACCCAAAGCTATCTACACATTCAATGCAATCCCAATCAAAATTGCACCAGCATTCTTCTCGAAACTAGAACAAGCAATCCTAAAATTCATATGGAACCACAAAAGGCCCCGAATAGCCAAAGGAATTTTGAAGAAGAAGACCAAAGCAGGAGGCATCACAATCCCAGACTTTAGCCTCTACTACAAAGCTGTCATCATCAAGACAGCATGGTATTGGCACAAAAACAGACACACAGACCAATGGAATAGAATAGAAACCCCAGAACTAGACCCACAAACATATGGCCAACTCATCTTTGACAAAGCAGGAAAGAACATCCAATGGAAAAAAGACAGCCTCTTTAACAAATGGTGCTGGGAGAACTGGACAGCAACATGCAGAAGGTTGAAACTAGACCACTTTCTCACACCATTTACAAAAATAAACTCAAAATGGATAAAGGACCTAAATGTGAGACAGGAAACCATCAGAACCTTAGAGGAGAAAGCAGGAAAAGACCTCTCTGACCTCAGCCGTAGCAATCTCTTACTCGACACATCCCCAAAGGCAAGGGAATTAAAAGCAAAAGTGAATTACTGGGACCTTATGAAGATAAAAAGCTTCTGCACAGCAAAGGAAACAACCAACAAAACTAAAAGGCAACCAACGGAATGGGAAAAGATATTTGCAAATGACATATCGGACAAAGGTCTAGTATCTAAAATCTATAAAGAGCTCACCAAACTCCACACCCGAAAAACAAATAACCCAGTGAAGAAATGGGCGGAAAACATGAATAGACACTTCTCTAAAGAAGACATCCAGATGGCCAACAGGCACATGAAAAGATGTTCAGCGTCGCTCCTTATCAGGGAAATACAAATCAAAACCACACTCAGGTATCACCTCACGCCAGTCAGAGTGGCCAAAATGAACAAATCAGGAGACTATAGATGCTGGAGAGGATGTGGAGAAACGGGAACCCTCTTGCACTGTTGGTGGGAATGCAAATTGGTGCAGCCGCTCTGGAAAGCAGTGTGGAGGTTCCTCAGAAAATTAAAAATAGACCTACCCTATGACCCAGCAATAGCACTGCTAGGAATCTACCCAAGGGATACAGGATTACTGATGCATAGGGGCACTTGTACCCCAATGTTCATAGCAGCACTCTCAACAATAGCCAAATTATGGAAAGAGCCTAAATGTCCATCAACTGATGAATGGATAAAGAAATTGTGGTTTATATACACAATGGAATACTACGTGGCAATGAGAAAAAATGAAATATGGCCTTTTGTAGCAACGTGGATGGAACTGGAGAGTGTGATGCTAAGTGAAATAAGCCATACAGAGAAAGACAGATACCATATGGTTTCACTCTTATGTGGATCCTGAGAAACTTAACAGGAACCCATGGGGGAGGGGAAGGTAAAAAAAAAAAAAAAAAGGACGTTAGAGTGGGAGAGAGCCAAAGCATAAGAGACTGTTAAAAACTGAGAACAAACTGAGGGTTGATGGGGGGTGGGAGGGAGGGGCGGGTGGGTGATGGGTATTGAGGAGGGCACCTTTTGGGATGAGCACTGGGTGTTGTATGGAAACCAATTTGTCAATAAACTTCATATAAAATAAAATAAAATAAAATAAAATAACCGAGGAATACAAAATGCAAACAAATCCAAAGGAATACAAACCAGAGTCATATCTAGTCATCGCATCAGTTGGAAATTCAAGATCTTTGGGAGTTAAATGTCTTCATCAAGTCTGGCTTATGGAAGCTCTTCTTGATTTGAAGATTTATGTTCTAAATGAACATTTCCCATCCCAAATATTTAATAGTTGAACAAAGATAGCATAATTACAACAAACACCACTATTCAAAGAAAATGAAATGAAATGTAGGAAATACATAATATTCTTCGGTCTATGGTATTTCAGAAATACCATTGGTCTATTGGGCAGACATTGTCAAACCTTTTTCCATAGAAGTGGGGAAGTTTTCTTGATAGCATCAAATTCTTTCCCACGGGAGTACCTTCTTACCCAGTGTTCTCTAGAGCCCTAGCTGCCTCCCAAGGAATCTTTCCTTATCTCATTAATTTGGGCTACTTCTGAAATGAACATTAGTAAATAGACCCCTCTTTTTGGTTGTCTATTCATGCACAATAAAGCATCTTAAGATTTATTGTATCAAAAAAATCCCCACAATTTGTTGATATAATTGACAACAGGTAAAAGGTCACATTCTAATTTGGCTTTTGACCAAGCCAGTTTAATTAACTGAGAATTATTATAAGCATGGGTACCTCAAAGCCTTTTGAGACCCCAGCTCTTAGCACTTGGAGAGTAGAATCAATTAATTTTGCCAACACACAAGGACCCTAATTCCTGAACTCTCTCAATTTCCTTTCAGGGCTCTTTGCAAACAAGCACCATGAAACCTGAATTTATGACCCCCTTATAACATTTTGCCAAGTGAAGTTAAAATTACACAACAGAAAATATCAACATCCAATTTTATATCTTCCTCCTTTAGAGCTACAACCTTATTAGGCACATAGACTGCCTTTCTAGTTGTTTTAGGAGATAACCTATAAATTATTTGCCACCATATTGCATGGTTCTCCATCTGTCAGGCTTTTGGTATCAGTTTTTGTCCATTCTCTGTCCATACATCTAGCCAATGTCATGTATTTTGGGATTTGTTATATTAGCACATTCTCCCTGTTGACATTCAAAGACAAGAGTTAATGCTCAGATGTAATTAATTACCTCAAACTGGAAGTGAGGTCCACGTTTCTATTTCTGAAAACTGAGTCTTAACCAAAAAAGACTTGGATAAAAAAAAAAAGAAAAAAAAAAAAGACTTGGATATATATAGTCTTTCCATATGACAATGAAGAAAAATCAGTATGGGAAATACACATTGCCTTCACTCTATAATTCGATTTTTTTCTTATTTGCATTTGATAAAATGTAGTCTGACCTTATTTTTTCAAAAGAATCTCTTACATTCACAGTTTTATACTATTTAAATCCTCTTCTCTTATGCTCTTCTCTCAAGTGAATTAAATGTTCATTTTGTGCATAGTATAGATTTATGTCATTTATTTTATATCATTTTGACACTTATTTTTCACGATTCTCCTCTAGGAGATGTTTACTTAATTATATAAAATAAAAAGTCTATTAATGAAGGTAGAAAAATTGTACAAATTCACAAAATGTATGTATAGTAAAGGGTGGAATAAAAACCCAGGTTTCAGGGTGCCTGGGTGGTTCAGTCTGTTGAGTGTCTGACTTTGGCTCAGGTCATGATCTCACAGCTCATGAGTTCAAGCCCTGCATGGGGCTCTGTGCTGACAGCTCAGAGCCTGGAGCCTGTTTCAGATTCTGCGTCTCCCTCTGTCTCTGCCCCTCCTCCACTAGTACTCTGTCTCTCTGTCTCTCTTTCAAAAATAAATAAATATTTAAAATTAATAAAAAAACAGGTTTGTATGATTCAAAAATAAATGTTCTGTGTATTATAGCATGCTAATCTAAACATACCATGTCTACGTCTTCAACTCTCATTTTGATAGAGTCCCATTCTACACAATGAGCTTCATACTCTTTCTAAGCTTTTAACTACATGTCTAAACTCACTCATCAGCCTGCCATAGCTTAAGTCCTATAGTTATCTCAAACTCAGCATGTCTCCAAGCCAAATGCACTGCTTTCATCATTTCTCAAAGAACATCTCTTTCAAGATGCCCTTAACAGCACAAGCCCAGAATCCTAGACCTCTTTTGGGAAGCTGCACAAAGCAAAGTAGATTATTAAGACCAGAGTTACAACAAACGTCACCCACGATCAAACAAGGAATGAGATTCTGTCTTGCAATTCCATCAAGGGACAAGCTGGAGATACGAGAACAAAGCGAGCAGGTACACAAGAAAAGATGGGAAGCTGAACCTGGGGACTGTACCTTCTTCACTGGTGTTTAGCAGCTGCAGAAACCCCAGAAGGACATTTGGACTGGGCTGTGAGGCACAAATCCACTGGACTAACCCAGATGCTGTCTTTTTCGTTTCAGTGTACTGACATATTCTTTTGGTTACTCATGATTGTATTCTTGGAATCAACTTAGAGTCCTAAATCTTTCTTGTTTTCCTGAACCAATCCCCCTAATTTTCATGCAAACTGCCAAGTTTTTATTGTCTTGCTCCCATTCAACCTATTCTAGGATCCTAGCTCAAACGCTTAGCTATTTTTACTTGGCTTATTGTAATCTTCAGTTAGCTGGTCTTTAACTTATTTGTACCATCATTGTTGATTTTCTCTCCAATAGCCTTCCCTGGTCCCATTTATTTCCTCAGTGGCAAACTCATCTTGTAGTTTTCCAAGCTAAAAATCCAAGAAATTGGTTGTTCAGACTGGTAAATAAAGGAGGCACTTGTACCCAAATCTTTCTTAATGAAAGATAGTGGAGGAAATTCGGAATTCCTAGCAAAGTTTTCTTTCCTTGAACACACACACACACACACACACACACACACAATTGTGAGAAATAAGCCTACAGATGCAATCAAAGAAGGGGTGCAGAGACACGGAGCACAGCTTTAATCAACGTTCTTGCAAGAGCAGGTGTTTGACAGACAGGCACATTGAGGGCCGTCACAGCAGACAATTTATCTTCTAGCCTGCAAGTATCTCCTCTTTTACCGCATTGGCTGAGTACTACAGAGGTTACAGCCTTACCCAGACATTGCCTATGCCCACGTAAGACCAAAAATAGTCTGATTGGAACAAATGTACATTTCCTGAGCTGATGCAGAGACTTTCGGTCCCTCCTTTGCTCTTTGGCACATGCTCATTGCAAAGCCCGTGAGACCGAGAGGGGAAGAACCAGGAAGTGAAGTGTCCAAGGGTTTGGGACTCCATTACGGGAGGAGGGAAGATTTATATATATTTCCAATAGATGGTAAACCTACCGTTCACTAGAGAGCACAGCTTTTATTTGGTATTTCTGCAAATGAATCATCTCCCTTACTTCTCACAAGAACAAAACAGTTCAGTTTTCTTCTTCATTGACAGTAATTGATAGTATTTGCATGCGATACTTGGGGCAGGTAAAAAGCTGTGTCCCTGAGAAGAATCTATTGATCCAAAGAGGATGACAGAGCGAAAATAGGAAAAAGTCCTCCATCTTTGATAATTTTGGAGCGATGAACCAACTCCGACAAGGTTTGCTCTCCAAATCTTATAAAACAAATGTGTAATGAATGCCTTTTTTGTTTAAGCTAGTATTGGTTGGGGGTTCTGTTTCTTGCAATAGAAATGTGGAAACCAATGAACTCCTGCTTCTTCTGTATTTATTCTCCCTTTCGAGTCAGGTTAGTCAATGTGGTTCAGACATGACACACACGTTTTCATTTTCACGTTTCTCTTGCTCTTGTGGTACCTCCTCTTGGGATGTCAGGGTCATCCCCATATTCACTAAACCAAAATAACTTTCATATTCCGAGGTTCAGACACTAAGAAGCTCCCCTTTATTGCTCTAACTAGATACAACCTTTCCATCTCTAAAACTTCACACATTCATGCCTTTGGACCCTATGAGGGGTCTGTCACTGTTGGCAAAAAGTAGTTTTGGTTTACCACAGACCTGAATGTGCAAAGTCACACCTACGTAGCAATTATGTGATTTTAAGAAATTTATTTTACCTCTCTTCCTCTCAGATTGCCCATATTAAAAATGGGCACTATGATACCTTTTTGTTCAATTATTATGAAGATTAGATCCCAGTTATTTCCTTATAAACTGTGTGATTTTATGGAAATCCTGCTTAAATTTTCACATTGTAAAATCTGGATAATAATGGCACTTATCTTACAAGTTTTTGTTGATGATCAAATGGCTTAATATAAGTAAAACATTTAGAATGGTACTTAGCCCACAGACAACATGTCTACAATTTTTCTGTTAATATTTACGGTGCCTAACACTGAATACGTTCTTGCTAAATCCTAAGTATTATTTTTACCATAATCATGTTTTTATATTATTTATTAATATTTTCACTCATTTGCTTACCTAGAAAACACCTCTAACATCACTGTAAATAATTTGAGTTCAGAAGCTATCATATAAGGTGTTGTGCCACATAGAAAGATCTCAGGAGATATTTTAAAATTATACTTATTCCTCAAATGCCGTGTAAAACAAAGTGTAATACAATTCTAAGACTGATTTAATGTCTTAGATATTAAGAAAAAATGAAGGTCATTATTGAAGTGCTCAGAAAAATAACCAAATTGAATCAACATAATTGTCCACTGATAAAACATTGACTAAATAAATCATGGTGCATTCAGACAAAAAGGTCTAATAGTTATTAAATAAGAGAGTATCTTAAAATACAGATTTTTATATACGGCAAGACTAACAGATCAAGAGATGGTTACCATTGAAAAGGTAACTTGTTCTACTCACAGATCCCAAGAGGAAGGGACATGTGAGAGACCACACCAGGATCCGCAAAAAGAAGCACTTTCTTGAAGGTCTAAGAAATAAGGAGAAAAATGGTCATAAGCTTTATTGTAGTTTCTGAGGAAAGGAATGGATGAGGCAAGTAAGCAGGCTTTGAATTGACTAATTTGAATAATTTGCACAGGATCCCGGTCAAAGGTGCTGTGTCTGTTTCTCTAGTCGCTGGCCCTGGGAATGATTAGGTCAGGGCAATAGTGGTCCTGAGTGAGTGAGTTTGAAAATGGAGGTTGTTGGAGGTGTGAACTCTGAATTGGTTAGTTTGCATGTGAAAGGCACGCTTGCAGACCATTTGTATGCATCCCCAAGGAATTAGCTACTCCTGGAAGGGCAGTCTCTCCGGGGTCAGCAAGGCTCCAAAATGTCAAAGCATCAAATGCAGAAACTAGAAAATATGATGTTACCAACAGGTAAATCAGTACACTATGCAAAGAAGTCCGTGGAAGGTTATAATGCACTGTTGCTTAACAAGAGTGTTAACCTGACGCCGCTGAGCTGTGGTTGTTCATGATGTTAGGATGCCCAGAAACATGACACTGACGCAGGCAAGTAGAGATGAAATGTATTAGCTTGGGATTTACGATGTAACGTTTAAAGTCTAAAACTTTTCTTTTGCAGCTTGCTTAAATTGCTTATTAAATGTGTGTAGATGATGATATGTACCTGGTTTTAGCAAGGTGACCAGTAGGGTATAAAAGACTCCAATACACTTGTATTTTGACTCAATCAAGACGACTAAGGTTTCTGACATCGATCTTGGTGAGTCACAATCAAAAGAGCATCCCCTACGAGACAGAAAAAAGGACTCTGAGCCCTGTGTCTGGAAGACATGGATTTCTCTGATCTTTGTTTGGATTACTTTCCTGCTATCCCATGTATCTTAATCAAAGCCTTGCATGAGTGTCCCTTGTAGAATCTCCTGAGTTCTCTCAATTACCTGACCTGTTGTAATTGCTGTAACTCTCTCAGTCTATATATAATATCATTTCTCAAGAGGCAAAGGTGTGTCTGCACATATACATGTGTATATGAATTAAGTATAAATCAAACAATATTTTTTACCAGTTTAGCAAAATAAGAGTTAATATACTGCCACTCATATATTGGTCTTTTTCATAGATACTGGTGGCAAATATCATAAAACCAAGTAAGATAGTCATATTATTACCATTCTAATTCGTAGTTTCAATCAACGTCTAGAGTATATAGATTTTAGTAATTTAACAGAACTTAATGGTAAATGTAAGTAATAGAACTGGATGAGTTAAAACATTTAAATGCATCGTCCACAGCTATATACTCTATGTGTGTTTCCTTACATTTAGATAGACATTCTTAAAATCTAGAATACACTTCCTAATGCCACATAAATGGACAGTTAAATACCTTTTAAACAGTATGATTTCAGAAAACGTTGGACACACCTGGACTGGCTTTTCCTGCTTGTACAATAGACCTTAGGTGAATATTATTTATTAGAGGAAGGTATGTGTCTCATTTCCCTAAAACCTGACAAAGTTACAGGGCTGATAGGTCTAGAGAGCTCACTTTAGTTTACTTCCCATATTTCCTGGCTCAGGGACACAAAACAAACTTCACCAGTACTAGCATCCGTGTGTATTAAATTTTTTACACAATGTGAAGCACTTTTTCCCGTTCATTACCTTATGTGGTCTGTGAGATAGATTATAGAAACTATTAATTATCTTCTGCGGGTTATGCACGATGCCATTCCAAATCTTTATTGCTTGCAATGTGGCCCGCATTTATCTTTGAAAGTATATCCAGCAACTGACTTTACCTTACCATGAAATGAAAATATAATGTTAGATTGAACTATGTGTTATTCATATTTCTATCTGCAGCACTGATAAGTATTTGTAGAGTCAAAAATAAGTAAAATCACTTGATTAATTACTGTTTATATCACTGTAATGGAATAAATGTGCCCTCTCAAAATTCATACATTGAAGTTTTAACATCCAATGTGATGGTTTCAGGAGGCGGGTCCTTTAGAGAATTAACTAGGTCATGAGGGAAGGGTACACATGAGAATGTGGAATTAGAAGGAAGGGCAAAATACACAAGGAGATAATATGTTGTAGTTTGTGGCTGAATTTCTGCAGAGTAAAAATTCTGGTCACACTGACAGTTAACAATGGAGGAAAGTGTTATAACTCAAGACTATAGCATCAGATATTTTCTTCCTCTGTTTTCTAAGTGTCTGCCGAAGTCCCATTTAATATAGCACCACGTATGAGGAAGGGTCTCGGAATTAGAGGCATATGAGCTTCTAGAATATAACATATACATGCAGACATTCACAGGCTATGCCCTTGACTCTGTTCACTCTCTCACACCCCCTTATGTGCAGAAATGGCGTGGGTGGAGTTCATGGCTGTTGTCTCACTGCCTGAAGTAGGCAATCCCTCTTCCATGTACACATGAAGAAGATAGAAAGGCCCAGGAAATGTATACAGTCTTCCTTCATGGGCCAATTTAGAGGTAGCAAAACCAGTAAGAATAGAAATTTTGACCGGGGCTCTGAGAATAAGGCATAGAATGCCCGTAGCCTAGATGTCACTGGAATTGATGCAACCTGAGCTGAACAAATGAGGGCCATGTGGAAAGGAAAAATAATCAAAAACCCTGTGGCAGCAAAGTAATTTTAGGACACAATCATCTAAAGCCATTAAATTCAATCTCCACCTGTACCACAGATCAGCCGGGTCTATAATTGCTGAAGGACTCTCTATGGGTATGTTTTTTTCACTGAAGGGAAAGACAAAAAGGTTGTATCCAATAGAGTCATTTACGGGCTGGTTGTGGAAGTCATAGGTGTGAGATCTGATGAATAAGTAGGTGGGCAGAAAAACATTCCTTCAGCTAGGACTCCCAAAAAAAGGGATTTCTCTCTAAATCCTCTTTGTTTGGGAAGGATTATGAAGCTGTGTTCCCACTTAATTACCTGTTGCAGCCCATTCCTCTGCTGCCAGACTACATCTCCTTTGCTGGCTTCCATAGCAATGTTGCCAAGGTTGCTTCTCTTCCTGTTATTACGCCTTGGCTCAGTGAAAATTCTCCTGGCCATAGCCCAAGGGCACACATATGCCCTGACATAATGGTGCCAAGTTCCTTCCCGAATATCTTTCACTGTGTGTCTTTACCTTGTTACAGTGTGTGCAGGGGAGTTCTAGGGCACAGTTCCAAAACGATTCAGCTCCTATCCAAAGGGGTGTTTCTTTTTATCGGATTACGAATCTCCTCCTCTTCATTTTTTTTTTTTTTTTTTTTTGCCTAACCACCTCATTTGAGTTTAATTTTTACTGCAGTTGTGGCTATAGACAGATCTACATTTAGGCACTCCGAGGGACTGACTCCAGAAATTTGGCAGTGTTGATTAGACTACAAAGTTTGAGAAGCAATCTCATTCTACGTACCGTATCTCTATTTTTTTCCTAGCCGGGAATGGTTGCGCAAAATATATTTGACTTCTGTTTGACCTATTAACACTTTCTTGCTTCAAAGTAAGGAAGTATAATATGATTTAATCTCTATGTGCTCAAAGATTCAGCATTAAGGGTTACCATTGAGAGGAAGGAAAATAAGCCACCCCAGAAGGTGCCACTTTGGCATGTGAGTTGTTTTCTCCATAGAGAAGCAGGACACGCAGAAAAGACTTTTTGCCTCTCCCTTAATTGCCTAAAAAATTTCAGTAGGGGACCCGTCCCAGGGAGGAAGTTATTACCAGAGACACCTCTGTGTATACCAAAGATTTCTGTGCATGGCAAAGCAAACACTTGTTTTCCAAACATTTGCTCCTCTCATCTTCCTGTGAACTGGCTTCCTCCTCTTTGAAGCCCAGCAAGTAGTACAAGAGGCCTAACCCCTTGTCCTTAGCTCAGGATGGTATAGAAGCTTCAATATCCACACCACCTGGGAGTCTCATATGTTCTATGAGGCTCCCATTCATGTGAAGTTAAATCTGTTTTTCTCCTGTCAATCTGCCTTATGCCATTTGATTATTAGACCTGCCAATGAACTTAGAAGGAAAGAAGGGAAACGTTTTCTGTCCCCACACCGCATGGAACCTTCAAGTTCCAACTTGCCTGATCGTCACTTTGACTTGCATATGTGTACTTGGGTTTGGTCTCATTTTTCCATTTCTGGATTTGTACAGTGTTGTTTTTTTTTCTTTCCATTCTAAATGTGTCACAAAGGTGACACATATGATAAATTATGAGGTATAGTCCAAGTACTCTGTCATTAATGTCAATGTCCTCCTGCCAAAGACCACCAGGTCTTGATCAACTTATAGTTGATCAAATTGTGTTGATTGCTCATTGCAACAATGGAGACTGCACACAGTGAGAGGAACTGGGGGGTAATGTTTCACTAAGACTGTGTTAGAGAGGACTTCACATTGGAGTTGGACTCTAGCTAGGTCATTTGGCGGGGTGGGGGAGAGGGGGGTGGTTCAGGAAGCATGTCTTTGCTAAGTATCCCATGCTGTCAGGAAATGACAATTATTCTATGATAGGTATTAATCTTATCTAAAAAGACAGGGCTAGAGCAAGGCTAAAGTGGTAATTAGTGGAAAAGTAGCAGTCTTTTATATTAGCCAGAGAGAGAGAGATGTTCGAGATTTTTTTGTTTGGACAAAGTTTTTTGTTATCGTTGCTGTTGTCGTGTGTTTATTTGTTTGGACAATGTTTTGATTTTTGTCTGTGGTCAGACAAGATTATGAAGTAGTCTTGCTTTTGTCCTGATCAATTACCATCAGAGCAGCTTTGTTTGAGGCTGATGTTCTGTGAAATTGTTGATGTTCAACAGAACACCAAAGATTAGCTGTCTGTGCCAGGCTAGCGCCTAGCAACACCAAAGCCTCACTCTTAGTGCCAGACCAGCTCCCAGATGTTGGGAACGGCTTTGTTCTTTCTTAGCAAGAATCAACACTTTGTATTATTGAAAACCACTTTGTGTCTAATACATATAAGATAAACTGCTATACTTAAAATGTGTAATTTGATAAGTTTTGACATAGTATACATCCATGCAACCATCACCACAAACTAATAATCTAATCAGCCAGTCCCCAAAGTTTCTTCTTACCCTTTTGTAGTCTTTCCCTCATGGTCCTTCCCAACCCCAGTCCACCTGCAGGCAGCCAGTGATCTATGTTCTATCACTGCATATTAATTCACATCGTATTGGGTGAAATACACATGGAATCACACAGTGTGTACTCCCTTTTTTGAGGGGACGGACTTCTGGCTTCCTTCACTCTGTTAATGATTTGGAGATTCATCTGTGTTTTTGTATACATCACTATTTCATTTCTCTTTCACTTTTGAAGAGCTAATTTCAATGGATATAGTACTCTAGGTCGTTTTTTGTGTTTTGTTTTTGTTTTTGTTTTTGTTTTTTTCAACTCTTTGTATTTCAGCTCCTTCTTTTCTGGCTTACATGGTTTTTGATGAGACATATATAATTCTGTTCTGAATTTTTGTAAAAATAAGATTTTATTTTCTCCCTCTGGCTTCTTGCTTTTTCTTTTTATCTTTTTTCCCCATAGTTGAATAAGATATGCCTAGGTGATTTTTGTCATTATTGTTGTTGTTGTCATCTTATCTTGCTTTTAGCTTTCTAAACTTCTTGGATCTGTGGTTTGATATCTGTTATTACCTGCACAAAGGTCATGGATATTATAAATTCAAATATTTCTTCTGTTACATTTTCCTTTTCCTCTTGTACTCTAATTATGGGTATATTAAACATTTTTTATATTGTCTTAGAGTTGTATTTTCTCATTTTTTTCCTTTCTTTTTTCTTCTTATTTTAATTTGTGAAACTCTGTTGATCTGTCTTTAAGTCACTGATTCTTTCCTCAGATTGAGTCTACCAACAGCCCATCTAAGTCATTCTTCATTTTCGTTACTGTTTGATTTCTATAATATCCAGTGATATTTTTCTTAAGAGTTTTCATCTCTTTGTTTATCTTACTCATCTGTCTTTGCATGTTGTCCACTTTTTTTCCATTAGTTATTAAAATAGTAATCAAAATAATTTTAAACATCCTGTTTGATGATACCAACATCTGTGTTATATCTGAGTGTGGCTATGATGCTTGCTTAGTTCCCTCAGACAGTGTTTTTTCTTATCTTCAGGTAATTTGTTTTCATGTATGTGGTGATCATTTCTCAGATGAATCATAGAAGGCAACCCACTGAAGATCTCTCAAGTTCTCACTGTGAGTGGCTCTTTCCTCTCCAACACCCTATACTGCACACTCTAGGTAGCTTCTCCTCTCTAGATTCTAAGAACCATCTCGACTCAGGAAGTCTGTTGTGATCTTCCTGGCTTGCCCTCCCTGGACTACTATATAGGGAACTCACAAAACTCACAAACCAGTCAGCCTGGGCTTTTTTGTTTTTGTTAACTTTTTTTGTAAATTTATTTTTGAGAAAGAGAGAAAGAGCACATGCAGGGAAGGGGCAGAGAGAGAAGGAAACACAGAATCTGAAGCAGAATCCAGACTCTGAGCTTTCAGCACAGAGCTCGATGTGGGGCTTGAACTCAAGAACTGTGAGACCTGAGCCAAAGTCAGTCACTCAACCAACTGAGCCATCCAGGCACCCCCCCCCACCAACCTTTGTTTTGATGGTCTTTCAGTTGACTGTGTTTCATTGTCTAATGTCCAGTATCTGAAAAAAACATTGTCAGTTTTTTTGGTTATTTCAAGAGTGAGGATGATTCCAGTCTCTGTTACTCCATCTTGGTAGGACACAGATATTAGAGGAACAATCACAGGGATTACTGAATGCTATAATTTCACAAATAAATTCAAACAACTTCAATATTTTCCCTACAATTCAATTTCCTCATTCTTTCTTGATTGTTATAGAAGAAGTTGGATGTGAAATTACACTGAAGGCAAATCATTTGCCTTCAAACTGAAATTTGTCTCTAGGTAACTTTTCATCTTACCACATTTGAAGCTCAATTTCATTTGAATGGTTTACAAATTTAATTTCCTATAATATTATTAATTAAACTCCTTTGTCAGGGCACCTGGGTGGCTCAGTTGGTTAAGTGTCCAACTTCGGTCCAGGTCATGATCTCACTGTTCATGAGTTTGAGTCCCTGTTCATGAGTTTGAGTCTCTGTGCTGACAGCTTGGAACCTGGACCCTGCTTCAGATTGTGTCTCCCTCTCTCTCTGCCCCTCCCCAGCTTGTACTCATTCTCTCTCTGTCAAAAATAAATAAAAACTTTAAAAAAAATTTAAACTCCATTGTCTTTCTGTTTTGTCTTTTATGATATTTACTTGCACTTTACATATTTTTATTGGTATTTTTGTTTTTTATTTATTTACATTTGTTATTGGTATTATATATTTTCCATTAGTCTTCTGAACCAAAACGATTTTTCTATGTATTTATGGCAAGGTTGTGCAAACATTAAACTCATCAATGAAACCAAATTAATTTTCTTCAAACAATTCAAAACATGTTGACTCTGTTATTGACTTCACAAGCTTCCATATGAAATAAAATTTACATGATTTACAGCCCTTTACTTCTGTGTTGAGACATCAGAACATAATGTAAAATAAAATAGAGCACAATTAAATAATCAACAAATACATTAACTTCCTTGAAAGTTTTTTCTACACGCATACACACAGACACACGTTTATTCATTTTTCCATTCAATAGAAATTATTTACATAACTGGAATGCATATATAAAAATACTATGTGTTCAACTCATCTACTGGATACCATGTGTTTATTTAATCTTCTTCAGGTCAAATGTTGTATCATTATTTAATTGTTAAACTATTTTAAGACAAAACTATAAAAGTCCAATTGAGTTAATAAGAGTAGCCTGTAGTGAGGCCACCCAACAGACAGCTCTAATAGAAATGACCACAAGAGACAGTGTGTGATGTAGCAGTGGGCACATAATGGAAACCCACCAGAATATGCCAAGAGAGTGGCAGGGTAGGGGGACTTGGTATTTCTCATTCCCTGGAATCACGTAGACCATATGACCTTGGATCATCTTGCCATTTCGAAAAAGACCATCATCATCAAGAGAAGCCACGAGGGGGTGCAACTAATTAAAAAATAACCCTGAACCATTGAATCTATCTGCGCCCAAAGCAGTACCATTCCCTCAACTTTTAGCTGCATAAGGCAATAAAATAGCTTTTTAAACACTTAACCCAGTTTTCACTGAGCTTCAGTCACTGCAGTGGTGACAACAACAAACAAGTTCTGATACAATTATTTAATTTTCTCTGTGGGAAAAAGGAGGCATTCCAATTGGGAGCATGTTTTCTTCTAATTAAGAGTGAACAGTCTGGGAGGGCTTCAGCCATTTTTTGCAACTATGCAATTTTTGCAATTCTTTTCGGAGATTTTCTTGTGGGCATTCTATAAAAGCTGACTATATGAAAGTAGCTTTGATACCCCAAAAGGCAGTGTTTAAAGGCCCATTTCATACACAGTGTAGAACATATAGCATAGCATGCACTTTAAGTAATTCAGGACTGATGAAATTTAATAAGTCATTGAATAAAACCACATATGTTAAAACATTTTAGTAGGGACTCATTTTATAATATTATGGATATTCATTTCTGATGACAACGTTAACTTGCTCACCTGAATTTCTCAATAAATACTTTTATTTTCAATTCTAACGGCCCTCCATTTGAAGGACTATTTTTAAGAATTTCAACTGGAGGAAGAAAAAAGTGTGGGAAATGGTATCGATGAAATCCTGGCTTTCTAATATAGCCTGCAAACTTTTAAGTTTACTCATCAATTATTTTGAAAACTCTTGTGAGTTGGTAAAGAAGAAAATGAGGACACAGTATGCTAAAAGGTGTGGCAAGACTTCTTAGTAGCCTCCTGTCTACTTAGCCTTATCTAGGTGATCTGGATGAGCTCATCTCCTATGCTCCATTTCCCAGCTTGCAATTAAATGGCTTATGACTCCCAGTGGTCTTTGAATTTAATTACAAATGCCTAGTGTTGATAATTGTTACCCGAAGAAATAAAGAGCAAATGATAACACGGGCCTTTTCTCTACAATATCTCCATCGTTCTTCATCACCACACGTAAAGGCTTCATGCAGAGCTTAAGAAACTGTCCACTCAGTTTCAAGTTTCTCAGTTCTAAAACATTTGAAACAATATACTTACAGTTAAAGGAGAAACCTGTATCAAATCCTGAAACGTCTGCCATCTTACTTAGGATAATGCCACCATAAGATATAAGATATGTAGTGAAGTATCTTCTTACTAGAATGTTTTTTTAGTAATTTTTTTTTTAATGTTCCTTTATTTTTTGAGAGAGAGAGAGAGTCCGAGCATGAGCAGAAGGGCAGAGAAAGAGACAGGCACAGAATCTGAAGCAGGCTCCGGGCTCCGAGCTGTCAGCACAGAGCCCAATGTGGGGCCTGATCTCACGAGCTGTGAGATCACGCCCTGAGCTGAAGTTGGATGCCCGACCAGCTGAGCCACCCAGGCGCCCCTCATTCGAATGTTTTTTTTAATTTTTTTGAAGCAGATGGTGGGCATGCTTAAGTTTTATGGCTTCTGTTTTAACCTCAAGGCTTGCCTACTGCTTCCTAATAAGTTTCTACAAAGTCAAATACATTAAATAAGTTGGTAAATGTAACTTGAAATAAAATTGTGGACCTTCCTGGCCTCTTCCAAATGTCTAATACCCCTACTTCTCTATAGATCTGTTCAGCTAATAATTCCTTTGGACGTCGGATGGGATCATTTTTCCCTTTCCAGTTGTAGTGCTCTGAAAAATCATTGTAACAGGTAATTTAAGAGTAAGAACATTCTCATGAATTTTTATTATTATTCCAAGTAATTTTGGCTTTCAAAAAAATAATGGAAAATAATTTAGTGAATACCATAGACTCAGCACCGTTCCTAGTTCTAAGTTAATAAATTATTTTTAAAAACTATTTTTGCTGTTGTTAAAAATAGTTCACGCACAGAGTCCTTTGATCACCCACTTAGCTGCATGAGGATGGGCCTCAGGCTTGGTCAACTTCCTTACCAAAGTATGAAGAGCCCATGCAGTTACCCTGCATGGGAATGCCTTTCCTTGTTTCAAGGTCAGTGGGTATTCTTTTGCTTTAAAGTGTGTGACCATATGTCACCTTGACAGCTCCACTGCTTTCTCTGTCTTTTGTTGGGAGGAGACAGAATCCTTTCACTCCAGAATGAGAGAGATGTGCATAGGTGAATTGTCCTTCCAAGAGAGACATATTAGCCCCTGGGAAGAACACCCATATTGAGGCTTCTTTATGTAAGTAAAGCATTGTTCCATCCAGTGCTTGGCTGGGTAGTATTTTCTTGGTGGCTCTGATACCAGAATGCAATGGACAGAAGTGTTTGGATTTCCATTTTGTGGCGATTAGCATAGTACTGATCTTTGCAATTCTCCATGTAGTTGGTTGGAGCCCTCCCCTGGGACTGATAACAGGTATACAATGTTCTGCTTGACAGATTCTTTTGTTAGTGATTTGGTCTGCAGATCCTCCTAAAATTTCTTAAATTAGTTGAAGCATAGTTACAATTACACTATGGGCCGGACATTATGCTAGAAGTTAAGGATAACAATACTGAACCAGAAATATGACCTCTCAGGATATAGGACAGTTGTGTTCCATTGGAAGAAAGACAGAAAGCAAATAATAGTGCTGTGCCAAACTGACTCTCGTGTTACAGGTTGGTTAAAGTCATCTCTTTCATTCACCTCTTTCATTTTCTATGGGCGTAAACCAGCAGTTTTGATAAACAGGTATGCCTAAATCTAGTCACCTGGATCCTTAGATATTTTGAGGCACAGATTCCGTACTTGTAGTAATTTTGTTTTTAAAGCAGTAAATGAATCTGTCTAACAGGGAGACCCTTTGTAAAATCTGTATATTTTTAAATGCCATTAGTGTGGTCCACACTTTTAGATGCAATTGACTGGTGATAATATTGAATGCCAATTTTGGCATTTATCTGTAACAAGATGTACTGATTAAACTCATTCTTACAAGCGAATGTTCAGACCATTAAACGAGTACAATAAAAAGTAAGTGTTTGCACCAGCAATGGCATCTCTCAAAGATTAGCTCTGATTGGTGGGTGCAATGCTATAGGCTTCAAGAGGAGGAGACTCATCTAGTGTGTTACAACACCACTTGAGTTCTTAGGTTTTCCTATACTTGTAAATTTGTCTGCATCCAAGCTCTATTTTCCCATTTCTGAAGGCAGGTTCTTGCATTTATTTAGTGATATCTGGTCAAGCCATTTTGGAGCTGTCTCCCCTAAATACTGGAGCTTGAGTCATTTTCCACACACCCAATAGGCACCAATTGGGCAAATACTCAGAACTGCTTTCTAGACAAAGGGATGCAGCTTATTACTAGGGGGCTTGTTTAATGAGTAGATAATTCTAAAGCAGTTTTGACTGTGCAAGTCCAGGGAATCTGACATATCAGTGACTGATATCCTGCTTCACCTAAACATTCCTCATTTTCAGGGGAGTTCCCATAAAAAGAAAATGTCTAATACAAAATAATTGCAGCCTTTATCATTCTCGAATGGGTCCTCTAAGAGGTTATATCATGTAGTGTGTCGAGGGTGGAAGTTCTGATTCCCTGATAAATTTTCTTGTACTAGTAGATTCTTCTCACCTTTGCCCGAGGCTTGCTCTGCCCGAAGACCTAGCTAGATGCATTCCCACCTCTAGTAAATGGGGGGGTCCACTTCTTGGACTCCGGGATGGAAGTTTATTACCGCTTTCTCACCTTCACAACGGTGAATCTAGTTGTTCTGAGCCTCTTCGCTTAATGGTCTCTCATTGTTACCTTGTCACCTTCCTTCAGTGTGTGAAAGATGTCACTGAATGAGGCCTCTGAGAAGACGGCTGTGGCTTTTCCGGCAACTGTATATTTCTCTGGCTTCAATTTTTGGTTTCAGCTTTGGATTTTGTTTTTGCTAAAATGGCAGCTACAAGAAAAGAGTAGAGTGCGCTGTTTCTTTTCTCCTTTCTTTCTTTTTTCTTTTTCTTTTCTTTCTTTTTTTTTTTTTTGTAGTTTCAAGTTTTTATTTAAATTCCAGTTAGTTAGCATACAGTGTAATATTGGTTTCAAGAATAGAATTTAGCGATTCATCAATTGCTACAATCCCCAGTGCTCATCACAACAAGTGCCCTCCTTAACCCCCATCAGCCATTTAAGCCATCCCTCTGTCCCCCTCCCCGCCAGCCACCCTCAGTTTGTTGTCTCTAGTTAGGAGACTGTTTTAGGGTTTGCCTGTCTCTTTTTTTTTTTTTTACCCCTCTGTTCATTTGTTTTGTTTCTTAATTTCCATATATGAGTGAAATCATATGGTATTTCTCTTTTCCTGGCTGACTGATTTCATTTACCATAATATAGAATGATCCATTTCTAACTGAAGATAAAGCTTATCATTCTCTCATTAGCTAAATATTATTTGTTGAGATTCTTGTCCAAAAGCTTAAGAATCTGGAGGCCCTAGTAATAATCTCCTTCCAAAATCATTGAGATTATTCAAAGAATCCAGTTACTTATGGCTGTAAAGCTGAAGCTTTGACTTCCTTGCCGTCAGCTGGAAGATGTTCTCAACAACAACAGTCTACTGACATTCCTTCTTATGTGTCCTCTCCATCTTCAAAGCAGCAAGGGCACACACGTTCTCAGACTTTGAATCTCTTTTAATTCTCTTCTTCTATAGCCCTGAGAAAGCTCTTGTCTTTTAAGGGCTCATGTGATTATAATGAGCCAACCCAGAGGTCATGCAACTTAGCATAAGCATGGAGGTGATAACTCATCATTTTAACACTTTCCAGGCATTAGAGGGGGATGTCTTTAGTAGGGGGGTGGGGGGTGGGGCAATTTAGAGATTCTGCCTAACACACCTGACAAGGGAAAGAACTTTGGAGAGTATGGGATAATGGTTAGAATTACGTACCTGTGAGTTAGCTAGTCTCAGCCCAGTTTTAAATCTTGGTTCTCCTGCATTTATGCTGCGTATTAGTTGTGGACATTTTAATCTTCTCTGAAAAGCAGTTTCCTCGTTTACAGATGCGGTGAACACCACCACATACCCCATAAGGCAGCTGTGAAGATTAAATGAGATAATGTTTGGAAAGCATCTGGCATTTAGGAAGCATTCTGTAAAGGTTATAACAGTAATTGTTACTGCTTCATCATATCTGTAAAACATTACTTAGCCTGCAAAAATCCCCCCCATGTGTTCTCACTTGATTCGTATAACAACCTGCTAAGACAGTTATTAAAATTGAATATTTACTAAAAAGTAGTCCAAGTAGGTAGGATTCAAACGTCGTTGTTGTTGGTGTTGTTTTTAATGTTTATTTATTTATTTATTTTTTTATTTTTGAGAGAGGGGGCAGAGGGAGAAGGAGACAGAAGATCTGAAGCAGGCTGTGCACCGACAGCAGAGAGCCCAACGTGGGGCTTAAACCCATGAACCGTGAGATCATGACCTGAGACGAAGCCAGATGTTTTATCAACTAAGCCACCTAGGTGCCCCAGTTTTTTTTTTTTATTTCCATTATATATGTTTTCTTTGTAAATTTTTAAACAGAGACTAAGATACTTTATGTATATTTTTTGGTTCACGCGGCTGATACCATTCTGTAGTTTCTTCGTAAGGATTTAAGTCCGTCGACTAATGTAAATAATTATCGCTTTAGCAAATCTGTTATTCTCATCCATTTAATGCAGATTTTTTAATCTAGTACACGATTAAAAATGTTGTGAAGGGCACCTTGGTGGCTCAGTCAGTTGAGCGTCCAACTCTTGATTTCAGCTCAGGTTATATGATCCCATGGTGGTGGGATCGAGCCCCGGGTTAGCCTCCATGCGAGCGTGGGGCTTGCTTATGATTTCTTTCTCTGTCCTTTTGCCCTTCCCTGCTCTCATGTCTCTCTCTTAAGAAAAAAAAAAATGTTTTGAAAACTTTGCACCTCTAGGTCTTTTTTTGAATTTCTTTTAAAATCACATTAGTGGAAATACCGTAATGGCAAAATATATGTTCATCTACTTGGCATTAAATAAGTCTTGGGGCACCTGGGTGGCTTAGTCAGTTAAGTGTCTGACTTTGGCTCAGGTCACGATGTTGCAGTCTGTAAATTCAAGCCCCGCATCAGGCTCTGTGCTGACAGCTCAGAGCCTGGAACCCCCTTCCAATTCTGTGTCTCCCTCTCTCTCTGCCCCTCCTCTGCCCATGCTCTGTCTCTCTTGCTCTCAAAAATAAATAAAACATAAAAAAGAAATTTTTAAAGAAGTCTATCCACGAGCATAAATTAAAATTGAAATTTTAAACAAAATGAAAAGTATTCAATTTTATATTTCTTTTCATGTCTCCACTAGTTGATCTGTAAATACTAAATGTCAATAGAAATGCCTGTCACTGCCTTATATCTTCACGTTTTCCTGATTTTATAGTAGCCTAAGATCAAAGGTTGAGTGTAGCCTGTAATATTTACCATAATGATGTTTACTTCTATCTTGGAGTGGAATAACAATTATTAGTGTCCAAAACCAGTTACCCAGTAGGAGCTTAATTCCTACAGAAAGATTTGTCCAGTGGGTTCTGCAGCAGCCATTCATTCCCAAATGAGTCTCCCTTGTCTCCCAAAGCAGAAAGTGAGGGGCAGAAACACTGTAGCCTTTTCTTTCCTCTACTAGTTTCCTGTCAGTATCTCCCCAAACCTGTGTTTAGGTAGAAGGCAGTTGACAATGGAGCCTTGTGACTCCCATTGCCACAAGATATTTACAAAATTCTTAGAGAACAAAGGCAGGTAAATAATGAACAGAGGCTGTTAATCATTATGCTTTCTGTTTACACTGTCTAATCTATCAGAAAACTTTACATTATGGTGATTAGTAATTTGGAGAAAAATATCTTAACATTTAATAGCCTTGTCTACTTTTAGAAACTTCCATTCTGCAAAGCTTAGTTAGGACCACTTTTGAATAACTTTAGATACTAGTGGGCACCTTTCTATATTGTAGCACCTCTGTCTCCTTTCAATGTATTTTTTTCAATTTATATTTTTATTAATATCAATAGCCATAAAACATGTTAATAACATGCTTTTTCCATTTTTTTAAATCCCCATATCTCTCGCATTGAGCTGAATCCAAAGACTGGCTCAACAATTTTGTGACATGTGTATTGGCACATAGTTAGATTGATATATCAAAATTACAAGTATTTGGATAAAATTTATCTAAATAATGATGCCACACATTATATTCTCTTCAAAAATAAAGTAGTGATTGCACCCTATTCGAATGCTCAGTGGTAATTATTCTTTTGTACTTCAAAAGTACTTGACTTACTTGCATTTAAAATATTTGTAGGGGTGCCTGGGTGGCTCAGTCAGTTAAGTAACCGACTTCAGCTCAGGTCATGATCTCACGGTCTGTGAGTTTGAGCCCCGCGTCGGGCTCCGTGCTGACAGCTCAGAGCCTGCGGATTCTGTGTCTCCCTCCCTCTCTGCCCCTCCCCCACTCACTCTCTGTCTCTCTCTGTCTCTCAAAAATGAAGACACGTTAAAAAATTTAAAAAAAAAAACAAAATAAAGTATTTGTAGTCATAATTTAAGCCTGATAATCTTCTCTGGGATAATATTGGTGCATTTTTATCAGTTTATTTAATATGTTTCAATACTCATTAACCTCATATTTCCCATTAACAGTTTTTGTTACAATAATACTTTACTTTCAAATTCTCATTTCAAAGTTCCAGTTTATAGTAAGTCCAGCAAATGTTAGCACGGTTCATTTTCTCTATACATTTATCTTGGAATTTGATATTATCATGTTTGGGCTTTTGTTTATTCATCACCATATGATCATTATAGCTTGTATCCAAATTATTTTATTTTCAACAATTTAAGGTCTATATTTCTTAACTTAAAAAATACAGTTGCTTTCATTTCATTTATAATGAAAGACAGTATAGACTGCTAAGACCACAGACTTGATATCAGATTCCCTGGGTTCAAATCTGTTTTGCCACTAAATAAATATGTGACCTTGAATAAATTCTATTCCTTATTTTTCTTCACAATAATGGCAGCCAATTGGGTTGTGAAGCAAATTAAATCGATCTATGAATCACATATGAATCACTATAAATATTATCTGACATAGCATAAACATGATGAAATTATTTTCAATTATTATTAATTCTTAAAACCTATTTTTTGTTTCCTTTCACACAAGTTGAAGTATTGGGATAAAAATCAATTTTATTAACATATATGTCCTATTTTAGCAAGCCATTAAAATCTATTTTTATTGAAAGTGTTATAAACATTTACTTTCCAACAATTTTTTTAAATAATTCAGTTGGTATTTTAAATATAAATAATGTCATGGAACAAGTAATTAATGACTTTATTTGATTACATAATATTTAAAGCACTAAGCTTTACATGTTTTGCTTTATAGATCCTTATGATTATCCTACATGATAATTGTTATTATTAATTACAATTTATACGTGACGAGACTGAAATTTAGTACAAATAAATTCCTAATATCACACAACTGGTTAATGCAAAAGTGCAATAGAAATGATGTTCCTGAATGCTGAGCCACAGATCTCATCCATTCTGATGTAACTTTATTTAATCACCATATATAACTAGAATGATCTTCAGTATTTTTTTTTTCTGTAATACATCTTGTTTATATCTGTTACTCTGGTTTAATGGAGTCACTTTATATTCACATTTTCCACATTATATTTATAAAATATAGTATTTACTATTGGGACTAGCATGAGTATTTTTTTTTTCCTAAAAGAAACAAGGATTCCATTTCACCAACCTATATTTTCATGAGTTTTCTCATGTTAACTTTTACAGGAAGCTCAGGCAAATCCACTCACACATGAGGTTAACACTTTAGCAATTTTAAATGAGTTAATTGGTGTCAAACGGTGTGAGATTTTGAGGAGCAAAGGTGAAATTCAGGATGCATCTTTTCATTGAATACATATTCTCGTCACCTCAGCCTCCCCTGGGAAAGAATGGGAAGATCAGGGGACCATGGCTCTACTTAGAGAAGGAGAGGGAGACTCAAGGACAGAGACAATGCATGATATCAATAGAAAGAGAGCACACAGATCTGGAACAGCAATGACAGGACGTACTGGAACAAACACATGCAAGACATACAGATTATTCACTAATTCACTTCAATTATTCCTGCATTGGTCTAAAACATCGTCACACGCAACAATGAAGAAACATGACGAATACGCCCAAAGAACGATGTTTTAGCACGGTTCAAGGATGTGGAAACCATGTTATACACAAATAAAGGTGCTTCAACTGAAGAAAAAAGATAAGCTAGTGAGTCATTAAACATCCAGAAGGACTGCCAAGAAGGAGAAGAAATGCATCCTCATGCTCTTTACCTTGGCCAATTCCTGTTTCTGGAAAATCACCCCTCCCACCCCACCTCCTTCAGATCTTCACTCAGATGTCACCACGGTAGTGAGGCCTCTCATGACAGCATTATCAAAATTAGCAAAATTGCCTCTAACGCATACACATACTCCTTATCCCCAGTCTCTCGCTTATTTTCTACACGTCACATAATGCCAAATAACAAGCACTGAACTGGTTTGTATTAATTAATTAATTAATTAATGGAACTGAATGTCTATCTTCCCTAGTAAATATAAATTGAACAAGAATAGGATTTTGGCCGTCTAATGTGTTTACTGATGAATCCCCAGTGCTAGAAACCACATGTGACACTCCATAAATGAATGATAAATTAGGGAATTTGCTCTGCTTTTCCTACAGGTTGGAGCATAGATCTGAGGGAGTCGAAGATTTAGCTCATCATATGATGGGACAGTGAAATATGGCTCCTTGTGAGATAATAGGCTCTCAGATAATGAAGATAATCATCTTCTGAGTGACTTTACGATCATTTGACAGAGGCATTCTTCTGACCCAGAGGACTGGGTGGGAGACTGAGTTTGCTTCTCTCTCTCTCTTTTTTAAAACAAAGTTTATTTATTTATTTTGAGAGAGAGAGAGAGAGCAGGGGAGGGGCAGAGAGAAAGGAAGAGAGAGAATCCCAAGCAGGCTCCACACTGATGTGGGGTTTGAAGTCACAAAGCACAAGATAATGACCTGAGCCGAAATCAAAAGTCAGACACCTAACCGACTGAGCCACTCAGGCACCCTGAGTTTGTTTCTCTTTAAAGTAAACAATCTAGGGGCGCTTGGGTGGCTCAGTCGGTTGAGCGTCTGACTTCGGCTCAGGTCATGATCTCACAACTTGTGGGCCCCAGCCCCACATCAGGCTCTGTGCTGACAGCTCAGAGCCTGGAGCCTGCTTCGGATTCTGTCTCTCTCTCTCTCTCTCTCTCTCTCTGCCCCTAACTCACTCGCATTCTGTCTCTGTCTCTCTCAAAAATAAATACACATTAAAAATAAAAAATTTAAAAAAATCTAGACCTCAAAGGATGAGAAAAAAAAAGAAAAAACAATCTCAAAGTTCTGAACAAAAATATCCCATTTTTTTTCAACGTTTTTTTTTTTTTTTTTTTTTTTTTTTTTTTATTTATTTTTGGGACAGAGAGAGACAGAGCATGAACGGGGGAGGGGCAGAGAGAGAGGGAGACACAGAATCGGAAACAGGCTCCAGGCTCCGAGCCATCAGCCCAGAGCCCCACGCGGGGCTCGAACTCACGGACCGCGAGATCGTGACCTGGCTGAAGTCGGACGCTTAACCGACTGCGCCACCCAGGCGCCCCTATCCCATTTTTTTTAGAAAAAGTATTCTTTCTTTAACTTTTGGGAATTTGTTAATTTGGTTTTGCTACATCCCATACAACCCGAAAGCACTCATATTTCTAATATTTGAAAGGCAAGATTGAAACAAGCGAGAAGGTCAGAGAACCTTCCGAAGGTCGAAAAACCGTGTGGGAAGAAGAAGCCCATAGTAAGTAACTAATTTGCATTTTTGGCTAGTCAGAGCCAATAGAGAACACAGGCATCCCTGTCTTGAAAGAAAAGAACAAAAAACAAAAAACAAACAAACAAAAAAAAACTCTTGTATGAGACTGTTTTTCTAGCCCTTTTGAATATACTAAATCATCTTTATTTAGTTATCCATATTGACTTTATAATCTCACTGACTCAGTGAAAGAGTTCAAGAAAATGAAATAGGCTTAGCACAACAATGCAATCTGAATCAGCAAAGGAATGAATATGTTGTTTTGTCAAATCCCATTGCCACAATAGCTCCGTCAATTTATTTGAAAAATGTACAAGCCTGGAGTTTCGGCACTGCTTAACAGCCAAGGAGAACAAAGTATATACAGTGGGATACAAATCTTCTATACCATTAGTTCAATATATTTCTGCATAGCGGCTTTTCAAAAATGGGAGGCATATTTTGGCATCAGGCTGTTTCAAAACAACAACAAGGAAATCTGAGAGATCTGTGCTGAAAGCTGTCAGTGCCTGGAAACACTATTTTTACTTTCTTTGCCATCAGACTGCAGGTTTGGCTTAGTCCTGATCTATTAATTCGCCAAGAATACCTTAACGCAGTATCATTAAGTAGACTTGCAATTTACTGAGTATGTGACTCACGTAACTTTGGACAGGGTGCGTAAATCAGTCCTTAATTAAAAATTTGTTGACTGATTGTAAGACCTACGCCTTAGAAGATTGCAGGAAAATATGCTGGAAAACAATACCACCTGGAACACTACTTCCCAATCACAACAGAAGTATTTGTTTATATTTCGCTCATTGGAACCAAAAAGAGGTCTGCACATAGCCCGTGGTGAGTTGATTAAAATCACAACAAATGAAAGAATAGTTTTCAGTAAGACATTCTCACTTGACATTCTTTCTACTGAGTAATACTGTTAGCAAACAATGCTACGATAACATTTGAACAAAATATATGTGTATAGTAATGTGCCAGTCGGATACTGTTTGTTTTCAGAAACTGCTATTTACATGCATTCATGTTAATGCTCACATTAATCTCATCTGATAGCTTTTTTTTTAAATCCTTGTTTAATGAGGAAACTGAGACTCAAGGAGAGTTGAAAGTCATATAAATTTCAATTTGTTGCAAGACACATAATTAAAGAGAAGCTAAATCTGTTTTTTGGTAATATATATATATATATATATATATATATATAGGCTGGAGTAGTTATGGATGTTACTAACAAGTTGGAATACATATGAAAGAAACTAAAGGAAAAGAATATCAAAGAATAAAGAAACAAACACACTCACATGCGTGTACTCAATAGTTTAGTGAGGGAATTGAAAATAAAACAAGCATTTGCTTAGCATCTTGAGAGAAGTTAAAGGGAGAAGTGTTTTCAGAAAAAATGCTCTTAATACGAGTTTCCAGTATAAAATCCTCAAGTTTGAGGTAATATTTGGTTATCAAATAGGAGACTTTAAAGTGAGGCTGCTAATTAAAATATTTTCTTGATTCACACTTTTTTTAATGCCAAAACTACAGATGAATAAGCATGTTCATCGGTAATGTAGTGAAAAGGCCTAAAATCTCAGCCAGTTAATATTGAGATATGCCTATTTACGTGAAATATAAAATATATTCTGGAGCAGCCTCATGAATGTGAATGAAACTTCCATCCATCCCTCAGATTTGAAAATGAAAGAAAATGTAAGAAAATCAAGCTTCATTTTTACTGACTCAGCTGAGAGGCATGGGGAAAGCTAAGCGGTGTAACAGTAGAAACAATTCATCCAGAAATAGGGAGGACTTGATTCAGAGAGGTTAACACAATCGTACGATATGTTCCTCCATAAAGCAGGGATAGTGGAATGCGTATGTGTGATGATTGTGTCCAATCCTTTCTAGTCTGGAGGAGAGGCAGCAAACCTCCACAGAGGGGAGCGCAAACCTAATGTAGCAGAGGACGTATTGTCACGAGGACAGAGGATCTTTGGTTCCTTTGGTGTGTGAGCAGGAGAGAGGAAGTCTTAGGAAAGGGCACCAATAAGGTCTAATGGGTTACCAAAGATCCAAGAAAAGGAGTTTGGGATACAGGACTTGAGAAAAAGAGTTGTAGCAAGAAACTGAAATGCAAGTCAGGAACACAAAGTAATGTTTCTCTTATAAGGACAGAATTCTAGGGTACAGATAAAGGACTAAAGCTCATCTATATGATCATCCAGGTCATATAGGGCCACTCATAAGCATGAGATACTGGATTGGGGGAACTTAGATAAATTCCAGGATCAGCTCGAGTGATAATAAACTGAGAGTGATCTGGTAAGGAAATCGATCAACTCCTCTGAAAGTCTTCATTCCCAAGTGAATGATTGTCTGAAAAATGACAAACCCTTTTAGCAAAATGCACAAAGGTCAAATGTTATCCACAAGACTCAAGAAATTAAAACAATATTCCCTCAGAGAGATGAGAAAGCACTTGCTTGAGGGAAAGGACATCTTAGAAAGATAATGCTATCTGTATATGAAGGAAAGACTTTCCATGGCTAGACCACAGTCTTTCTGGTGTCTTGCCTGGTATAAGGCCAACCCAAAAGACCCATCATTCAGAAAAGGATGGAATTCAAGGCAAAATTGCATGTCCTTGACAAATGTAGGCCACTGTTAGTAAATGCATTTTATATCACTGTGTTCATTCAGCAAAGGTTTATTGAGTATCTAATGTATACTAGACTCTGTAAGTTGATGATGAAAAAAATGAATAAAACCTAGTCAATGTTCTGAAGAGTCAGAACCATTCCATTATTCCATTAATAAATAGACTTCCTCTTTTGCAGATTAAGAAACTAAACACAAAATGTTGCTGATTTATTTGGATATTGTACGCTCATCCGCAATCTTGTATTGCATTTTTTTTTCACAAAAATAAGAATCAGCAAAAGTAACTCTACTGTTTAACTTAAATGGTATATAAAATCCAGCTAGCTTTGTGAAGGCTTAAGAGGCTGTGACGTCAATATTCAAAGCAATGTGATTTGTTGTAGTAAAAAAGTGAAAATAATCCAAATATTTATTTACTGATGAATAGATAAATAAAACTTTATGGAGATAGATATAGATATAGATATAGATATAGATATAGATAGATGATATAGATATAGATATATACGCATATACCATGGAATATCATTTATCAATAAAAAGAAGTAAAATACGGACATATTTTACAACATGGATAAATCTTGATAGCGTCATGCTAAAATCAAAGAAAACAGTAAAAAAAAAAGTTATGTGCGCATGACACCATTTTACACGAAATTCCAGACCAAGCAAAACTGTAGAGACAGAAATTAGATTAGTGATTGCCTAGAGCCTAGGGTTTGGAGGAAAATGGGAAATGACTACTAAAGAGTGTGGGCTATCTTTTTTGGGTGATGAAAATGTTCCAAAATTGACTGGGGTACTATTTGCACAACTCTGTAAATATACGAAAACCACTGAATTGTGCAATTTAAGTTTCATCTCTGTTAAACTGCACGAGTGCATGCACACCCCCCACCCCCATATAAATCTAGAGAGTCTTAACCACAATGTCTTTTTCTAGTCCTAAAAGTTCAACTTGCTAGCAATATGACCTTGATTAAGCTACTTACACTCCCTGTGACTCATACCTGTCATCTGTACAGTGGGTGTGAAAATAGTACCTATTTTGTAAGATTATTGTGAACATTAAAATTAATTGATACACACACACACACACACAACACATATATATACACACACACACACACACACACATATAAAGAACTTACAGGAGTTCCTGGTACACGATCAGTGCTAAATACATGTTTGTTCTTCTGCTGCTGTTACCATTTCTACCACTATTAGTAATAGAATGATGATATCTATTTCTAATATTAATATTAATAAATAATATTTAATTATTAAAATAATTATCATTAATGTAAATCAAACCTTATTGAATACATGGAAAAGGTTTGAGAGCTCTGTTACTTTAACTACTACACATGCTGATTAAACTGTAGCAAAATCTCTACCAGAGCCTGTTGATTATCTTTAGTCAGTTACATGGAAAGCCTTATCCTGGGACTTAGACCTGTGGGAAACAGAATGCCACGAAGACCATAGGTGCGTATTTAGTCAGGTTCCGAGATCTCTGAGAAAACTCGGGATCGTAAGGTTAAAAATAACCTGAAAGGACTTGAGTGAATTGCCCTTGGGAAATGTGGTCTGTTCTTTAATACACAGATAGGGATGTTTTGCTTAAAGGAAGCCATTTGTATATAGCACATTCACTCCCTTCTTTGTCTTTGCTTCTATCGTAAAGATTCTTACCGGAACATATGTATCTGCAAGACTGCTCTCCTACGCAAGATACGTACAATAGCTGAATCAGATGTACATTGTTGACATGCTTTGCTAAGCTTCTGTTGTTAATCACTGCTGGTGTTTTTCCTGAAAACGTATATAAGAAGATGTACAATAAACCTCGGTGCCTTCAGCTGTGGACTCGGGGCCTCCTGTGCCTCGCTATACTGTTGTGTCTTTTTCTCAGTTGCTTGGCCGCCCCAGGTCCACAGCCCTTTGAGGTCGACATAGACCCATATTTCTAAGTGAGAAGATTAAAACCTTATTTGATATGAGGGAACTTATGTCTTTTTTTTTTCCTACTAAGGTAATGCAAATATTATGTGCACACCCTGCCAATGAAAGCCAACCTAGTGAGCTTGGATAATGGCTCTCAGTGCACACCAGGTTCACTACATATTTTCAAGGAGGATGTCTCAGTTATAATATCAACTTTATGGCAAGGATATGGGATAATAACAGACCACTAAGGGATTGACTATAACCACTTTTTTTTTTTCACATAAAGTCCTCAGGATATGGTCCCTCCAAAGGGAAACAGCAAAATCTTTAACTGTTATAGCTCTACTCTCTTTTTTATCTTCACATCTCTGTAAGTCTTGATTTAGGCTAAATGCATCATTAATCTTTAACATATCCACCTAAGAACACAATTAAAGTCAAATAGAATAATGAGTGGCATTACAAGGAATACAAAGTAGCACACTCAAGAATGGAATCAACTATTCCATATGCTGCATAATTACACACACCCACTAACTTGCAAAGAGCCAGTTCTAGGGGAAAAAAAATGAACTCTTTGATGAGTAAGAGTCAGAATATGTTAACTAGTCAGTTGATTTGGGAACAAAGCCAAGAACCAGAAGGTTAGCTTGTAATGTTAAATCCTTTCAGGCATGAACTATACCTTGAAGTTTGATACTTATGGTTTATTTCTTGAGGTCTCTTATTTTGATTTCAGAAAACACGAGTTTAGTCACAGATGCGCTATTTACTAGTTGGGTAACATTGAGCCAAACTTGAATCCAACTGTCATATATGGGAGCTTGATTATATCATTGGTCCTCAGTCTTCATTCTGTATCAGAATCACCTGGAGGAGAGCCTGAGCACCACACGCAGAGATAAACTTTCCACTGGTTATTCCAAAGTGCAGTCACAGCTGGGAACCTACCACAGGAAATAATCTCCAAGGTTTCTCCTTGTCTACATCTAAGGTTTTCTATCTGTGTAGATGTCCTGATTTGGTTCTCAATACCAACATAGCATTGTTTCATAGAAGAGTACGTTTAAATGAATAATAGAATGCTTTGAAAAATAATTTTAAAAAAGTTATAGTCTTTTAATTCTACTGACATGATGAAGGCCAAGGAAATAAAGAAAAGAAAATATTTTGCTTCTGTTCCCTTAACAAAAAGAAAAGGCAATAGAGAGGAAAAAGAAAACAAAAGAAAGCATAAAAATCTACCCTCCATATGTTATCCTTCCTACTAGATAAATCAAGAAAAAACCCTGTAGAGGAAGAAACAACAATACTTTGAAATGGTATGCTTTTCTTTGTCTTTCTTTCAAACTATTCTTATATAACCTCATGTATTTAAAAAACTGTTTTTAAATCGTTTGATATATTCAAAATAGAATATAAAGCTTAGGAAACATTAGTTTATCTGTCACTCTTGGTTCCACTAAGCCAAATCAGTTACCCAGAAAAAATTCACGGGCTTATTTTAATCACCAGGAACTTGGCTCAAGTTTTATAGCTTTTCCTTCTAACCCCATAACCATACGGTTGCAAATAAATACAGTACACACATTCCCGGGGCGATCTCCACGAGGCCATTGTATTCCTCTCTTGACCAACAGCCCACACTCCCTCACCACCACACCACACAATCTAAGGAGAGGACAGGTACTCTGGACTGGTGAATAGTATGAAATCTTTATGCCCCAGATAGATCAAGGTTTTCTCCCAACCCACGACCTGTCAGATGACCATGGATCTTAGGCCTTTAGAGGACCGCAAACTTTAGGTTTCAGAAGGTGGACCTTTGCCTCAATTAGAATAGCTCCTTTTGTCTGGAAACTATTAAAATTTCCTTATTGGCAAAGTCTTTTCTCTCTCCACGATACAAGTAGAGAAGTAATGCACCTGCCTAAGCACTGTAATCAACACTTTTGCACCTATTGTTTAAAAGGCTCAGATTCCACAATCTAAGTATTAGTTTGCCTACTTAATACTTGAAGAAACTGTGACTTGGAAAGGTTAAATCATCTGTCATAGGTCCCGTGGCTTAGCTATGTGGCCAGACATGAAGTGCACTTCCCATCAGTTGTCCATCGGCAGCAAATCTTACCTTGTGGCTTGACACAATATGATTGTTTTTGTTCTGCTTTGAGTTGTTCTTTTTTCACTCTCCTTTCCATCAAACAGGCCTTGTGTCCCCTTCCTAACTTATGGATAAGAATCTTTTGGGTCCCAGAATGATGTGGAGTCTTTTTGCTTCTTGTGGGAGCTATTTAAGGCTCCAAAAGCAAATAGGGCCCATGATTGTCCTCTTTAATACTAAATATTTTCGAGGGAGATAAACACAGTAAACTCTACCATGACATGCGCTATGTGCACAGGTCAATAACGGACTCCTTTTTATTTCGTGACCAAAGTTGCATTTCTTTTTTTTCTTTTCTTCAATTATCCTAATGGATTTCATGATTACCAAGGTTGTTATCAAACTAGATTTTATTGGATAAGTAGTTTTCCTTCATATTTAAAATTAACTAGTTGTAGGCAAATGACCATGATAGTTGGTTTAAATAAAAATGATGTTCTCGGGGCGCCTGGGTGGCGCAGTCGGTTAAGCGTCCGACTTCAGCCAGGTCACGATCTCGCGGTCCGGGAGTTCGAGCCCCGCGTCGGGCTCTGGGCTGATGGCTCAGAGCCTGGAGCCTGTTTCCGATTCTGTGTCTCCCTCTCTCTCTGCCCCTCCCCCGTTCATGCTCTGTCTCTCTCTGTCCCAAAAATAAATAAACGTTGAAAAAAAAAAATGATGTTCTCAGTTGACAGGATGATTTAATTCCAGCCAAAAGCAAAAGTATTGCTTATTTTAATTCATGCATTCTTTGTTTCTGAAAAAAAAAATTACAGTAAAACCTTGGATTACGAATAACTTGTTCTGCGAGTGTTCTGCAGGATGAGCAAATATTTCTAATAAATTTTAACGTGATAAATGGGTGATATCTTGTAATACGAGTCTACCTGACATCAAATGTCACATGATCACAACTGAGCCCATGGTCTCTCTCTCTCTCTCTTTCTCTCTTGCTGGGGGATTGTGGGTGATTGTCCCCCATGCTTGGATGTTCAGTCTCAGGCCATAAGATTTGGCAGAAATCAGTGATTTTTCAGAATGTTGGAAGGTGCCCACAACTGGCCCTCATGTACTTTTTGTCTCTTCAAAGCACCTTTGGACAGTCCTTTGCTTTTCCATACAAGAGTAAGCTTAGGGATGCTTTGCCTCCTTGGAGGTCAGACTGCCTACAGATATAGACCCTTTCTTCTGCTGCCTTATTGCCAGTTACATTAAATAAAGTATATGACAAAAGTTTATTAATACTGTACTGTAGTCATCATCTGTGAGACTGTATACAATTGCCCCCAGGTAGAAAAAAGCCCATTGAGCCAACAGATAGCAGTGATTCATCAGTGAGAGTGAAAGTCGCCCTGCACAGTAACCCTCCTGTCTCTTGTCTCCTTCACACCAGCCACAAAGGTTTACAAAGGTATAAGTGCAGGTTAATTTGTTTATTTTTCTTTATATTTTATATTTTCTTTATCATTTTATATTATATTAAAGTATTGTGATCATTTTTACATGAATATTTTTGTGTTGTGGAACGAAACATCTGAGTTTCCATTATTGGAAATTCGCTTTGATATACAAATGCTTTGGATTACAAGCATGTTTCCAGACCAAATCATGCTTACAAACCAAGGTTTTATTGTAGTTAAAGTTATATTGGAAATTGATCGAGATGTCTGAAGTTCCAAATATTCTGGAATAGACCTATTGTTGTAATGTTTCCTTGACCAGAGGCTCCTATAGAATGTGTTATTATTGTAACCATAATCTTTATTGTTTGACCTGATAAGGGCTTTTATTTCATAAGTATGATTTCTCACATTAAAAGGATTCCTCTCCACTAACAGCATTGTTTCCCTAGTATGAGTTTCGCATGCGGTATTTTAAGTACTAATGACAGCAGCTACTTTAATTGAACAATTACTGTTTTTGAAGCACTGTGCTAAGAACTATTGCATAATCCTGCTGCTAAATCCTTTCAACAACGCTGAGAGACAAATATTATTGAATTCATTATACACATGAAGAAATACAACCAAGAATGAGCAAGATCGGTGTTAAACCGGATCTTTTTGACTTTGGAGTTTGAAACCTTTACAGAAGCACGCTGCAGTCTCTCACCCACTTTGTTGTTCCTCCAGTCTGAGTGATTTTCACATGGCATTGATGTTACCCTGTCTCTCTTTTACTGAAAAACTCAGATCGCGGTTTTTCACACCCCTACAGAGAACTAGTTGCAAACAACCCTTCTTGCTTGTTTGTTTTTCATACGTGGGACTTTCACATGCCAAAGAAAAAAATATGTAAGCTCTGGAAACTGTCATGGCTTATGGATTTGTTTGTCTTTGTCATTTTTTAGATGGATATAGTTTCCCTTCCTCGAAGGTTGATTGAAAATGCGTTTTCATTAACATTTTTTGTTATGGTAGTGTTCTGATTAAAATTAAATGGCAAAGAGTAAGGAATTTATCACTCAAAACTTGAGTCTAATTACTCCAAATGATTGAGAATAGACTTTATGAGTAGTAATTGTCAAGAAAAAAAAAAGGACTAACTAATTTGTAAGAAAAGGCAGCGTTTTAGAAAAATTCCTTCCTTTGAGCTCTGAGGTTTTGCCTATGTCTGACAAATCAAGGGGCTTTAAACATTATCTCATGTATTCAAACTACCTATGTATGTTAGCATTTGAAAAATCTGTACTGCCATTCCTTCATTAATAAAAATATCAACTGATTTTGCAGCAAATTTCCATAGCATTAAAGCAGAGTAATAACTACTTCTAGAAGTAAATGATAAAATTTTCTCTTTCAAAACCACAAAAGTGACTTCTCTACAGGTTCCTAAGATAGTTCTTAAATCCAAAATTAGAGTATATTATCCCCACTAGATTTTTTAATCCACTGCATGGCATTTTATAATTTTGTCTTTTTTTTTCTAACCCCCTTAAAGACAAGCAGTAGAGTAAGTGAAATTTGTCTATGTCCTAGTTTCCACTTCCCTCTTATCCTACAAATCACACCCCTCTGTCCCCAGCTGCCCATTTCTCTCTGGACAGCTCTGAGCGAGTGGCCACGGACTGTTTGAAGAACACTTCTGGTGGGGTTATGCAAATTGTGTCTGCCAATTTAACCTAACTGAGCACACAGGAACCTGAGGAAGGGCAATAACCAGAAGAAGAATGGTATTTTAGGAATTTCTAGGAAATAGAACAGAGAGACTGACATGCAACCTTCTACCCATCACTCTATTTTTCACTTCTGATTCTAAGAAATTTGACCTCTAGATCAGACATTATCCCTTGAGGTATAACTGTTCATAAATGACACTATCAACTACCATTACTTGATGAGGTTTTTGGGGTGATCATGAGTTCGTGGGTCCAGAGCCGATGGCCAAGAAAGAATTCTTGAAGACATCTTTGGTGCAAAAGGTTGATTTTATTGAAGTGCGAGGACAGGACCCAGGGGCAGAAGGAGCTGCCTGGGGCCATGAGGAGAGACTGGTTATATACTATGGAGTTAGGGGAGGTAAACTCCAGAGGAACTTTCCAGTTCGATATTCATATGGTAAAGAAGACTTGCACATAGTGGAGGTCTAGCCACTCTCAAGCGAGGGTTGTTTTTCCCTTTAGCAAAACATTAGCATTAAGACTGTGGGCAGTTCCTGGAGAAACGTTTTACTCTGCCAGACTCAAGTATTTGTCAATGGGCTGCAGGTTATAAGGAAATCGAGTTCTATTTGCCAGTTTCTTCTCCCTTTGTTTCCCACATCACTGTGGAGGGGTGATGGAGACTTAGGTCCTGCGGGACTATGATCTCTATCAGTTAACCATTTATTTCCCCCCTTTCCTTTGCTCTTGGGCGGCCAGGAGTGCCTGAGGAATATCACACATATCCCACCTGGGGCAGAGGGTTGTTTGTGGTGTGTCAGCTTGCTTTAGGCTCCCTCATCATTATTTGTAGTGATTTAACTTCACCAAGCACAGATTCACCACTGGGGATGTTGACTTTCCCTTTATGAGTTAGCAGTTTACCTTCAGTTCAGAGGAAAATACCTAATACGTAAAAGGATATCCTTATTTACCTGTGGTTTTGTGGGGTTTTAAAAAGTTTTTATTTAAATTCTAGTTAATGGGGCACCTGGGTGGCTCAGTTGGTTCAGCATCTGACTCTTGATTTTTAGCTCAGGTTATGATTTCAGGGTTGTGGGGTTGAGGCCCCGCGTCTGGCTTGTGCTGGGCACGGAAGCTCCTTAAGATTCTCTCTCCCTCTCTCTCTGCCTCTCTCTACTCGCATTCTCTCTCTCTCAAAAAAAAAATACATAAGTAAATAATAAATGAATAGATATATATAAATAAATTATAATTAGTTAACATCTACTGTAATATTAATTTCATGAGTAGAATTTAGTGATTCATCACTTACGTATAACACAAGGTGAGTTTAAAGATCTGAGTCAAGAAAGGTGGAGTAGAGGCCATTTCCATGTTCTTACCAAGTTGTTACTTTCTACCCAAAACATTATTACTTTTGGTACTAGTAAGTTTTACAATACAACATGAAAAAAAACTAACCATGTCAGGCTCTGTACCAGGCGTGGAACCTGCTTGGGATTCTCGCTCTCCCTCTTTCTCTACCCATCCCCTGCCTGCACTCTCTCACTCTCTCTCTTGAAATAAATAAAATAAACTTAAAAAAAAAAAACCCTCATCTGTAAGTCATTTGTCCTCTAAATGTTGGAACATTTATATTTGGGAATTGTCATGTTACATTTTTCCACAGGTAATTATTCAGTAATATTTATTTGCTAAATGCATACAAATGAAAAATATTGAAATTGAGCAATGAGAGCTAGTAATACATAACATTTTTATTGAACTATTAAAGTGAATGCACCCTACACACGCAATCAGTTGTATTCCTACACACTAACAATGTACTATCGGAAAGAAAATTAAGAAAATAATTCCATTTGCAAAACACCAGAAAGAATAAAATAATTAGAAATAAACTTTACTAAGAAGGTAAAAGACTGGGGCGCCTGGGTGGCGCAGTCGGTTAAGCGTCCGACTTCAGCCAGGTCACGATCTCGCGGTCCGTGAGTTCGAGCCCCGCGTCAGGCTCTGGGCTGATGGCTCAGAGCCTGGAGCCTGTTTCCGATTCTGTGTCTCCCTCTCTCTCTGCCCCTCCCCCGTTCATGCTGTGTCTCTCTCTGTCCCAAAAATAAATAAACGTTGAAAAAAATTAAAAAAAAAAAAGACGGTAAAAGACTAAATTAACAAACCATTGATCAAAGAAGTTAAAACAAGACATAAACAAATGTAAAGATGCCTGTGTTCCTGGATTAGGATACTTAATATTGTTAAAATGTTCATACTACCAACACTGACCTACAGATTTAATGAAATCCTTATCAAAATTCCAATGGTATTTTCACTGGAATAGAAAAGAAAAATTCTAAAACATGTGGAAACACAGCAGACCCCAAATAGCCAGAACAATCTTGAGAAAGAACAAAGAAATCACACTTTCTGATTTTAAAATATATTACATAGTAATAAAACATTATGTAATTAAAACAGTATAGTATTGGCATAAAGAAAAGCACGTAGACAAATGTAACAGAATAATGAACCCAGAAATAAATCCATGCATATATAGTCAGTTGATTTTCAACAGGATACCAAGGAAAAACAATGGAGAAAAAATACTCTCTTCATTGAATAGTAATGGGAATATAGGATATCCACATGCAAAATAATGACTTAGGATCCATATATTACACTATACATAGAAAGCAACTCAAAATGAATTTCTTTTTTTTCTTTTAAAGTTTAAATTTTTTTTTTCATGTTTATTTTTGAGAGAGAGAGAGAGAGAGAGCATGAATGGAGGAGGGGTGGAGAGAGAGGGAGACACAGAATCTGAAGCAGGCCCCAGGCTCTGAGGTGTCAGCACAAAGCCCAACGTGGGGCTCAAACCTACGAACCGTGAGACCATGACCTGAGCTGAAGTTGGACGCTCAACTGACTGAACAACCCAGGCACCCCTCCTTTTAAAGTTTTTATTTAAATTCCAGTTGGTTAACATACAGTGTAACATTAATTTCAGGTATAGGATTTAGTGATTCATCACTTACATACAACACCCAGGTCTTATCACAACAAAAAGTGAATTTCTTAAAAGTAAAACCTGACACTGTAAAGCTCCTAGAAGAAAATATAGAGGAAAATCTTCATGACATTGAACTTGGCAACAACTTCATGACTTTTACTCAAAACAAAGACAACAGAAGCAAAAAATATATACGAGGTGTTGTATCAAATTAGAAAGTTGGTACATAGCAAAGGAAACAACCAACAGTGAAAAAACAACCTGCTCTATGGGAGAAATTATTTGCAAACCATCTATCATATCAGGAATTAATTCATAAAATCTATAAAGAATATTTGGAACTCTAACAACAACAACAACAACAACAAACAACAGAAGGAGTTAATTCACAAAAACAAAACAAACAGAACAACAAACCAAAACAAAAGAAAGAGCTAATTCACAAAATCTATAAGGACCATTTGGAACTCCAACAACAACAGAAACAACAACAAAAACAACAAGCTAACAACCTGATTTAAAAAAAATATATACTGGGGCGCCTGGGTGGTGCAGTCGGTTAAGCGTCCAACTTCAGCCAGGTCACGATCTCACGGTCCGTGAGTTCGAGCCCCGCGTCGGGCTCTGGGCTGATGGCTCAGAGCCTGGAGCCTGTTTCCGATTCTGTGTCTCCCTCTCTCTCTGCCCCTCCCCCGTTCATGCTCTGTCTCTCTCTGTCCCAAAAATAAATAAACGTTGAAAAAAAAATTTTTTTTTTTAAATATATACTAAAAATCTGAATAGGCATTCTTCAAAGAAGATATACAAGTGGACAAATATTTGAAAAGATACTCAATGTCACTAATCATCAGGGAAATGGAAATTAAAACCACAATGAATTATTACCTGTTAGGTTGGCTACTATAAAAAAAAAAAAGAAAGGAAGAAAAGGGAAAACAAACAAACAAGCAAACAAATGTCGGTGAGGATGTAGACAAATTGGAATCCTTGTTCATTTTTGGTGAGAAGGCAAGATGATACAGCCACTAAGGAAAGCAGTGTGAAGTTTCCTCAATAATTATTATTATTATTTTTTAATTTACCATATGATCCAGTTCTCATATCTGGCGTTTCATCCAAAAGCTTTGATATCAAGATCTTGAAGATATGTTAGCACCCCAGTGTTCATTACAGCCCTCTTCACAAATTCTGAAAACAATCTAAATGTCTATTGAAAAATACACCAATAAATGATGAACATACATATAGTGGAATAATATTCACCCTTAAAGAAAAAAAGAAAATCCTGCCATACGACACAATATGGATGGACCTTGAAGATATTTATGTGACTCAAACTAATAAATCATAGAAGAACAAATACTATATGACCTCATGTATGTCGGTTTGGCTTTTGGCTTTGTCCTGCAAGGCTGAGGATGGCGGAAAGGATTACTCAAGACTCCACAAGTCAAGAGACATGAGAGGGAGGCTAAGGGAAGTCTGAACTGCTCTGAAGCTCCCGTATTTATTAAGCATACCTTTAAGGAAACATGGTTCAATACGTCAGTGGGCTATGTCCCAGTAAGAACATATAGAAAACATGCAGAAAAAAAAGGCATTCCCAAGACTACAAAGAGCAGATGCACGGTGGATAATAAGATAATATATTCCATAGATAACATGGTCTAAGGAATTCATGAGCACAGGCAGGACCCAAACCCTAGATATACATTAACTAGATACCCGCCTCTGTTCTCAGCAAGGCCAGAAAGCAGTGTTCTGCTTTGCAATGCATTCCCTCTAATCTCCTAACCCAAGACATAGCTATTTGATTTTCCACACACTTACATGAGGTATTAAAAATAGTTAAATTCATAGAATCAAATAATGTAATGGTGGTTACCAGAGGTTGGGAGAGGAGAAAGTAGTGAGTTTCTAATCAACAGGCTTCAAGTTTTAATTATGCAAGATGAATGTGTTTTTGAGATCTATTGTACAACTTTGTGTCTATAGTTAAAAATACTCTATTATATACTTAATTTGTTGAAAGAGTAGATCTTACGTTAAATGTTCTTACCACAGAAAATAAAATGTTTTCACTTATACAACAAAAAATAAAAACTTTAGAAGTAAATGATCATGCACGCTTGATGTTACATGCAATATATCATCTATGATAACAAATGTGAGGATACTGAATTTTTCCCAATAAAAGGCAGACATCACTAGAATAGGTGAAAACAAAGCCTGAGAGCAGCTATGTATGGCCTGTATGAAAGATATCTAAAACAAAGTTTTAAAGATTAAATAATAAAATATAAGGCAAGTGCTTGTAAAAATAAAGCAAATGAGGAAATACTAATATCAGAAAATGTGTATTTAAGATTAAATACATCAAATGAGATAAAGGATACTTTAAAGATAAAGATGAAATTTTTGAAGAATACAGACTGCCATGAGCTATTTCATCCATGTCAAAGAAGTCAATATATAATGCCAAAAAGAAAAGTGAAGATACGTGGGGGTTGATACACACACATAGCACATATGCAAATTGAGAGAGAAAGAATTTTACCCTTCCCCCTAAATTCCTCTCATTGTGCATGTTATTTTTTTTATAAAAATCAATGATGCACTAGGTCAAAAAGAAAATTTAAACAAAATATTTAAAGATAACATATCCTGTTATCATAGCCAGTGTAATTAGAAAAAGTTAAGTTGGCAAGAAGACTCTTAACTACTCAGCTACAAGAAACACATCAATGGCCAATTCTCAAATCAAAGAAATATCTAAACGAAAAAATAAATAAAACCCAGAAAACAATTAAGAGGGTACTATTTCATTTAAGTCCTTGAATTAATTTTGAGAATATTTGTTTTAATAAGAATTAGTACAATTTGTCCTAGTAATTTTTTTTTTTTTTTTGATTTTGCCATTTCCATGCATGCAATAGTCTAATTTCATCAAAAGTGATGCAGGAAACAGAGGCAAAGGAAAAAAAAATTTCCTTGCTGCCTACAGCCCACTGACAAGTCCTTGAAACAGGCAGAGTGACATTTCTCTACGAGCTCAGCTGCCTTGATGATGACACTTTGCAAAGGACAAAATGGAATCTTAGCTTAAGGTTATCTCGACCCCCTAGGATCCTGCAAGTCTGCTTTGACATACAAAAATTCCTTCTGGAGGAGTGCCTGGGTGGCTGAGTTGGTTAAGCATCTGACTCTTGCTTTCAGCTCACATCATGATCTCACATCTCCCGAGATCAAGCCCCTTATGGGCTCCTCGCTGACAGTGAGTGTGGAGCTTTCTTGGGATTCTGTCTCTCTGTCTCTCTCTGCCTCACTCCCCACCCCAGCTCCTGCTCTTTCTCTCTCTAAACAAACAAACAAACAAACTTAAAAAAAATTCTTTTGGAAACTTCCTGTATCTCTGCATAAGATATATGTTGGCAATCATACTCCAAGCTTATGGTCCCTTGATATACTCAGTCCCATGACTGAGTTTTTACTACACAGTAATAAATGACCTTTCCTAACACCGCTTAGCCCTTCAAAATCCTGGAAACTTTGTTTCCAAAGTACCTTAGAGACTTATGTTAATCCTAAACACCTTCCAACTTGGAGGTATATACTCAATCACCTCTCACAACCCCAGTGCAGTTCTTTCTGTCCATGGGTCCTGTTCCCGGTCTTTAATAAAGCTACCTTTTTGCACCGAAGACATCTCAAGAATTCTTTCTTGGTCATCGGCTCCAAAAACCCAATACTTCAAACCACGTCAAAAGGGATTTATGGTGATAACATCATCTTTTTTTTCTCATTCTTAATGTCTATTTTTTCCTTGTGAACGTAATCCAATTCAAGAAATCTAGCAACATAATTTGTTACAGAAATTGGAAGCACATAATAGAATAACAAGACATACTGAAACCCCATCCATTAAAATTGTTCAGCCGTTTACTAATGACATTTCTGAATAAAAATGAAAATTATAAAAATACTTAAAGCCACAAGAATAACTTTCCAAAAATCTCAGTAGGGAATAACGAATTCTAGAGTATTAAAACCCTATCAACGGAATTCATGGTATAGACATAGAAGCAGAATGTTCCCCCTAGATCAGAGCATTTGTTTTTGGCAGTCTGATAAGGGTGGGATGTGGGTTATGTTGCTAGTCATCACTGTTTGTGATAAACATGACTTTGAATTTGTGAATTACATCCGGCTTGGGTGGAACTATAAATATTCTATGGGCAAGACATAGCTAGGGCTTCCCTCAATGTGGTGAGACTTGTGATTGGTATTTTCCTGGTGGAGTTGCTGGAAGCTACTCTCCTGAAGGGTCACCAGAGATATTGGCTCCTAAGGGGTATAAGACATCTAAGTTTAGACACTTCCTCTATCTGCTGAGTGTGAGGATTAGTCCCTCACACACGAGCTCTTTCCTGTAGAACCAAAGTGATACCCATAGACTACTTCTATGGAAAATAAATGCCTCACATTTCCTTGCTAGAGCACTGTGATGTTGTCTTAAGTTCTGCTGAGCATTTTGGTGCAAAGTGTGCCTGTGATAGTCTTCTGACTTTAAATGGTGTTTGGGAACCTAATATGTAGTTAAATACTTTCCTTGTGTCTTTAGTAAATAAAGAACATACATTTTTGGTACAGATTCGAGAAAACTACTACTTTTGCCAATGAAATCCTTTTAAAGCTAAAGAAAACTCAAGAAGTTCTAGTGAAAAATAAATTAGGTGTGCCTGGGTGGTTCAGTCAGTTGAGTGTCCAACTCTTGATTTAGGCTCTGGTCATGATCTCACTGTTCATGGGATCAAGTCCTAAGTCAGGCTCGATGCTAACAGCATGGAGCCTGCTTGGGATCCTCTCTCTCTCTCTCTCTCTCTCTCTCTCTCCTCCTCCTCTGCTTGTGCTCTCTGTTTTCCTCAAATTAAATAAATAAACATTCATAAATAAATACATAAATAAATTAGAATTAATGAGGGAAATTCCATTAAGTTGTTGGCTATCATATAAATATATTAAAAATAAAAGCACGGGGGTGGCTCAGTCAGTTAAGTGTCTAACACTTGATTTCAGCTCAGGTAATGATCTTATGGTTTGTGACATTGAGCCCTGCATGGAACTCTGTGCTGACAACATGGAGCTTGCTTGGGATTCTCTCTCTCTCTCTCTCTCTGCCCTTCCTCCCCCCCACCACTCTCTGTCTCAAAATTAATAACTAGACATTAAAAAAAAAAAAAGAAAAGTAATAGCACTTCAATTCCAGTAAGGAAAAAGATATGGAGAAAATATTCCTTATCCATTAACAACAAAACTTTTAAAATACTTAGTGATAATTTTTTTTTTTTTAGTTTTTGAGAGAGAGAGAAAGACAAAGTACAAGTGGGGGACAGGCAGGGATATAGGGAGACAGAATCTGAAGCAAGTTGCAGGCTCTGAGCTGTCAGCACATACTCAGACGTGGGGCTCAAACCCACAAACTGTGAGATCATGACCTGAGCCGGTCAGAGGCTTATCTGACTGAGCCCCCCAGGCGCCCCGATGAGCAAACATTCCTAGTAACTTTTAACTTGATACACGAGTGATGTCTTGCAATATGAGTAGCACATGACACTGAACATCACATGATCACAGCTGAGACAATGGTTCTTGAAATTCACTTTGATATACAAGTACTTTGGATTACAAGCGTGTTTACGGAACAAATTATGTTCATAAACCAAGGTTTTACTGCAACTCTAAAATAATATTGGAAGAAATAAAACCATTCATTCATTCATTCATTCATTCAATATTATTGAACATATAGTAGGGTAAGCAGGGTATTGTTATCAGTTTATGAGATCCAACATATAAACAATAAAAGGAGAAGAAGAAATACTCTTGCCTTTGAGGATCTTATGGGTGAGTTTGGGCCACAAAATTCAAGAATTCAAAATTTAAACATAAATGATAAGTACTATGGAATAAAATAAATTTAAGTAAATTAAAGATAATTGGGAGTGAGGCTATATCAGTTTTCTACTGACATGGAACAAATTACCGTACCATACGCTTTTGCCATGAATTAGTGGCTAAAAACAACATGCACATATTGGGTTTTAACATGGTTTAGCTAAGTCCTCTGATCTAAGTCTTGCAAAACTACTCCCAAAATGTCAGTTGTGCCGCAGTGTCATTGAGTCTTAGGGTTCTTTTCCAGGCTCCTTTGTTGTTAGCTGAATTCATCTTTGCATTTGTAAGACTGAGGCATTGACATCTCAGAAGTCCCCTTCTATTCACTGCCAAATAAACAGCCCTCCCTGAAACATGAAAGTTTTCATCTGTGATGCCAGTAGAAGATCATCTCTGGTTTGGAATCTCTCTCTTCAAAGAAAGGTTAGACTCTGTCATAAAGAGCTCACATTATAAGTTGGTTCTACAGAAGATAATCACCTGTTGATTAATTCTATATTGAACGGATAGAGAATTTAAATACATCTGCAAAATCCCTTCACCATTGCTATTTAATCTAACCTCATCACAGGAGAGAAATCACATCATCTTAAAAAGTCGGGCCCCATATTTCCAGAAGATAAAGAAGCAGGGCACAGCACCAGGGGGGCAGGAATTCCAGAGTTCTGCCTACCACACATACAGAGTGCTTTTCAAAATTCAGGAGCATCATCAGGCTTAGACGTGTGAGCAAAACATTTAAGTAGCTGAGGAAGTTAACCACGCATATGTCTTGGTGAATATCAGTCATGAGCATGTGTGGTGTGTTATGTTTGAAGAACGTCAGAGAGATCTACTTTTCTGGAGCAGAATGTGTAGGAAAGAAGCATGTTGGAAATTCAGAAATGAAACAGAGTCTTAGAGGCTATGCTAAAGACTCTGGATTCATTGACTCTGAGTAAACCAGGGAGACATTTCACTCAGGGTTTCAAGGACTGAGTCAGGAGAATAAAGAACACATTGTATGATTGCCTAAGAATATCAGAAACCTTCCGGCCTTTATGACCTCTTGGAAGATCATGAAGTTTAATTCGTAGCAAGTACCATTAGATTGAATGTCTTCTTTCCTCCAGTGCCAGTCCTCATCAATAGTATAAGGTCCAGGTAGGTGAAAAGATGGATATAATCAGGTTTGAGGTAATGCCAAAGGAAACGATGAAATGAGATATTGGCAGAGTAAATAGAAACGCAACAGAAATGAAATGTACTAGAGTGATTAAGATAATTAGACACAGAGTTTAAGTCGTATAAAGGATGAGCAAACTGCAAACAAAGAGTGAGACCAAAAAAATGATGGTACTCATAAAGTGATCTGACGTACGGAAATGTAATAAAACAAGTTGTCATAAAATATAAAAATGTGAGATGTCTTTGGATGTAAAGATTTAACATGATAAAATTCTTGACTCTGGGAGGGGTGCCTGGGTGGCTCAGTTGGCTAAGCTTCCGATTTTGGCTAGGTCATGATCTTGCGGTCCGTGACTTCGAGCCCCGCATCAGGCTCTGTGCTGACAGCTCAGAGCCTGGAGCCTGTTTCAGATTCTGTCTCTTTCTCTCTCTGCCCCTCCCCCACTCGCACTCTGTCTCTCTCTCTCTCTCTCTCAAAAACAAATAAACATTAAAAATAATTTTAAAAACTCAGCTCTTCTATTGCTTGATACCCCTTGCAAGATCTCAATGCCACACGTGGGTAATTGTACCATATTGGACATTGCGGAAGTTCCATCACTGCAGAAAGTCAGTTGGAAAGAGCCATGGGATAGTGTTTTAGGTTCTGGAGATAGACTAGTAAACAAAATGATACAATCTCTGACTACATCTCGCTTGTATTCTACAGAATGCTAAGAAAAATGTAACCTAATTTTTGAAAAATAAATATAAAATATATCCATAGGGATGAGTATGTATTCAAATGTATATCTTTAAATATGCTAATTTACACCTATATAAACATGGAGAATCATACCTTTTAACTTGAGTTACCAGCCTGGGTGAGAGATATTGGCAAAACAAAGTAGAAAACAGCACATAAACAGAAGAGGATTTTTAAAATAATATCTAAAAATCACATCATATCACTATGCTTATGAATTTACATAAAATAACATGTTTTATGTAAAAAATGATTTCAGAGAACAAAAAATAAGAGTACAACGTGATGATTTCCAGTTTAGTCTTCAGTTATGACAATTTTTGCATGAGAAATATACGGAAATGTATTTTTTCTTAGGCAGCTATAAAATGCAAGACAAAGAGCTTAGTTTCGTTACTAATAATACGTTTCCCCCAAATTATAGGTATTGTGACTTTATTGATGCATGGGTGATGTGAAAAAATTTGGTTGTCCTTTCGTGCAATGTAGAAATTATAAACATGATACTATTTCAATGAAAGATCATTCATAATTCATAATTTTTAATATTTAACAGATTTTTACCATGTGGTTTAATAAGGTAAAGACGCAAACTGGGAAAACATAGGGCAAAAAAGTGTTTATTTCCAGCAGATAGAAAAACAAAAATGTGATGTCACATATTTCTGCTCAAGAAAAATTAGATATGATAAAGTTTTATTTATTTATTTATTTATTAATTTTTTTTAAACGTTTATTTATTTTTGAGACAGAGAGAGAGCGAGCATGAACGGGGGAGGGGCAGAGAGAGAGGGAGACACAGAATCGGAAGCAGGCTCCAGGCTCTGAGCCATCAGCCCAGAGCCCGACGCGGGGCTCGAACTCACGGACCGCGAGATCGTGACCTGAGCTGAAGTCGGCGCCCAACCGACTGCGCCACCCAGGCGCCCCTGATAAAGTTTTATTGAAAGCAACAGAAAACTTGACAGATCTCTAATTCAAAGTACTATTTCTGAGGAAGTCACACCTTGGCTGACTTATTCGGAAAACGGTATCTTTCCCTTTTGTTGAAGACAGTACAAAAGAGAAGATGATTCCTTCTCATAACTAATCCAAATGCTTAATTTCTAAATCTTCTTTTCTCTGGAGAACAACCCTCTTTCATCTAAGCATAAGTCTGACTTCTGATGATAAAAAGTGGTGGCTTGGTTCAGAGGAAGACTCCTTCTGAGAAAAATAATAAAATTTGGATAACATACAGAATATCAGTCTGAGAGGATTAAAGAGCAAGGTTCAAGGCAGCTATGTTGGATGTGGCGAGTAGGGATGGGTCATGACCCCGAAAAGGAGTAAAATTATCTACAGCTTTATTATACATGCCTGACATTCTCTGCCACTTTTCTGCTTGGATCATTTGCCAATCTGTAAGCTCTGTGAGTTGTAGAAGTTCAGGAGATATTGGTGGCCCAGAGGCTTTGGCATTTTCCCCAAAGTTGGCAGAAAAACCTTCGTGTTCAGAGCTACAGGTATTAAAGGACCAGGTATTAAAGGACCAGGATTAAAAAAAAAAATTGCAAAGAAGTAAATGCAAATTTGCACCACTTTTTACCTTTAGGCAAATGCATACACTCGAGTGTCTGGAAAACTAAGAAGAAAGCAACAGATAAGACGCTAAAAATCTCAAAAGAGCTGTCAGGAGGGTTAAGGTGTTAAGAAAAAGACAAAGAAAAAATGAAGTTTAAATCCTGCCAAGAAAGGGAAGGAGTTTGTGCAACAATGCATGTTTCAGATGAGACCTCTCAAATACTATTTCCAAGAGACTGAAGCGAATTGAACAGTCCTTACAAAAACTATAATGTAGCCTGGAAACATGCCGGGTCCTGATGAATCAAGATGATTTTCCCTTACACTGCTTACTATATATGTATCTTTATCTCTCCCTCTCCCTTCCTATCTCCCTCTATGTATCTATCTATGTATCTATCTATCTATCCATCTATCCATCTATCTATTTATCTATCATCTACCCACCTGCCTACTTATCTACTTATCTATCTAACTTTCCATATCCTTTCTACTATAAATGATACAGAGCTGGACTGATTAATAAAGAAACTTCAGGTCTATGTTTTCACCATCGAAGTCTTTTAAAATACTTAAGAGGGAAATATATCCAAGAAGACAAAAAGACTTCATTTTTAATTATGATTATGATTATGATTATTAAGTAGTGATTCAAAACATGAAAGTCATTTGGGGATATTGTGGTACCTGGGAACATGCTTATGAATAATGAATTTGTTATATAGCCATTTGATCAGTTTCTATTTCTGATTATCTTAATGTTTTATTATTATAAGTTCTAGAAAAATAATATTGTTTTTGGTATGTCCAGAGAAGAAATATTCTTTGACAATAATCATGCTTAATAATCTCAACGGTGTGCTAGTTTTTTTTTTTTTTATTATTTTATTTTAGAGAGAGAAACAGAGAGAGAGAGCATGAGTGGAGGAGGGAGAGAGAGAGAGAGAGAGAACCTTAACTTAAGCAGGCTTCACACCTAGCAGGGAGCCTCTTGTGCAGCATCATCCCCCCACCCTGGGATCTTGTGTAAAGCCAAAATCAAGAGTTGGATGCTAAACTAACAGAACCACGTAGGTGCTCCAACACTGGAGTAGTTTAATGCTGCTACATGTTTACTTGGTTGTTAGTGTATTCACTAAATACAAGTTTTAAAATTATAAATTGACTTCTTGTAGTCCCTTATAACTTAACGAAAAAAAGGAATTTACATAAATTATTTTGATGGATCTATCCTGGAGCTGTATTACAGAATTGAGAGCTTTGTACAACTGTGCGTCCATTTATGCAAATAAGTGTTTATTAATTAGCTAACACATTGAACTTTATTACATTACATTTACAATCTAAACAGCAGTATTTTCGCATTACAAAATAAGGGTTTTTCAACTCTCATTCAAACATCAATTTTTAGGGTGTCTGGCTGGCTCCGTCAGTAGAACATGCAACTCTTGATCTCTTGGTTCTGAGCTCGAAACCCAAGTTGGGTGTAGAGATTCCTTAAAAATAAAATCTTAAAAAAAACAAAAAAACAAAAAATAAAAATACACCTCAATTTTCAATGGTCTAAAGGAATCTAAGTAGAAAGAAGAGGAAAACACTGAACAAATTTTAACAGCATATGAGAACACTCTCCTTTTATTGTTTCAACCATATATGTTATCTAATTTGAACATGAAATAATACTAAATTTGATAAATAGTCAATTCCTTTTTTTCAATAAGTTCAAAAATACAGCAAGTTTACATGAAGAAGGAAGTTGTAAATCCCATTAATCCTTATCATAAAGTTATATGATTCATGTTCCATGATTACCTTAAGTGTAAACCTGTTTACAAAGAAAAAAAATCAAAATCTTTGAATCCTGACAGCTGAGCTACTGACAAACTTTATATATATTTTTTCTCTTTCATGTAGATTTCCTTTTTCATTAAAATAGTGTGTTTATAATTATCCCTGAATCCACCTTGGAGAAGTTATTCAGACTTTCCTGATGTGACTGAAGGTTAAAAATATATATTAATTTTACACCAAATTTGGTTTTATTAGGACTCACTGCTGATTTGTGATATTTTATACCATTATATCTGAAATTATAGCATTTCTTGAAAAATCCTGAATCAATGTATATTTAGAGATAAAATTAACAAATCTATGTCCAAAAAAGAAAAAAAATATATGTAAGAATACATACCATGTCCAGATGAAAATAAGCTTTTGTAATGCAATGAATCTCGAGGATTTTTGGTGATAGACTTTCTAACATGTTGTGTCAGAATGCAATGGAAGAAGCCCTTTCAACTTTGAAAACAATCTGGGTTTGAATCACTGACTTGATTGGCTTGTAGACATATTGTTTTTAGTAACAGATTACCTTTCTTTCAAAGATGAGTATGGGTCAAAAGAAATATTAAGGTTAACTAACTACTTTAACAAATATTGCGTTACTCATTTTGTTACGACTCACCAAAACTTTTTTGAACACAGGGGTCCAAAGAGGCCTATCTCAAATATTAGGTACATATAAGAATTTCTAGAACTCCCTGAAGGAAAAATCACAATATAGTGAAAATAATTTGTTGAAAATGACACTAATCTAAAAATAAAACAATATTCATTGTAGTATTTTTAATATGGCCATAAATACGCATAACATCCAATAAGAGATGCTGAGTAGAGCTCAATATTCACTAGTTGGTCTTCTCCAGAGGATAGGAAGGAACCCTCTGATAAAGGATGGAGAGAACATCAGTTATGCGCTCCTTTATTCAGGAAGTTCCTTTCTTTCATTTCTCAGTTTCTCCAGTTCCTGTGGATCTTCTGAAGTATGGACTTATGGACTAATTATTCTTTAAATATACCAATCTGTGTTAAAAAGTGCACACACACACACATTCTTTTTTTCTTTTAATTTATTTTTTTAATCTCTATTCACTTTTGAGAAAGAGACAGAGCATGAGCAGGGGAGGAGCAGAGAGAGGGAGACACAGAAACTGAGGCAGGCTCCAGGCCCTGAGCTGTCAGCACAGAGCCTGACGCGGGGCTCGAACTCACGGACCGTGAGATCATGACCTGAGCCAAAGTCAGACGCTTGACCGACTGAGCCACCCAGGCGCCCTCCCCCCCAACATTCTTCTGTTTAAGTTCCTTGTCATTATTTAACATTAAAATATACTATTAATTTTTATTTTGTTGTCAACTTTGCAGAATAATAATAACATTTATTGACCTCAGTTGGTCAAATCCTCAAAAGCACTTAACGTGGATGATTTGTTTTAATGCTCAAAATAACTCTGTGAGGAAAGCACCATTATTCCAGTTCTCATTCTTCATTAAAGGAAACACAATCCGTGAAGGCAACGGCTCAAACTCACTCTAACCAGAAATTCCGAAGGGGATCTCCCACGTAAGCTATCTCACCCCTGCCTGTTACATCTGCTGGTAACCAACATTTGTTGACTTACAGACAGATTTGTTTGGGTTCATTTTAGTTGTATTTGTTTTATATTTTTCATAGAGTTTTGCTGCCCTCCAATGTGCTCTCCAAATTCCTAGCTCTCTGTTTGACTTATTGACACAGGTTATGTTTCTCTTTATCTCAGCAGTTCCCTATCTCTGACCTCGACGACTTCTGCCCGTGTCCATGCACTTCACCACTGTGCTTCCTCTGCTGCCGTCATTTTACACATGAGAGCTTTACAGAAAACAAAGTCATGTCTCTGTTGGAGCCTGTAACCTGAGCAAAAGAATCATAACCAATGGCATGGTGAAGTAAAACTTTTTTTTGCACACGTAACCAAAATTCTCTTATGTCTCCAATAGTTTTTCAGGGCTTTACTCCAAGGGGCTGCAGGAATACAGCTGATTATTGATTATATTTAATGAAAAAGTCGGTAACAGAAAATACTGTCATTCTCTCCAGATTTAAAAAAAAAAAAAGGTAGGGGGCTGATGGTTAAGGGTTAGTTCCTTTTTTTTCGCTTTTTGTAAAAATTTTAGAAACTTTCTCTACTTTGAAAACAGTATTCACTGTATATTAATCAATATTTCTACAATATATAGGATAAATCATCCTAACTTGCATCATCTACAGAAAAAAAATAGAGTCAGCCTTTATTATTTTAACATGGATGATTTTTACAAAATGATTCTGAAAGACATAAAGTGTATACATCACAATAATTTAAATTATTTGTTAACATCAATAAGCATATGAAGAGATGCTCAACATTACTAATTACCAGAGAAATGCAAATCAAAACCACAAAATGAGATACCACCTCACACTTGTTAGGATGACTATTATTATTATTATTAATATGTAGGCCTCACCCCCCCGCATGGAGCCCAACCTGGAGCTTGAACTCATGACCCTGAGATCAAGACGTGAGCTGAGATCAAGAGCTGGATGCTTAATTGACTGAGCCACACCAGGATGTGGAGATAAGGGAATCTCAGTGCTCGGTTGGTGCGAATGTAAACTGATGCAGCCATTGTGGGAAACAGTACGGAGCTTCCTCAAAAAATTAAAAACAGAACTGCCATTTACCCCAGCAATCCCATTTCTGGGTATATACCCAAATGAAATCAAATGAATACTTAAAATTTTTTAATTATTTGTAAAGATTGTAGGTTTTTTTTTTTTTTTTTTTTTGAGAGAGAGAGAGAGAGAGAGAGAGAGAGAGAGAATCTTAAGCAGGATCCATGCTCAACAAGAGCCCAACATGGGGCTCCATCCCAAGACCCTGGGATCATGACCTGAGCCGAAATCAAGAGTCCGATGCTCCACGGTCTGAGTCACCTGGATGCCCCTATATAATATAAATATACATATACATATACATATACATATACATATACATATACATATACATATACATATAAATATACATATAAAGAATATGAAATTTCATTGAGTTCTCCAAAAAATGTCATCTTTTCTTCACAGTCCATGGTGAATAAGATCCAGAAGTTTTCTTCGGTGGAGTCTGGTGTATCTGTGAGCCATACTTCTGCTGTGGCACTTAAGTACAGTGCTGTCATTAATCCTGTTTAAATCACCTCCTCCTTTTGCAAACACTCTGATCTCTATTACATTCATTGCAGCATAGTTACCAAAATCATAAAGTAAAACTTATTTGATTTATAAGACAACAGTGAATCTTTAAGCTAGGGGAAAAGGAGAACAAGGGGAAGAAAAGGAAAGAAAAAGAAAGGAAAGGAAAGGAAAGGAAAGGAAAGGAAAGGAAAGGAAAGGAAAGGAAAGGAAAAGAAAGGAAAGCAAAGGAAAGGAGAGAGAGAAGAGAATATAAACTCTTATATTCTTTAATTAGAGAATAAGGCGCCTGGGTGGCTTAGTCGGTTAAGCGTCTGACTTCGGCTCGTGTCATGATCTCAAGGTTTGTGAGTTTGAGCCCCATGTCAGGCTCTGTGCTGACAGCTCTGAGCCTGGAGCCTGCTTTGGATTCTGTGCCTCCCTCTCTCTCTGCTCATGCTCTGTCTCTCTCTCTCAAAACTAAATTAACATTAAAAATTTTTTTGGAAAAAAAAAGAACAAATAATTTTCTAGATATTCATGAATTATTTGATATGGTATAAGATGATTTTATGATAGTTTCCAGTTAAACATTTCATACTTCAGAGGTGCTTGGGTGGCTCAGTCGGTTAACTGTCCAACTTTGACTCAGGTCGTGATCTTGCATTTTGTGGGTTTGTGCCCTACAGTGGGTTCTGTGCTGACAGGTCAGAGCCTGGAGCCTGCTTCAGATTTTGTGTCTCCCTCTCTCTCTGTCCCTCTAACTCATATTCTCTCTCTCTCTCTCTCCAAAATAAATAAACACTAAAAATTTAAAAAATATATTTAATACTTCATTTTCTTCAAAAAAAGTATCTAGTGCTAAATGCCTTCATTTCATAGACTTTGACTTTGGGCACTTGGTTGTTCAAATATGATAGTATCTATAGAACTACGATTACTCTTCTTATCATTCGATTGACCCAGTGTGATATACACAATCTTTATTTTAAAATATGTTTTTTTAAATTCTATCCCCTTCCCATATTCCTACAATTCTCAATGAAATTAATTGTAATCTATAGCTAAGCTCAGTGCCTGAATATCATTAAACACTACAATGGTGTTGATTTAAAACATGTAATTATTTTTCCATGGTGTAAGAATTTCAGCTTTTCCTTAATATTCCTTAGTCAGTACTTAGTCTGTGAAATATGCTTACCAAATAGGGTCTAAAAAAAATGAAAATTTTCCTAAAAGTGAATATCATATATGTTTGCTTATTTTTTTTAAGTTAGAGACTTTAAGGGAGAAAGGAAAGCAAAAAAGGAAAAGGAATAATTCTCCTTAAGAGTAGAGGTCAATTACCTTTAAGTTTTGAACCACCTGGCTATTTCAAATGCTGCATCTACATCAACGTTATGTCATCTAGTAATTGTACATGGTCAGATAAAAGGAATGTGATCAGAATTCAGTATATCTAAAATCATTTTTTCCTTCAAAGGAGGGAAATAATAGAAGTGACAGAGGAAAAGTGCTTTGGTTACAAATATAATAATAAAAACTAGATAATTATATGCATGTCTTTTTTTTTTTTAAGTTCATGTGTTATTGTGTGTGTGTGTGAGAGAGAGAGAGAAAGAGAGACAGAGAGATTGAGAGAGAGAGAGACTGTGTGCACACATGAGTGGGGGAGGAGCAGAGAGAGAGGGAGACAGAAAATTCCAAGCAGGGTCTGCTTTGTCAGTGCAAAACCTGATGTGGGGCTCAAACTCAAGAACCATGAGATCATCACCTGAGCCTAAACCAAGAGTCAGATGTTTAACCAATTGAGCCATCTAGGCACCCCTTTGTCTTTTTTCTCAATCATTATAGTCTATTTTTTTTTTCTAAAACTGAACTGGTCAGATGTTCATAATGAGTCCATATAAACGTTTATGACATTACTAATTTATTATATTTGAATAATTTTATTCTTATCAACTTCTGAATCATATAAATTGTATATGTCAGCTTATGATAGAGTGATAGATATTGAGAAAGAGTAAATTTTTATCCTAGTTTTTCTGGTTCAGGACATCAGAGGAGGGTTAGTTGAGTGGTTCTGATTGGGGATCTTTTTTGAGGTTGCGTTGAGATACTGGCTAATACTGGAATATCTGCTTCCAAATTGGCCCACTCTTGTGGTGTTCAATGACAGAAGTCTCCAATTCTTTGCTACATGGGACTCTTCATGGCTATGTGACCAACCTCAGGTTGTAGTGGCTGATTTCCTACAGATTAAGACATCCCGTAGACGGAAAAATAATTTACAATGATTTCATGGCCTAGCCCCGATCACACGACCATATTCTGATAAACTGTTGGTACCACAGGTCAGCTCTATGGAATATGGGAGAGAACTTCAAAGGGGAGTGAATGGATACCAGAAGGTTACAATAATTTGGGACTCTTTCCCACACATCCAAAAGTCTTTGAATTGGGAGGGAACAATCTTCGTAGGGAAGAAAAAGCACACAGAAAAGCTATGGAACAGGAAAGAATTTGGCATTTTCAAAGTAGATTAAAAACAAACAAACAAACAAACAAACAAAAAACAGGCCAGTGAGCACCAAAGAGCAAGGTATAGGGAACGGAGGCAGAAGAAGCCAGATCATATAATAGCTTGTACACCTGGTAAAAATTTCGGTACTTATCCTAAGTCAAATGGAGATCCACTGACGTGATTTAATCAAGAGCGAGCTAGTATGAGTTCACTTTTTCAAGGATTACTTTGGTGACTGAGTAGTTATTAGATCATAGGGAATGAGAGAGAAGGCAGAAAGACCAAATATAGTCATTAATATGACTCGCTATAAGAAATCTGAAATGAAATTACAGCTTTCCCTGAAGAAGTAAAATTTGAGCAGTGTGTTAAAGATACTCATAATTCTAAGAGCTACTATGACCCCTATACTTTTAGAACTCTCACTGACTTTCATCCTTGAATGCAATACCAGGAAATTCGTCATGTTTAATCTTCTTTTGCAGGAGACATATTAATTCATATTTTTAGACTTCAGTATAACAGTGACAATGCTTTCTTTAAAATTTACAAAGTAATATGTCCTATATTATCTCTCATTTGCATACCATTCCACTAACGATGCTAGTGTAGCTTTTCCTATACTCAGATATGCTGACTACATTTATTTTCCTTGCGCACATGGCTTTTCTTTGCACTAATATTAAATATATTGAAAATCAGTGTCTGCTTCTAAAGTTTTACCCAGTTCTTCTTGAACTGTTTCTACCCTCGGGGTCTTCACTATGTTATGCCTACTTAGATCTTACGACAACATTTTCCATAAAACTCGGTCACTAAATTTATATAAATGCCGATCTTTGAAAATCGAGAGGTAGTGATAAAAAATACCTGTAGCAAGAGACATGTTAGAGCAATTAGACATTAAGAAAGGAAATAAAATATGCTACTCTTGAAAACTCGTAAAATTACTTTTTTACCTTAAAACCTTAAAAAACAGCTTGTCTCTTATTAGATTTCAGAGATTTTAATAAGAATGTTACAGGGAATTTTGTTACATGCATATGGTAAAAATACAGTAATAGAGCAGTTGGGAAGAAACATTGTCCTTTTTGTGTTCAATGGTGGTATAGCAGCCTGTAAACCACAGAAATATTATGCCTTATACGATACCATGTGCCTTTTTCTTTTTTTTTAATTTTTTTTTTCAACGTTTATTTATTTTTGGGACAGAGAGAGACAGAGCATGAACGGGGGAGGGGCAGAGAGAGAGGGAGACACAGAATCGGAAACAGGCTCCAGGCTCTGAGCCATCAGCCCAGAGCCCGACGCGGGGCTCGAACTCACGGACCGCGAGATCGTGACCCGGCTGAAGTCGGACGCTTAACCGACTGCGCCACCCAGGCGCCCCACCATGTGCCTTTTTCAAGGTGGGTGTTTTCAAACCTCTGTAGTCTCTTTCTGATTGCAATCTATATATTAACAAAAAAGCGTTCATGTTCATTCTGTCAATGCACAGTTCACATCGAAATGCAAGACTGTATTCCCAGAATACCAGAGTCACAATCTGAAAGTTTAGTGTGGCAATTCTCATTTCTTTCAAGCAATGAAGTGAATTTAGATAAGTGTTTTCTTTTTTTTCTTTTTTCCAAACTTGAAGGTTTTTTTTTAATTAAGTTTTTAATTTTAATTCCAATTCTGTTAACACACAATGTTACATTAGCTTCAGGTGTACAATCTAGTGATTCAAAGATTCTATACATTACTCAGTGCTCATCAGGGTAAGTGGGTTTTTTAATCCCTATCACCCATTTCACCCATCCCCCATCCATCTCCCCTCTGGTAATCATCAGATTGTTCTCTATAGTTAAGGATCTGTTTCTTGGTGTCTCTCTCTCTCTCTTTTCCTTTGGTCATTTGTTTCGTTTCTTAAATTCCATATATGAATGAAATCGTATGGTATTTGTCTTTCTCTAACTGACTGATTTCACTTAGCATTAATACTCTCTATCTCCATCCATGTTGCTGCAAATGGAAAGAGCTCATTCTTTTTTAATAGCTGAGATCATAGGGTAGCACTATATTAAAATTTTTGAAGACCCTCCTGACTGTTCTTCAGAGTAGCTGCACCAGTTTGCATTCCCACCCACAGTGAAAATTTCTTTTTCTCTACATCCTCGCCAACACTTGTTTCTTGTGTTTTTGATTTTAGCCATTTTGATGAGGGGGAGGTGATATGTCATCATAGTTTTGATTTGTGTATCCCTGATGATGAGTGATATTGAACATCTTTTCATGTGTCTATCGGCCATCTGTATGTCTTCTTTGGAGAAATCCTGTTCTTGCTGTCTGCCCATATTTAACTGGATTACTTGTTTTGGGGGTGCTGAGTATATAAGTTATTTATATATTTTGGATACTAACCGTTTATTGGATGTGTCACTTGCAAATATTTTCTTTCAGTAGGTTCCCTTTTAGTTTTGATGACTGTTTCCTTCGCTGTGCAGAAACTTTTTTATTCTGATGTAGTCTCAATAGTTTATTTTTGCTTTTATTTCTCTTGCCACGGGAGACTTATTTAGAAAAATGTTGCTATGGTCAATGTCAGAGATATTACTGTCTGTGCTCTCTTCTAGGATTTTTATGGTTTCATGTCTCACATATAGGTCTTAATCCATTTTGAGCTCACTTTTGTGTGCAGTGTAGAAAGTGGTTCAGTTTCATCCTTCCGCATGTTGCTGTCCCGTTTTCTCAACACCATTTGTTCAAAAGATGGTCTTTTACCCACTGGATATTCTTTCTTGCTTTGTTGAAAATTAATTGAGCATACAAATGTGCGTTTATTTCTGGGCATTCTATTCTGTTCTATTGATCTATGTGTCTGTTTTTGTACCAGTACCATACTGTTTTGTTCATTATAGCTTTGTGATATGAATTGAGTTATGGAATTGTGATGCCTCCAGCTTTCCTTTCCTTTTTTCAAAGTTTCTTTGATTACTTGGGGTCTTTTGGGGTTCCATACAAATTTCAGAATCGTTTGTTCTAGTTGTGTGAAGAATGCTGCTGGTATTTCAATAGAGATTGCATGAAATGTGCAGATTGCTTTGGGTAGTGTAGACATTTTACCAATATTTCTTTTTACAACCCATGGGCATGGAATGTCTTTCATTTCTTTGTATCATCTTGAATGTTTTCATCAATGTTTAATAGTTTTCAGAGTACAGGTCTTTCGTTTCTTTTTGTTACGTTTTCCCCTAAAGTCAGGAACAAGACAAGTATGTTCACTCTCACCACTTTTATTCAGCATAGTACTGTAAGTCCTAGCCACATCAGTTAGGCAACAAAAAGAAATAAAAGGTATCCCAATTGGTAAGGAAGAAGATAAATATTAATTAATGATAAAAAATGGAACAAATTAAACTCATGGATATGTCTTTCTATTAACCACTCTAGATTTTTGTTTATTGGTAAAAAAATCTAAATAAGTTAAAAGCTATTGACATGTTCCACATTACAGAGGCACAATTAAAACACCATGCCTTGGCAAAGAGAAAAGCACATAAGCACAAAACTCTAAAGGAAATATTTTAGTAGTCATGTTTCAAGCATGTGTGTATTTACTTGTATGTGTGTAGAGGTGTACATTATAAATACAGGATATATGTGTATGTGTAAACATGAATGTGCACATATGAATACGTACTTATATGTATATATTTATATGTATCATTAATTTATTCACACACACAGCCCAAATTATTTAGTTATTCTACCTAAATGACATTTCTTATTTCCCCACCAGTGCTAACAGAATTATAATGCCAATGATAAGCACTAATCACTTCAAAAATTTTTAATTTTTCTAGCAGTCACATTAAAATATACAAAAGCAGTGACGACTGGGTGGCTCAGTGGGTTGGCATCCGACTTCGGCTCATGATCTCACAGCCCAGGAGCTCAAGCCACGCGTTGGGCTCTGTGCTGGCCGCTCAGCTCTCTCTCTGCCCCTGCCCTGCTCACCCTCTGTCTCTGTTGCTCTCTCTCTCAAAAATAAAATAAACATTAAAACATATAAAAAAGCAAAATGTGGCATTAAGAATTAAGCATACTCATACATTTTATTTAATCCGCTATATCCAAATATTATTTTAATGTGTAATCACGATAAAAATGATCATGATATATTTACCATTATGTTTTTCATACTAAGTCTTGCAAATCTGCCCGTATTTTATACCTACAGCACATCTCAATTAGTAATAACAATATTTCAAATACTCACTAGTCATATGTGGCCCTTTATTACCAAATTGGACATCATAGCTCTGGAATGACTTAAGGAAAACATTTTAATCCACTCTCACTCTAAATTGTTCCTTTAACAGAATTACCTTCCTTAAATGACATATCTTCTGAGAAAGTATAAAGAAAATTCCATGTACGACTTCTCAGCTGCCTGTATCAAGCGAAATTTTGTTTTGTTTTGTTTTGTTTTGTTTTGTTTTTTAACGTTTATTTATTTTTGAGACAGAGAGAGACAGAGCATGAACGGGAGAGGGTCAGAGAGAGGGAGACGCAGAATCCGAAACAGGCTCCAGGCTCTGAGCTGTCAGCACAGAGCCGGGGGCTCGAACTCACGGGCTGTGAGATCATGACCTGAGCCGAAGTCGGCCGCTTCACCGACTGAGCCACCCAGGCGCCCCTCAAGCGAATTTTTTGACTTCAATTTAAAGAAAAAAAAAAGATAATATTGTATATTTCATAAAGATATAGATATATCAGAGCTGTTGTTCACCACACAAAAGCAGTCTTTTGTGAGGAATATATCAATCATTCATATATTCTAAAATTAGTTTGAAAATATCTCAGGTACTTTATTTTGCTCAAAAGATTGACACGGAGCAGGTTTAAATGTGTACGGTTAAGGAGCAAAGAAAACAGGGGAAAAGGAGGCAGAATACCCCTGAGACTTGAGAGCCCTGAATGACTGAATCCAGAAGCCTCAAGTGTTTGAACAAGGAGACTTTAAAGAGAGGTTTGAGCTTGAGGGAGTATGAATGTCACGAGCTGGTAAAGCTACCAAGATTGCATTCTAAAGCTGTTTATTCCTGAAAGGGAGTGGGGAAATCTCATGGCCAAAGGAAAACAGAATTGAATGAGCTTCTGGCGTGTCTTGGGATTAGTGGTATGCCTCTTACATTATTTTTTCATGGTGGAAAATGAAAGTGTGAGGGGAAAAATACACCCGTTTGGCTCAGAGATCCAAAAGGGAGCGGGAGGTTTAGAAAGGTCAAATCCAGCCTTGGGAGTTTGTTTTGATGCATCCTGAGTTTGAATTGCTGTTTGGATTAATGAAAAATCTTTAACGTACAAAATTGGAAGCCAACTGGTGGAAAAGTTATTTCACAAAATTGCCTCCTTTGCATAATTCCTGGCACAGTTTGAAGTACCCTTGAAGCAAATTCAGGAGTTTGGTGTTTCTCTTTACATGAATACTTTATAACTGGTTAAGGTTAGTATTACAGAAAAGACAAACAAACAATTGTATTATTTTATTTGGTTCAGAAGTAGTGGCTGAAAAAAACAATTCAAAGTGAGAAAGCTAGTATTTCTTCTTTCACTCAAAGTCTCCAGAAACCCTTGTCCAGAGTATCCCTTCTTTTTCTTTTAAAGTTTATTTATTTATTTTGAAAGAGAAAGAGAGAGAGAAAGCGTGTGAGAGCTCATGCACACAAGTGGGGGAGGGGCAGAGAGAGAGAGGGAGAGAGAGAGAACTCCAAGGAGGCCGTGTACTATCAGTGTAGATAAGGGGCTGGATCTCACAAACCATGAGAGCATGACCTGAGCTGAAACCAAGAGTCTGACACTTAACTGACTGAGCCACCTAGGCACCCAAAAGTATCCCTTCTTAGGGACATAACCTGCCAGGATCCATTTTTTATCTAAATTTATTCTATGGGTTACCTTCTCAGAAGTAGGTGCATTTTAAAATAACAATGAAAGAAAAGCTACGTGTACTTTTTAAATGAAATTTAAAACTTTTGAACTCCCTAGTGTGAGGAAGTTATTTTGAACACTGGGATTTCTCCCATTATTCTTCAAATTATGTCAAATGTTCAATTACCCATTCACATCGCAAATTCAAGATTGAGTCTCCAAACTTGGGGAAGTTAGTGGACGGTAGAAGAAGCAACAAAACAGCAATGCCAATGTCAATGATAGAGGAGGAAAGAGGAAAACTCAACCATGCTTTGCACATGAACATGACCAAATTATACTGCACTGAAACTATAGATTCTGTTGTTCTAAGTAGTTGAGGTCAACATGCATTTACACACTGGTTTCTTCCAGAGAATGCACCCATCATCTTTCCCGACACCCTCTCCCAAGCATATAGTAAGATAAAAACGTAATACCTGTAAGACTGGCCCTAAGGCAACTTTGCTACATTCTCCATCATGAAAATAATTTTCCAACACTGCATTTAAAATATTAATTTCTAATTCTTAGCTTTTGAGATAGCATACTCTTTTGAAACTATTATTGTTTACATATTTTTTTCCTGTCTGTGGTCATGTAGGCATTCTATTCTTGTCTCTCTGTAGTGTCCTTAGTGAAGACACCCCCCATCTGCCTCATGGACCCAAAAGTTTTTAGATCTGCTCTAACTTTTAAAAAATTATTTAAATTACTTTTCATTCAAAGTTCAAAGTACAACCTAATTTGGCTTCGGTATCAAAATTAAACTTTAAATTTGTGAAGAAAAACAACAGTAAGGCATAGTCAGTGTTTTTGTCTGTTTGGTTTTTGTTTTTGTTTGTTTTTTTGCTTCTGCAAAGAAAATTCTAAATTGTATACCTGGGCAAACTTATATTCTATATTTGTTACAAACCCCACAAATGTTTGAAAATTGTCCAAAACATAAACATACTGAATTAATTTACCTGACAAATAGTGGCTGCCTTTCTTTTCTTTTTAATGCTTTTTGGTTTGTATATCAGTACAATAAGGAAACCAAATGTGGGAAAGTGCCTATCGTGGAGACTTGTTAATATAGAAATGTATTGTTTGAAGTAAAAAAAAAAAAGCAAAATGTATTAATTCTGATGGAAAGACTTAGAATATACAATTTATACATCAGAGTTCTTAACAGAGGACTGACTACCTTAAGATATTGCTTGTTTGACATCTCCAAAGAGTAGTCAAACCAGTTTTTCTTGTTCACATTATCAATTGTGTGTATTACCAAGCTATTCTGTTTTCAGTCACAACTTGGGGACTGACTCACTTGGCACATTCTTTATTTTTTCTCAATGTTTATTTCTTTATTTTGAGAGAGATCGTGCACAAGTGCACACGAGCAGGAGAGGGGAACAGAGAGAGAATACCAAGCGGCCCCACTCTGACAGTGCAGAGCCCAACACGGGGCTTGATCCCATGACCCTGAGATCATGACCTGAGTGGAAATCAAGAGTTGGTTGCTTACCTGACTGGGCCACCCTGGCACCCCTTAGCACATTCTTAAACAAACTGTTGCCCTGACATTCTACCCCAAAGAAGGCTGATTTTCGTTGGTTAACATATAATTAGGAAAGTATATCTGGTTTCATTGATTTTATAATTATTTTATAAATAAATGTCAGTGTTTCAGTTTATTTATCCATACAATAAATACTGGTCTTCAGAAATGAAATTGCCAAGGAAGGGAATGAGGAAGATACTTTAGGGACCAAATGACTGAAAGTGTTGAAAAACAATGACCAACAATGTCAATTTAGAAGGAAATAGAACAACAACCATTTTTCTGGACGGTTAGGTAAAAATAGTGATAAGCTGCTGTGAAATCTGGCAAGTGTGGAAATGGATAAGTCAAGATATCCAAGTATTTAATGTGTCACAATTTGAATATAAGTTCTCTAAGTGATTTCAATATCTTGAGAGCAATTACATAACAGAGAAAAACTGGCAAAATCCCAATACATATCAGACATTAATGTGACTTATTTGTATAAAGGATCTGAGAAAGACAACTCTTCCTAAGTCAATTATGGATGCATTGTCTATGGAATGAATTAGAAGGGTCTCTGTTGCTCTTCTTTATAATTCCTCAGATACAATAATGCTTGGTGACCTTTTAGAAAATTGACATGCCAGGATAATTTTAATTGCCTCAGATCCATATTGCAAGACCATGATGGATCAAATAAAAGATGCTCATTTTGTGGTCTAATCTTACGAAGAATACTTACAATCTGAAAGTGAATGCTAAGTATATTTCCATTAGATTTATAACATTAAAAATTAAAATGTCACACACAGCTGGGAATTGGTAAATGAGTATTTGCTAATAGTTCTTCAGGGAAAAAATTAGGCAGTTATACATCTACAGTGAAATAAATATATCTTTCATGAAAATTTGGTTGGTTCTAGTATTTAGTAGCGTGCATATACTGAATTCATTAATTCTTATGACGTTATGGACAAAATACACTTTCCCAAGGAAGCAGTGATGATTCATAGCAATACATTTCTGGGCTGTACAGGTAAGTAATGGGTTATTACAACAACGGACAATATTTGCACTCATGATGGTAATTTTTTGCTTATTTTTTGCTCTACCATAGTTCCATGTAGAGAACTGTAATTTCTTTAACTTAATTGTTCTCCAAAATGTGCAAGTATAAGGTGAATCAAAGCTGTCAAATCCAGGGAATTTTGGGCTCAGACTTACCACTAACTCCCAAGGCAAATTAGTTGCTTCACCTCTAAGAACTGTAATTTAACTCTTCATGTAAGAAACAAGAGGAAGAAACAAGCTAGGTAGAAATTGATCTTGATTGTTTACTTTGGGCCAGAGATGGTTCCATTTGCTCTGTATCTCCACATCATTTTCACCATCCCTCTTACGGCTAATTACTAACAATTTGGTGTAAGTTATGACACCATCTTTTAATAAATGAAAGCCGTACCTAGTTATGCTAGGTCACCATCTGCAATAAAACAAGTATCAGCTGATAATGGCTGATATATATCTCATTAGGAGATATATATATATATATATATATATATATGTATACACACACACACATATACACATATATATATAATATGCAGAATTATAGATGACATATATGAGTGACATATATATGGGTGACATTATAAATGGCATATGTAATCTCCATAAATCACTCATATATGTTATCTCTTTTTTTATAGTTCTGCATATGATATATTGATTTTTTTTTCATTTTACAAATAAAAAAATCTTCTATGACCTGAAATTCTCCACTATTCTACACTAGAATAACTAGCAGAATGAAGCTTAAACCTAAGACTTAAATATTGTGTTTTGTATACTTTAAAATGCTGGGCTTATGTTGGAACTTCACTGAGACATCTCACATGCATATCCTGTAATGATGAACAGTGTGCTTTGGTAAAGCCATTGAGCTAAGTCTAGAATGCAACTTCACAGATACAAAGAGGCGATTTATCTCCCTCCATGCAAAGATGGCTCCCCACCATAAGATTTTTAGTGTGTTTGACTTTATTCCTGAACATTCTCTTTAACGTGTTTAAATTGCTCAGCACCCTTCCTAAATACCTAGCATCAGGAAACCCCCATGGGTTAACCCTTTTTACAACTGCATTTCTCGTATTCAATGCCATCCTTGTTAAGATGTCTTTCTGTAGTTCTACTCTTTCAATAATGAGAAAAATACATAAGTTTCACCAGGTATTTATGTGAACAAACAAACATATTATTTGCTCCTCTAGGCACATAATGCAATACATAACATTCCAGCAGTGATTTATTGTTACTATCTTTAAATATTGCTATTACTAAAGTGCATAGAGATACAATACATTACCTAAGTGAAATAATCTATGGTTATAACTATTCTAGTATATTTGTCAATGCTTTCCTTCGAACCCTTTGACAATCTCTCTGGGTCTTCCTGTTAGAATAAAATTCAAATATTTTGACGAGCAGTCAAATCCGAGTATATTTTCAGTACATATGGAGAATAATGCCCCAAAACATAAATCAAGGGAATACTATAATGTATGAGATTTTCTGAAGGTATAAAAGTTTCTCTGGGGAGAGAATCTTAAAATTAGATCTTTAGCAAGCTCAGAATAGAGCTAAGTGTGTGGAAACCAGTTAAAAATCAAGAGCATATTAATGCTCTAACAAGTCGTACTAATAAAATAATTGTGTTCTATTTACTTTCATAAAATATATGGAGATATTGATTTTTTGTCATGCAAAAATGCTTCACAAACATCTAGGTATCTAAATCCTCCCAAGAAGATACAGAGTTAATAGTTTGGTATAATTTATGGCAAAGAACAAAATTCTCTTATAGATTAATCTCACCACAATTTTTAAAGCCGGAAACTAGAACTCTTAAATCCTTTTGTACCTGATTTTCATCTTCATAAGTAGCAGATTGATTGGGTCTCTATCAGCTCTAGCGATGTTTGTTCCTACCTTTATTAATAGGTTGTTCCTTCAGATCAATATAGCAAGAAATAATAAGTGGAGTAGCTCAAATAGGTCTAGATGCCCTGTTGCTGCCTGTTCTCTTCACACACTCCACTTACAGTCCCTTCTAGATCTGAAGAAATGATTTCAGGAATTTCAAGTAGCCTCAATTATAAATTGCACTTATAATGGCCAACCTACACACAGTTCTTTACTGATTCTTTTTACATATATTTTCTAATGTAAATGAAAAGCACTCTTGAGATTTTGATTATTGACCAATAACCAGTTGCATATTCATCAAATGCCTGGAACGTGACAGCCCTTAGGTTGATGCTGGGGAAATGAACGTCAACAGCAGCAGCCAGACTCCTCTACTCCTAGAGCCAAGACTTGGTAATAGAAACAGGTATTGATTAAACAATCAAGGAAAGTAAAATCATCTGTCTGATAAATGCCATGATGGGAAATTAATGATTGTGTGAGAGCTGATAATAAGAGATTTGACCTAATCATGCAAGCCTTAGAAGGGTCCTGAGGGAGGTTGATGGAGATGAGATCTAAGGATAATAGAAAGTAGTGAGGGGGATAGAAGAGAGTTTCAGGCAAAGTTCTGGAAGCTGTAGTGGCTGGCCTCATATGTGCAGTGAGGTAAGCAAGATTGGTGTGACTGATATTGACAGAGTTGGAAGGAACATGCTAGAAAGTGAGTGTGAAGTTTGGGTTACGTCTCCCTTGGCCATGCTAACACTAATTTGACATCAGGACAGATAGCTAACTATGCATTTGAAAACGATTACACTGGCTTCCATATTTGAAATATTTGTTTCTGTGTGTAAATGGATATCAGGTGGGGAAGGGAGACGCGAGGTTACCAGTCTTTAAATACTGCAAACACTTGGGGCGTCTGGGTGGCGCAGTTGGTTAAGCGTCCGACTTCAGCCAGGTCACGATCTCGCGGTCCGGGAGTTCGAGCCCCGCGTCGGGCTCTGGGCTGATGGCTCAGGGCCTGGAGCCTGTTTCTGATTCTGTGTCTCCCTCTCTCTCTGCCCCTCCCCCGTTCATGCTCTGTCTCTCTCTGTCCCAAAAATAAATAAACGTTAAATACTGCAAACACTTAAGCGAGAGGCAAAGTAGCTAGGACTAACAGGCAACTATGGAGGAGTGGATAGACTTAAGATATCATTAAGAAGAAAAATGATAGGGCCCAGAGATAAGGTAAATGTGGCAGCAGAAAGGCAGATGCATGTAAAATATCATCCTCATGTTTGTGAGATTCTAGAGTAAGCTGGATCTTGCACAACTAGAAGGTTGAATCCTCGCTGAATTAGAGAACATTGAATCATGGTTTAGGCTTAAAAAGAATATCAGGAAGTAAGCTTGTCACATTTAGTGTGGGGTGGCTGGGAGATACCCAGTGGGAGATGTTTTGTTGGTAGTTGATTGAGTTTGTAAGAAAGATCTGAGCCAGAGTAATATCGTTGAGTGTCAACAGTGTAATATAGAATAATATAATAGAGGTTTCGCTTTCCATAGAATCTTATGTTTATAAAATGTGTCTTTAAGTTTGGCAAAATGCATTGATGGAGCAATATGAAAATACTGCAAAGTTCACGTTTTGCAATTTTATTTTAAACAGCAATAACTGAATAATACCTTGGAAAATAAAATTAACTTAGAGCTTTAAAAATTACTGCAGCATTGGTTTTATGGGGACTTAGATCAGATAAAACTAGAGAAGGAATTTTTCTTTTGGTTACAACTCCATACATATAATTGACAGTCTAAAAGCCTCTGCTAAGAGAGAATTTGAAAGTTACTAAAAGAAGCCAGTTTCATTATGTGCAAAATTGTTCAGTGTATATGTGTGTTTCCATGTGATTTATGTAACAGACACACATCTGTATAGTACTCTAATGTTTCAGAAAGTATTGTACTTGATTTACTTATTTTAACGCAGTTAATGAACACACACACACACACACACACCTATGAGAAAGGCACTTTTACTTACCATTTTGCTGATCAGGAAAATGAATCATAAAGGAGCTAAACATCCTTTTACAGCTCATCCAGCTACCAAAGGAAGTGGTCAGGAACCAAACACTGTTGGCCCCCTCCAGTGTTCCCACTCTTGTGTAAATGACACTTTTGTTCCTTATGCACTGGCCCAACCTCTCTTTCCTAAGATTCCCTATCCTTTATCACAACTTCTTATTCCATTGTCATGACTTGCATTGATTTCCTGTGGGACGAGGATTCTTCCCCACCTCATAAGATCACACTGGGCCATTTGACTTGCTCTAGCCAATGGGATGTAAACAGAAATGACAGATGTCGGTCTAAGATTGGAGCATCATTAAGGGCACGGGGTGGCTCAGTCAGTTAAGGGTCTGACTCTTGATTTGGGCTCAGGTCATGATCTCATAGTTGTGAGATCGAGCCCTGCGCTGGGCTCTGTGTTGGGGGGTGGAGACTGCTTAAGATTCTCTTTCCGTCTCCCTCTCTCTCTCCCTCTCCCTCTGCCTCTCCCCCATTTTCTCTCTCTCTCTCTCTGTCTCTCAAAAAAGAAAACCAAAGAAAGGAGAAGAATCATGAAGTGCTTTCACCAGCTCTCTTCCTTCCAGCAACAACAGTGCGTGATAGATAGGCTTACTCCTTCATTCTGGGTCCCAGAATAAGTCACACAAGTAGAGACACAAATAACCTACTGCTGCTAGCATCAAAAGTAAAGGAAAAATAAATTTGTGGTGGTAAAACATTCATATGAGTGGGTATCATTTAAATTTAACTTCATATTTCTCTTTAGAGGAGTAACAATGAATAAAAAAGTTGAGAAATACTCTTATAGGATAATGAGAATTTGAAGTTGCTCTATTTCTACCTCTTTACCTAATAAAGCTTGACTATCACTGACTTTTAAGTACTGTGTAATGATTCTTCACAAACAAAAACAACAAAAAACTTCTATTTATAAGCAAGTAAATGGTATATTCAGGATAATAAATATTTTAATACTGTAGAATGACGTCACCACAAATATCCTCTTAAAACTACACATGGCTTTATCAACCGCCGTTTCTTATTAAAACTAGAAATCGGAGACTTGGCATTGAAATGTAAAATATATTTTGTTTTAATTTTCATTTGTATTCATAATACTGTGTATAATTTTCCATAAGGCTTTTAGGATTCTGTCTTTCTGTTCTTTTTTTTTTTTTTTTTTTTTTTTTGGCATGGTCCACTTTGGCTATATGTAAATTCTCTCTTTTCTGTATTTTGATTTTTAGAGAGATTTATATTTATTGAATGCATTATGTTTGTTGACTTTGTATTGACTTTTATTAATATAAGTGTTTACTTCCATAGATAATTGTTGAATTCCTACTACGGGACAAGCAAAGCGTTTGCTTGTTCTCAAAATCATGTTTCCCAGAATTTTTAACAATTGTTACAATATCATTTTTCTTGTTGCTCAGGTATCATATAGCAGTTTTGCTTTATTTTAAAAAAATCAGGAGTGTCTGTGTGGCTCAGTCAGTTGAGCATGTAACTCTTGATTTTGGCTCAGGTCACGATCCCAGGTTGAGCCCTGTGTTAGGCTCTGCACTGAGCACAGAGCCTGCTTAAGATTCTTTCTCTCTCTCTCCCTTTACCCCCTCCCCTGCAATGCTCCCTTTCTCCCTCTCTCTCTCTCTCTCTCTCTCTCTCTCTCAAATAAAAAAAATTAATTGAAAACATCAAATCCTTTGGAGTTTACCACTATCTAATATCACCGTCATTATCAGCAGAAACAAATACAGAAAATACAGTACACAACGCGAGTGATTAAGATTTATATTAAAATATGTTCAATTTAACCAGGTAAAGTTTGTTTGGTAAAGAAACATTACCATATAACATTAATAATTTTTAAACCTGGAGAATATCAAAAGTTCATTTTTAGTAACTTGAGGAAAACCTCTGGTCTTATTCATTATTTTATATTCAACAGCATGTTCAATGACTGACAGATTGTAAACAAACAAAAAAACAAAGTCAGGAGGTAATGAATGACTAGCTGTTGTTTCCAACACATCGGCACATCCCTAGGAAATTCATCCTTTAACTGTTTATTCCTTTCATTCACACTAAATTGTGACAAAACATTCCCTTATTAAGTATCTTTTGTTCATGAATAACTTTACTTAGCCATCCTTTAAGTAGAAGAAAAAAAGCTACATAGGGTTAGAATATTATAGTAAACTAATCTGGTTTTGTTACCTGTTCTATAGTCCCTCTTATGGTAATGGTTTATATATTTTTCGTATATTTCTTGAAAAGTATTAGATAGGAGCACTGTCTTGGGAGAACTGTAATTCTGGCATATTTTTGAGATCTGTAAAAATGTTGCATGCTAACAGCTACTGTTAGTCCCCTGCTTCTTGAATTCTCTACATATCTTCTCTTCCTTGTAAAGAAAATCCATCAGAAGAGTAGTCACTTCTTAGCCCTTTGTTTTTACAGTCAATAAGAACATAATTCTTTTACCCTACTTTATGAATGCACTAGGCCTTTGCATATTAAAGAACAACATAAATAAAAATAACTCTACGCTTAAAGAAAAAATATAAGAAAAAGAAATCTACTTTTCTTTTATCTACATTGTCCTTCTTCATTTATTTTCTACAACAAATCCATTCCTCAACAACTGATAATAACACTTGAATTAACACCGTCTCTCTAATCACGTTGAGAAAAGAAGAGAATGTGGTTCTAGTCTAGTTGTTGTTTATTTCCTGTTCCTAGAATCATCAGCATTCTCTTCCTGAGTAAAGCAAGCAAGTCATTAATTAGTATAAACAGTGGTTACCTTGAAAATCAACAAGGTTCCAGTTCACGATCAAAGCCAGCCATCTACTCAGAATACAACCTATAATCAGGCCAGAGCAGTTGTGCATATTGAGTAAGAGAGCAGTATAGCAGAAATTCGTCAGGCCACAATAATCTAAGATCATACAGCATAAACTAATTTTTTTTGGTCAAACCAATCCAGTTGCGGCAACAAAATCAAAGCTACTATATTATTTAAGTGATAAACAATCTGTAGAGTAGTGTAGTTAAAGAGCACTCAACCATTTCCCAAGACGTCCATCGTGCTGCATATCCACCCCAGGGTGCTTTATAGCAGCAGGAAGCATATTTGAGAAATGGTTCATTCCTTTACTTAGCAACACTCACCAGTATGAAGCGTACTTAAAACTATGTGTTTCTGTTCTGAAGCTTATCGTTGCCTGTATTTTCCTTCCACAATTTGATTTTACCTGCCTGGTAGATTTGTTTTATATTGAAACAGATGTGAAAAATTATAGAGGACTAAAAGCATCAGGTTTATGACCTGTCTTGGATGAAGATACCCTTGCTTCTTTTGAATAAAAATAGCAAGAGAGTAGAAGATTCTGTTCAATTCAATACAACCTGTGAAGTGTATTAACCCTCTCACCATTCATATTTCTCCTATAGTTCAAAGCACATCACTATGACACCCAGTTTCTTTACTCATATAGCAATTTTTACATAATTTTTCACCCTTATCTATAAGCATCATAGCAGTCAATACTAATTAAGTTGGAAAAAAGCCAACCTGTATATTAAAGACCTGTATATTAAAAAAAATACGTATTAGCAACTTGTCATGGATAGGAGATAAAATGACAAAGAGGTTGGTACCTATAGACCAGAAAAATGTAGTTAAAATACAAAAATCTGCACTAAACATTTTAGTAGCACTTGGACAAATTACAAGGGGAGAAAGGGCAGAAATGTTTAAATTTCTTTCATCTCCTGCCAAGTGTCGCTGGTCCTCTGGCTTTATTGCAGTTTCCTTGCCACGACCACCAGCACTGACTTTACAGTTGGTGACCAACTTATGCTCCATTCTTGAGAAATGTAATGGCTTACATCTGTCTTATATTCTTAGGGGATGTGTCCGGAAACATAAAGTGAAAACTGCGATGGCTGACTCCTCTAACAGTTTCCTCCCCTACTTTCTAGATTATCTAGGACGCATGCCATCAGACGTCTCCATGGGAATTGTGCAGTCAAATGTTACCATCCCGTAGCATGGTGGCACATCTAAAGCACATATTTTTAATTTTTAATCTGTGTTGACAAGATACGATTTCTTAAATTTCTCTTGCTTTGGCTTCTCTTGGGCTATGTAATTCCTGTTCTATTTCTGTTCTTTCAAAGGGATTCACAACCGTACTGCCTTTTGCCCCCAAATAAACATTTATCACATTTTAGTCTTTGCTCTTCGCCTCTCTTTCAGTATTAATGTCCTTAAGTATTCCATCCACTGAATTTACAGATTACCAAATCTATATTTCTATTGTTAAGCCTCATGTAATCTGTACTACTCCTATATCAGACACACTGGGATTCCTGAGATCTCTTCATTCTATCCTTAGGAATCCATAATCAGTCTTTACCCAAATCCCCTATATTTTCAACCTCTTCTGTAAGCATTTCTTTAGGTTTTTGTTTTGTTTTGTTTTTTTGTTTTGTTTTTTTGTTTTGTTTTGTTGTTGTTGTTTTTTTTTAATCTAACAGAAATCTGACTCTTTCATGCCACTCTTCCTACTGGACTCTTCCTACTGGAGCTAGAAATGTCTGAAGGGGGTAGTGAGGAGCAATGATATTTCTAGCTCCAGTAGGAGCTTCAAACAATTCCTCCTCCGGCCTTTCTGAACACTCAGCTTTAAATCTCATGTTATCAGATTATATTATCATGACACTGCCTTGCGATTGTCATTTACTGACACTAGATTCGTTTTCTTTCTTTATGACGGTTTCAACCTCCACCCTACACTCTCCCCAGTATAACTAGTTTTAATTGGGATCATTGCAAAATGCACTTAAAAAGTGTTTCCACTTCTCCGAAGTCTTGATTTTTCTCCGAGACTTCTCTTAATCTCACAATTATGTCAGCTGTTCACTGCTGTGGTCATTCATTGGTTTTGTTGGTGGTGGTGATGTGTATTTGTTTTAAAATGACCAATTCGGCAAGTTCTTTATGATCTTGATTACAGGGATTCACTGTCCAGCAATTCCTATATTTCTAGCCCATTTCTTCTAGAACATTGATTCCAATAATTCTGCAACTCCGTCAGGACTTCCAGTTTCTTGTTCCTAGCACCTTTTCCTTGTCCCTCATCTTCTAACTGTTCTCACTCCATTCCTTGCTCAGAATAAACATCCCCTGAGTCCCTTTTCCCTGACTTGTTTCATTTTATTTGCTTGGAAAAAAAATTATTTACTTTGAATCTGAAAACATGCCAGCAAGTCTGGAGGAGAAGACACAATCATGCTAACTGGATACACAATTAATACACAGCCATAAATCTTAAGGGGGTTCTTGATGCTGTTAGAAAAAAACTTATCTTTGCCTGAACCTCTTCACTTTTTCACTCTGCTCACCTGCTTCGCACGTCTCCTCTCTTTTCAAGCCTTCTTCCATTTTCATTTGCAGCTAATTATCTTGATTCCTATTTCTTTGAGAAAAGTTAACCAAATGCTAGAAAACACCACAAATTTCCACAGTCACAGGCACATGCACATACACATGACTGTCTCACATACTCTGTTCTCCTACCTGTTACCATAGATAAAACTACCCATACTCATGCCTGAAATCAACTCCTCCATTTGGACACTAAATTCCACCCCCTCGTGCCTGGTTTTTAAACATTTATCCAGAAATTCTACCCCTTTTTCTTATCTGTCAAATCCCCACCTCAAATATCCATCCCAGATAATTATTTTCACAGTTACACATGTAACCTTAACTTTAAGAAAGCATATATTTTCCTCAGATATTAAAAAAAATATTATATCTCTCAGTGGGTTGTTTGTACATAGATGTTAGTTTTATTATCATTACATAATATTGCATGTTACATAAAAGTTGCATATATGTGTATCACATGCATATATTACATATACATCACTTTTTTGTGTATATATAACAATTCACAACAAAATCTTTAAAAGAAAAATAAGAAAAAAATATGGCATTTAGAGGGTGACCAATTTATTTTCTCATTGGGATGAATTTCCATTAAAAATTACTTCAGGGGCACCTGAGTGGCTCAGTCTGTGAAGCGCCTGACTCTTGATTTCAGCTCCGGTCATGATCTCACAGTTCATGAGATCGAGTGCCCTGCCGGGCTCTGTGCTGACAGCATGGAACCTGCTTGGGATCCTCTCCCTTTGCCCTTTCCCCACTTGCACGCTCTCACTCTCTCTCAAAATAAATAAATAAACTTAAAAAACTTACTTCAAACATTCAAACCACTTGCTTGCATGTGCGCACACACATGGAAGATTTCACGAATCAATCCGAGGCAAACCACCCCCAGGTTTACAGGGTGTTGAGAATGAGAGAGCATCTGTGTCCAGGAGACCATGAAATACAGCTAACAGACTTCTAGGTCAGGAGCACTTCTCAAGGCCCTATTTCCATCAGAAGGGGCTCTCAGTATCTTTCTATTTTCTATTGCAGTCTGCCTTAAGAACTCAGTTTAATTTTTGACACTCTGATTTTTCACTGTTTCTTAACATGTACTTACTTCTCTAAATAGTCTTTCTTGACCATTGCTCCCTCAGAGGGAGTTAATTCCCCCATTCACTTTACTTCTAATTTACTTCATTTCCCCACTGATCACCAATAATATATGTGTGTGTGTTTGCACGTGAGTTACATCTGTATCTGTGTGGACATGCTTCTACATTGGCTAGATTTTGAATTACTTGACCAAACGGCTATTTAATTGGTCTTTGTGTCCCTGTGTCTTCTATAGCCATTTAAATCAAAGTGTTAAAAATTTGAATGAAATTATAAAACTAATCTCCCCAAATTTCCATTCCCATTTTTACGTGTCTAGTCTTTTCTAATATAACCTGCCTCGTCTATCGAATCTTTTTTTCTACGATGGCTTCCCTGACAATTTAATCCAAACCGCGGTCCTCTTTTTTTTCCTGAAATAATATAACACTTATAACGTGTATATCAAAACTTAGCACAAATGACAGATAATGGTAAGAGATTATGGCTATCTCAGCATGGATGCCGCTAGCTGATAGGAACTCTGGCCATATTCTCTCAAGATGTCTTCTAATCCCAAAACCTGTTCAAGAGTGAAGAAAAATGGCCATGCAACAGATTGTTTGGGCTATGCTAATTGAGTATAAATTCACAGTCTTGGCTCAGAACTTCCTTTTAGTGTTTATGAACACATTGGTTAGAAGCCAATTATTTTACTGTGATATTATTCCAGAAGCACCCAACTTTTTCATGAAGACACTGTGTCTCACAAAAGTCCTCTGTAGTTGCCTTCCTTCTTCCCCAAACATTCAGGCACATTCTTCTTACTCATCTCTTCCATCCATAGAAATGTCAGCAAAAATAAGACAGGATACACACACACACACACACACACACACACACATATATATATGTATATATATTTTTTTTGCTTAGATCTATGATCTAACTATCTTTACTGCTATCTTCACTTGCAAGCCTCTAAAAATAGACTCTTGTAATATTTTTCTTGGGTGGTATTGCTTTTAACCCCCATAGTGAACTTTATTTTCTGTTTTATTTTTTTAACGTTTGTTCCAAACTTATGCTCATTGCTCCACACTTAAAGAATATTTATTTGTCCCTTGACAGGAGAAGGAACCACTGAAGCAGACATTATTTTTTAAAAAGAGATCATGAAATTCCCCCACTGTAATAAGTCACTAAATAGAAAAGGATGACCACTACATCAAAATAATTTTCTAGCAATTTATAACTGAAAACTCAAACTTTCTGTTTCCACAAGTTTCTTTTCTGTCTCCAGTTGTAGTCTAATATCCAAAGCACACTGGAGAAAATAGTTCTCTGATCATTTCAGAAAACCATAATTACTTGCAGCGGAACTGATCCCTGAACTCAGGTCTTAGCAGGTAAAGAAAAAAGCAATCAGCTCATTTTTAAAGGCTAAAAAATAATTACGATTTTTATGTGCTTTTCCCCTTTTACTGCCATTTCATATATAATATGCTAGTAATTTCAGTGGGAAGGGTGCATTTTATGGAGTGGAGGATTTTATTTTATTTTTTTTTATTTTCCCATAATGTTCCTTCTATTACTAACCTCTGATGTTATTAAATCCCACTATGATATTTTTTCTTGTAATAAAGCCTATGAAAGTACAATTTTTCAAAAATTTCATTAAGACCAGCCCATGAACTACTTCCTGACTTATTCCTGTGTGGACAGAGCTCCTCACATCTTCCCCCCCTCCTGGCGCTCACCCTCCATTATGTCTGAGAAAAGAAATCAGATTTGCAATTTTCTTGTTAGTGCAGTGAAAAGGGGATTCGTAGTTTTCAAGAAAATCCTAAGTATTATTTACGCTAGTTTGAATTAATATAGTTGCCAGGATATAAGATTTTAAAGTTTTTTATGAATGTGGAGAATACTGAACAATGTTTTAAATTAAAAAAAAAAAATAGACCTGTCATGACTTCTATGTGCCACAATGAAACTAAGGAAAAAAATATATATATACATATATATACATAATATATTACATAATGTATACACATATATATTACATATATACATATATATTATAATATATATATTATATTATATACATTATATTATAATATATATGTATATGTATATTACATATATATAATACATATACACATATATGTAATATATATGTATATATTATATATATACAATATACACAATATATATACAATATATATGTATATATATATTATATACATAATATATATATATATTCACCTTATTTATCCATTTTCAAAAAAAAGGATTGAAATAGGAATGAATTATGTGTGTTGCTTTTTCAAAGACCAGTTTTATAGAAGAAACACTAAGGATCACTTTCGTTTTGCTTTATGTTGGGAAATATATCTCCAATATTAAAATATCATGTTCCCTTTCTTCTAAATTACCCCTCCCCCCATTTTTCTATTATTGGAAGTCAGAATCTTTTAATGTCTGGGTCAAGGATAACCAAAGGTCCTACTTACTTATATACTTCAAAATGACAATTTTTCTTTTATGTTTCCTTTTGTTTATGGTTCGTTTCCTGAGGGAACTTTTGTGACTGCTCCCCATATCTGGTTTCCCCTTGTCTATCCCTTTAGCCTCACCAGTTGTCACTCCAGACAGTTCACAGATCGCCTGGTCTCCTTGACGCTGGATAATCGAGGGCCTGTGAGTCACTGCCTTCCAAGAAGAGTGCTTTCTCCATTCATTTTTGAAATGACAAAAGTGTAGAAATGGAGAACACAGTAGTGGTTGGCAGTGATATAAGGTGTGGGAGGGAACTAAGTGTAGTTCCAAAATGACAACACAAGGGATGCTTGAGGTAATGAAACTGTTCTGTATCTTGAATGTGACGGTGGTCACATACACGTGATAAAGTTCATTAGAACTAAACACATATACAAACACAAATGAAAGTAAAATGGCAGATATCTGTACAAGATGAGTGGATCATATCAAAGTCAATCATCCAGACGTGATATTGTATACACGTTTTGACATTAATACAATATCACATTCAGGGAAATTAATCAGATAATTACTCCAAAGGTCCTCTCTGTGTTATTTGTTACAACTGCATGAAAAATTACAAACACCTCAAAATGAAAATTTTAATTAAAAACATAAATAAACTTGGGCCACCTAAGTGTCCAACTCTTAATTTTGGCTCAGGTCAAAATCTCACAGTTCATGAGTTCAAGCCCCTCATAGGGCTCTGCACTGACAGTGTGGAGCCTGCTTGGGATTCTCTTTCTCCCTCCTTCTCTGCTCTTCCCCTGCTTTCTCTCTCTTTCTGTCTTTCTTTCTCTCTCAAAATGAGTAAATAAATAAACTAACTAGCTAAAAAAATAAATAATAAACTTGACAAAGTTGTATGGTTCATTTTTTCACAAGTGAGATACAGAATATTCACCCACAAATTTTGTATAAATTCTACAGAGCTACTGTAGTCAATAATAGTGTTATTGAGGAAACTAAACTATAATTTCCATTCTTATATTTCATGTGGATTTAGAGAAAACCATAGTCTATAAATAGATGGAGTATACTGCAGTCTTCTGATTTGTAAACTTTGGAACTTCCGGATTTAAAGGGAAATATTAATAATACAGATGTTATCATTAATTAATGCAACTCATAAAAATACTATTTGCTATACTTATAAGAACTGAAATGATAGCAGCATCACCAAATGCAACATAAATAATTCAACATCTAGTAAAAACCTACTCTTTTAAGAAATATGGAAAAGTGGAGACAGAAATGATACAGAATCTTGAAAGCTCACACAGATATTGAAATCATGCTATAAATAAGACATTTAAATGTCATTCAACCCTTATTATTCTAGTATTTTGTTCCTAAAATAAGGGCGTGCTTTTAATGTTCTCCTTCAATTATTTTTAGATTTATCTTTTAAAATTTAGTGAGCCTTTAACATAGCTCCTGGATCCTTGAAATTAACTATATTTAAATAATAGCATTAATTTTCCTAGCTGCAATAACTTTTTTTAAGAAAATCACACTTTATTACTTTAAACTTAGCACATCATATAATGTCATTCTTCATTGAAGATAGGTCACCATGCATGACCTTTCTCATAATGAGCGTAATATCTCACAAATAATCACAAATAGTCATTATGTTCTTCACTTAGGCAATAACCTCAAAAATACTTGGATTAAATACTTTCTGAAACAATAGTATTAAATTAAAAAAATCTTTCTAATCTTCTTATTCACCATGATGGTAAAACAAAACAAAACCAAACCCTCAAGTGTGACATCTACATTTGTCTTTCATAATTTTTATTTTCTTCACCAAAAGTGAACAATTTAATTTTAAAATACCTCCACATGATTGGCATGTACAAATAAAGGGTAAGTATATGTTCATTGAAATTTTGTTGTTGTTGTTGTTGTTATTGTTGTTGTTGTTGTTGTTGTTGCTAGAATTAAAAACTGTGCTTGGCCAAACTCACATGAATACAACTATAAGGCCTTAAAGGAGAAAAACTCTATGAGTAACCCAAAAGACAGCACAACTCCATAATTTTGAGCCAAGTGACCCTAGCACGTGTCACAGAAACGTAGAAGATACAATGGATCAAATTTTTCTGAAGCTCAAAATATTTCATTTAAATTCTCCCAACGTTTTCTTTAATAAACGAACATTTACCTAAAATTTCAATTTCTCCACATATGACTTCCTACTTATACATCCATTACCACTTCTTAGCCAACAACTCATAAAAAAGTTGGTGCTCTGGGAAATGGACGGGTCACATTTACCTTCTACTTTATGGCCTCTGACTTATTTTTTTAATGTTTATTTATTTTTGAGAAAAAGACAGACCGAGTGTGAGTCGGTGGGGGGATGGGGGCAGAGAGAGAGACACACACAGAATCCAAAGCAAGCTGCAGGCCCCAAGCTGCCAGCACAGAGCCCGACACAGGGCTCGAACCCACAGACTGTGAGATCATAACCTGAGCCGAAGTCTGACTCTTAACGTACTGAACCACCCAGGCGACCCTGGCCTCTAACTTTTTATAAGGTTCAGTTTCATGTCTTTAAAATTGTATCATTTATAGAAATCTACAGAGAACATGATATTATAGATATGACATACTGTATTTTTTTACATTTAAACCCCAAAGAGCATGTAAATTACCCCATTACATGTTTTATGAATGCTTAATTTATTTAGTAAAAGAAGAAATGTGTTGTCAAATGGGAACAATATTGGGAGGAATTTTATGAACTATGTTGATTCCAACAAGAAAATAAATTAATTTGTTTAATTGGCTTGTGATAAGCTGTTTCAGAAAGAATACTAAAAATGGCTTCACTTTCAATATAAGAAATTTGGCAAAGAGGACGATATCATTAAAACAACCAAACTAAAAGGTGTATAACAACAGCACAGAGCTCATAAAGGCAGAATATGAAGCAAGCTACCAATTTAGAAGGAACTGAGAGCAATCTAATTTTATACGAAACCAGAGCATATCTAAGAAAAGCAAAAACATTTTTCTTTACTTATCAGTTTCTTTTTGCCATTGTCACAAATTGCCCCAAATTTAGTGGCTTAACAAATGCAAATTTATCCTCTTTTGTTCTGAAGGTCAGAAGTCCAAAATAAGTCTTAAGAGACCCAAATCGAGGTGTGATCAAGGCTGGTTCTTTCTAGAGGCTCCAGGGGAAGGTCCACACCCGGCTAGCTTTCAGAAGCAGCTCAAGTTCCTCACTCTTGTGGCCACATCCCTTTAATCTCTGCTACTTTTCTTACATTGCCTTCTTCTCCTTCTCTAGCTGAATATTCCTCTGCCTCGCTCTTAATAGGACACTTGTGATTATACTTACCGCCTACACAGATAACTCAGAGGAATCTTCTGAAAATCTTCAACTTCACCACATCCGCAAATTCCTTTTTTGCCACATATGCAACATGAACAGGTCGTAGGGTTTAGGACCAGGATATTTTTGGTGGCCATTATTACCATAATCTCTTGTCCTCCAGTTTCTTGAGTGTGACTTCATGGAATACTTAAAAGTCATCAATCTAGTCTCTTTCACAGAGTATTTCGGGAGCAGAATTAATGTGTCAAATTAGGGAGCTATCAAAGTATATATAGGAAGCCCTTGGCTTCCTGTGGAGCACAAAGCAAGGCTGCACATATGGCTATTTCACACCCAGATTAGTCCTTGTTCACACTTTAAGAATCTAAGGTCTATATATAGAGCTATATGCCTTGCTGGTTATTCATGAGCATGTTTAAAATTCTTATAGATCCAAATTATAAATAGAATCCATTGCATTTGAAAATCTTTTTATGATTAGATTTGCTTTTGTGGACTCGGTCCTTCCCTGTGGGTTGTCTTAGTAGGTGTGTGTCTAGCGATCTTATGTTATCATATACTTAGATACATCATGTTAAAATAATTTTCTGATTATTGTGTGTGCATTCATCTTGCTACTACATCTGGATTGAAAACACCTTAAGGAATAGAACCAGGTATCTCACTCCATATGTATTCTGCGGCTGCACCAGCATATATCCATCCTTAAAGACAATCTTTGGGGAAAAAAAAAAAAAAAAACTCCTTTCCCCTACAGGGCTTCGGGAGCCATCTCACACATTTGAATTTGTTATCTGTGGTTCAGTAACACGTGAAATTCTCCTACCCTCTTTTTACGATGCTAACTGAGGGGTTCACACCTTTGAAGAACATTTCAGGTTAGCATTCTCCAATTTTTCCTCTGAGGACACCTACTGCTGTGTAACCAAACTTCGATAACCCAAGACAACGTTAACAACGTAAGGACGATGTCATGATGGTTTATGAAACAAAATATATTTAATGCAAGCCTTCTTTTGTTTAATTTCATGTTCATCCAAGTAAGATGTGAGTATAAAACAGTAATTCATGGGGCGCCGGGGTGGCTCTGTCGGTTGAGCCTCCGACTTCGGCTCAGGTCGTGATCTCACAGTTTGTGGGTTCAAGCCCCGCATTGGGCTCTGTGCTGACAGCTCAGAGCCCAGAGCCTGTTTCAGATTCTGTGTCTCCTTCTCTCTCCGTCCCTCCCCTGCTCATGCTTCTTCTCACTCTGTTTCTCAAAAATAAATAAATGTAAAAAAAAAAAAAACCAACAGTAATTCATATCAGCTAACGATCAGTTCCTGGTACCATACCTTATAAATATTGTGAATGCCATTCCCAGCTTTGATTCAATTTGGGGGTCTCTAAAAGTACTTTGTTTTGTATAAAATGGAAGTAATGGGGCGCCTGGGTGGCTCAGTCGGTTAAGCGTCCGACTTCAGCCAGGTCACGATCTCGCGGTCCGTGAGTTCGAGCCCCACATCGGGCTCTGGGCTGATGGCTCAGAGCCTGGAGCCTGTTTCCGATTCTGTGTCTCCCTCTCTCTCTGCCCCTCCCCCGTTCATGCTCTGTCTCTCTCTGTCCCAAAAATAAATAAAAAAAACGTTGAAAAAAAAATTTAATAAAAAAATATAATTTTTAATGTCATGTTGCCATAGATAGTAAATGAGATAAAAATGTTTCAGTTCATTTTTTTTTTTTTTGTCTATAGCTCAATTTCTAAAGTCTCTAACGCACTGAATTTGAAATTGGAAATCAGCCATGAAACAAGATTAAAATAACTCATAAAATCAAAAGAAACTCGACCTGCAACACCAAACACTCCACACAGGTATATAAACACACTGCTTTAAAGGTGATAGCAAATGTGTTAAATGTGATAGACAGTGAGGTAGGATGAACAGTACGGTAAGTGCCGCTTTCAGAAACTTACAAGGATAGCCATGCTAGGGTAATTTGGTATGTTGAAATATACATTTTAGATCCTCACGTCTTGAAGTTCGTGAAAGTCTCTAAGCCCCTTTGGCCCAATCCCACTACCTGTAGAAACACCTCCTAACATCTCTCAGCACAATTCAACTTGTTCTGCTTAGAGCCTGCATGATCAGAAAGCTTTCTACCCCAGCCTGTTGAATGCAAAGTGTCAGGTGTTCTAGATGTCCTCCTGAAATGGAACACGGTCCTTCATTTACTAGTTTTACTTCTTGTTCTTGTTGTGTCTCTGAAGCCAGAAAACCTGCCTAACCTCTTTGTAACATGTACGAATTCAGATACCTTCAAAATCATCAGGCCTTTTTTTTAGTTTTCTCTCTTAAGTGTGATAACGTCCACTTTCAGCCATGGACTTTCATCGCTTACCGTGAGGCACACAAAGAACTGAGAGAAATATTTACTTTATTTTTATACTGATTTTATTTATTTTTTAATTGAAGAAAATATTACATACAAAAAAGCGTTCAGATCTTAAATAGACAGACTGATGAGTTTGCCTTGTATGCCCACCGAACAAGACAAGATATGGAATATTTGCTTTGCTTCCAAAAGTTGCCTTATACCACGTTTCAGTTGTTTTCCTCCCTGAGGAGCAACCACTGATCTGCTCTATGTCACTCTGAAGTAGAGAGATACCAGTTTGACATCTGTCAGGAAGTGAGGAAGAACTCCAAAGTTTTGTCATTAAGATATGTACATATAGAGAAAATAAATTCCATATAACATATCTAAAAGATGTTTTCAGGGGGGAGAGAAGCAAACAAAACTCACCTCTTATGAGTATTTCTACAAAGAGAAAGTAGTATCTATGCAATAAGTGAGCTTTCCTAAGATAGATTTGTAACTGGTAATCACCACACGCTCATTAAGAAAAGGGGTTTGACAGAAATGCCTGATTTTGCTCTCCTTTTCAAAACTGTAATTCTTTCCGTTAATCGTAAGAGGGCGGTGCCTTTGTGTATTGGTTTCTGTATTAATATGACTGTATTTATCCTACTGAGTAACTAAATTGACTGGCGATTTCACTCTGGACATTACACGCACAAGATGAAATGCTTGTGGTGTGTTTTTTGTTTGTTTGTTTGTTTTAGATGATTCAGTCCAGAGGCTCAGCCATGATGGTTACATAAGACAAGGAACATGTATCTCTTTATGAATATTTCCCCGAAAAAGTTACCTCTGATAAACTAGATGTATAGTTGATTTTGTTCTCTAAATGTCTCTCAAATACGGCAACTGTACCAGCTTCATGCTTATTTAAACCTCATTTGAAACATTAAAACGATCCCTAAGCAACCGATATCCCCTGCGTATGATGACATTTCTCTGATCTAAATCACATCCCTTCTCCGTTTACAGTCCTCTGATGGTATCCTTCTGCTGAAATGGTAAAGATTACTTATTAAACCTTTGCTTCTTCTGACTGCACAATCTTTATCATTCTCTCCATTCCAACCCTATGACCAAATTTCAGTCTCTCCTTTCATAGAGCTTTTGCACGTGCTCTTCTTTCGTTCCTTCCCATGCCATCTAGTTAATGCCTGTGCTTCCCTCAGACAAGACCCCCTTTTTTTCTTTTAGTTTATTTATTTATTTTGAGAGACAGAGAGAAAGCAAGCAGGAAGGTCAGAAAGAGAATCCTAAGTAGGCTCTGTACTGGCAGTGCAGAGCCCCATGTGGAGTTGGAACCCACAAACCATGAGATCATGGTGTGAGCTGAAATCAGGAGCCAGACATTTAACCAACTGAGCCACCCAGGAGCCCCCAGATAAGACCTTAATAATTAATATGTACAAGGTTTCTTTAAGTCAAATATCCTTTTTTTTTTTTTTAATGTTTTTATCTAAGAGAAAGAGAGAGCTTGAGCAGGGAAAGGGCAGAAAGAGAGGGAGACACAGAATCTGAAGCAGGCACCAGGCTCTGAGCTGTCAGCATAGAGCCCCACGTGGGGCTCCAACCGGTGAACCGTGAGATCATGACCTGAGCAGATATTTTAAGCTCATCTGCTGACCCCTCTCTGTTGCAGCAATTGTCACAATTGATATTTTATTGTTCTCATGTAATCACTTGACCAACATTCATCTCCTCCCCTCTGAAGAAAGCGGCTATACGTGGGACTCATTTATCCCCAATATGTTGCACAAGATCTAGTAGGTAGTAGAGGGTTAATAAACATTTTTTTAAATTACTTAATAAGCCTGTTGATAGTGAAGAGGAGGGCAGAAATCAGTCAGTGGCTATGGGCAGTTCTGATAAGTTGATCAAAAGAAGGGTGATTGTATAATCAATTTATAGCATTTGATGGTACCAGCTAAAAATTTAGTTAAGCTAGTTAAAAAATAAAATGTCGTTCAGTTGCTTCACTTAGTAGTCAGTTTGTTGACTAACACCCAGAAATTTACTTTCACTAACAATGGAGATTAAAATATTTAATGGGGTAGCTCGGTGGCTCAGTCGGTTAAGCATCCGACTTCAACTCAGGTCATGATCTCATGATCCATGGATCCAGAGATCCATGAGATCTCTGCCCCTCCCCTGCTGATGCTCTGTCTCTTTCTGTCTCTCTCAAAAATAAACATTAATTTTTTTTTAAATAAATAAAAATAAAATATTTAAGATATTTTACTATGTCAAAGAATACTAAAATACCAATTGACTTTCATAACTATACTTATCACCTGAATTGAAATTATATATATATATATATATATATATATATATATATGTGAATATCATCAATCACTCAAGGGTTTTTAAAGAATAGTATAAAATAAGCATGGATAAACATATAGAGTTAAAATCATACTATGTGCACTAATCACTAGTCTCAGAATATGTTCATTTGCAGGCATAAAATATGAATACTGTATAACCATGGTTTTCCTGTTAAGATGAAAATATAATGAAAATTTCTTGGACAAGAATCCACTTTATATGTATTTTTAGGGTACAAAAATATTAAAAGACCATAGTTTAACAAGCTTGTGTAAACAGGTCTCAGTATGAACAGAAACCATATATCTCCCAAGGAAGAGACGTTTTAAAAAATGGATAAGTCAGGGTCTCTACCAAGCGTAGTAATGTGAGGTTTTGACCAGATTCAAACCTATAGGAATAGGACAGGCTAACTCAGGTAAAGAGAAGAAAGAACTGTCCTGAAAGAAACTAAGTCATTCCCCTTACACTCTGTTGCCTCTTTTCCTTTCTCTGTGTTTCTGAGGATATTCTGTTTGCATAATTCAAGGTTCAGGAAAGCTAAGGGAATACAGCACTCAATATAGACTAGACATAAGATGTGATCATTTCTCCAAAATACAGGGTCCTGCAGGACCAAAATATGGCTCCAAGCTGTTGCCATGACAAATTTCTAAGCATTGCACAATGCCCCCCCCCACCACTGCAACGCAAAAACCAAACAACCAAAACAAACAAACAAGAAAAACACTTCAGTCATTTCATGTAGATAAGAAACTCTCAGCAGAGATAAGGGATTTAGTAACATTTTTAAAGTGCTTCCCAGCCTCTTACAGAAAGCACTCAGTTTTGTTGTTGTATAGATTTAAATATATATATATATTTTTTTTTTTTTTTAAAGAGAGAGAGAAAGAGGAAGAGCTCAAGCAGAAGAGAGGCAGAGAGGGAGAGAGGGAGACACAGAATCCAAAGCAGGATCCAGGCTCTGAGCTGTCAGCCCATGGCCTGACACAGGACTGAACCCATGAACTGCCAGATCGTGACCTGGGCTGAAGTCTGTTGCTCAATTGACTGAGCCACCCAGGTGCCCTTGTTATATAGATTTAAGCATCTTTATATTACTCTACCATACAGAGTATGTAGAAGGAATAGTAGCGTTGCCTGATTCTGTAGAGTGCCAAGAGAAGTGGAAATTATAAAAAAAATTAAAATGCAAAAATACCCAAGCTCTTTGTAGTAGTAATGGATTGCAGTCTTCATGTTTAAAGACTAATATGAAAATTTGTTCTCAAAGAGTTTGCAGTCTTACGTGAGAAACTGAACTTGAATATGGCAAAGTACAACAAATGAGTATAGACGTTTCATAAAAGATCTTTGGGCCAAGAACCTTTAGAAATGCATGTTCACATGGAGAACAGGAAAATTCTGTCTAGCATTTCATCTTGATTTGTACTACTCCGATGTTTGGTGAGATTTCCCTATCATGTGAGATTTGTCTTAAAGTTTCGCTCTACTAAAAAATAATAAAGTTTTGCTTTATTAAAATATCTTCGAGTTCTGTTTCTAATATTTCACAAAATTTCAAACCGCTCAATTCTTTCCTGATGAAGGAGTGATCTGATCCAGTCTGACCATGTGTAGCTATTCTCACTCTTTCCTTTCAGTTGAAGAATCCACGCACCATCTCATGCACAGATCGCTGGGATGGGAAAGTTAGTCTTTCCAAGTTGAGTACCTACTCAAGAGAAAAATAAAGGGATCCCTTGTGTTTTAAAATCTTTTTAATAACTAAAAACATTGCAAAAGGTAAGGCCATTAATTTGCATATTTTGTATTAGGATACAGGGGAATAACCCTCAAGAAACACCAAATGATTCCTTTATGTTTTATGGACACAAAATGATATCAGCATTTTAAGTCAATCAAACACTTTGATTTGTCTCATTTCTGCTTGTAGAGATTTTTCAAAACAAAGGCCAAACCAGACCTTAAACTCTGTCTCTAGTCAATGACACTCTCGATGTATGAGTCATGCTCTGGCAAGAAACAAATCTCCTCAGACGTGTTGAATTTCAGAAAATGTAATTCAGTAACTGGAAGAGGTGTGGACAGGACCCAGGGGACCAGCTGGGGAGTTGTCACAATCTAGCTACCTCAGGCCTAAAGGAGTGAAGGGGAGAGACAAGGTTATCATGGGCTGGCGAGAGCTGGAATCATGGTGGAGGACCACCTATCTAGACCTGTAGACCTGGAAAGAAGCAGCTATTCCACGACCTGAATTGTGAAACAGAAAGGGGAAAAGAGAAGAAACGTCCTGAACCTGTTGTTCCTCCTGTCCTCTGAAACCTTGCGAGTGTCTTCTTTTAGGTGAACTGCAAGCCAGAGGTCAAGGGAGGCTGGAGTTGCAGCCTGCAAGGGTGAGAATCCTAGAGCACAGAGGAAAGAGAAAGAACAGAGAACAGAACGAAATCAGGGTAAAGTGGGGAAATTTTAGAATAACCAGCTTTTCTTCTTACAAAAATCCCCACTCACAGAATGCATTTATGCGTATTCAACTGTATTAACCTTTGTCCAGCTCCTCTCTCTTTAGAGATTATATCTCTTTCACTCCACCCCACTAAGTCATTTCCATTAATTTTATTATGCAAAGTATAGACCTGTTTCCTCTGATTTTTCTTCTTGGCCTTCCCTCCTTTCTTCAATATCCGAGACTTATTAATATGTTCTGCTATGGAGCCACTCCAGGTTTGGCTCTTCAGCTGGAAACAATTAGCCGTGACTTGGGAATTTCTAACCCTTCCTTCTTGCTTCTACTAATGCTCTGCACTGAAAGATAAGAGCAATGGAGATATTTCGCTCCCACTGAGATGAATTATGCCATCCTCTACACCTACCTATCTACCCACCACATACACAGGGATGGAAGTAGTTAATATCAATTTTGTTTCAAATCGCATTTCCCTACCCCTGCCTTCTTCATTACTGTTGTTGATGTTAGAAATTAACCAAATCTGAGAAGGGCTTGAGAGATGGGCTTATCAGAGAGGTGATAGAAATTAGGATATTTCTGTAAAATATCCTAAAAATTTAGGTGTCTATGGGCTACAATTTTGTATTGTTAATTTAAGGAATAGCAATATTTAATAAAAAGTATTTGCTCGCTGTATATAATTGCTTATTGATTGGATAAACGAAGTTGGCTCTCACCTCTTGACAAGACTTACTACTAGTAGTTAAGTCAGAAAAATCTTTATTCTAGCTTAGAAGGGTCAGAGAGAAGCAAATATTAATGTTAATTTTTTTCAGCCATTAAAAACACCTTATTGATAGTGAGTAAAAATAGTGAAAGGCTGGAATATGTTAATTAGCAATATAATGGTGCAAAGAAAGTGGTTAAGAAAGAGCTAAGGAAGTAGTAAGTTTCATGTGCTCTCAGGATATCATATCACTGTTTCCTTTAGTGTTAGTTTGGATAACGCAAACTGCTGGAAAAAGCAGACCTAACAACTCATAATGCTGAAACCCAAAGGAAGTTAATTTCTCACTCTCCTGTTTAAGTTAGATTTTCCTGGTTCATGAGTGAATTATCTCCACGATCCAGGGAAGTAGATTTTTCCATCTTGTACTTTTCCATCACTTTCAGCCTTTTGTTGACTGGATCTTGCTAGAGGAAAGAATGAGAGATGTTCTGCAGTGGCCATTTTAAACAGGTCAGTGATAAAATATTCTTCCCTGGAGCTCAATTACCACCCTGCTCTTGGTATCCTGTTGGGGAGGGGGGTGGGGGTGGGAGGGACATCCATTTTACAAAAACATTCACATAACAATAACATGAAGGACTTTGATTCATATTTCATTGGCTAGCACTCAATCATGTGGCCAAATCTAAGTTCAAAGAAGACCGGGAAATATAGGCTAGGTATATACCTCAGAAGAAGAGAAGATGGATTATTTTTACTGAATACTAGCAATTTCTACTGCATAGGGACTAGAGGACTACAAGAATGACTACTTAACTCTGTAACTCTTTCTAAACATGTATTTGCAATTTTTGTTTTCAAGGTTTAAATTTGCTCTGCAGTGAAATTCTAAGATAAAAGATAAGCTCATCACTTCTATGTTTGATGATTTTAAATGTACACATTTAATCAGTGTAGATTGGATTCAAGTAACTTGTCTTGCCTGTAAATTTGGGTAATTGCATGGGGACAGATTTTTTCCTTGTTTTATTTTCAGATATACTCATCTATTTATATGTAATAGTGTTAAGAGCTACAGTTAAAAAGGGAGAATGAAAATAAACTTCTTTCTACCTCTTTAGAAAACTTGTTTTTATGTACTTATTGCTTCTGAAAACTTGAATATTATTTTAACAATATTTAAAGCCAATCTACAGTCTATTTCAGTTTTGTTACTTCTTCCAGTTCAGCGACATTTGTCATGCGTCTACTAAATGTCAGACATGGTGCTATATGTTGATAATATAATGATAAAACACAGATTTTTTTTTTCTTTGCCCTACACAATGTTTACATTCTTGTGTGGTAAAATGATAGCTATCAGTTGAATGCTTGCTAAATTTTTACTTACTCTTCAAAAGTAGGGTAGATGTTATTACCTCCATCTTATAAACAAAGTCCTTTAAACTCAGAGAGAAACAACTTGTCCATGATTTGGGGATTTATAAAAGTAAATATGGAACAAAACGCTAACGTCATTATTGACACCCTTCCAATCTCTTCATATCACATATGGCAGTTAGATTTTTCGTATTTAACTAACATTGCATCATAAGATGATTTGTTCTTGCAATTTCAATGGAAAGTAAGTGTATTTCAAAATTTAGGTTTCTGTATTTAATTTCAAACCATCTCCTATTCTCATTTTCAAATAAATTATGTTTTATTCTAGGGATCTCCCCTCCATTTTCTAACGAAACTATTCTCCTCAACTGTAGCTTTTTAAATTTCTTTTTTGTTCAAGGTGGAGAGATTATTTGCAATTTTTTTTTAAACAATGAATAAACAGTGCCATCTTCTGTTGATGTTTTATTCAACAATTGGGAATAAAGAATTGAAAGATTGGGTTAATATAGATCAGCAAAAAGAAGCAAATAATTTGGAGATTTTATGATCTTGGCATAATGTATTACATCTTTGAACACTTGCAAAAAGGCTAATTATTTGAATGGCCTCTTGGGGCAAAGACATATTTAAAACAGTTCTGCGTGATTAATTATCCAAGACCTTTGAATATCCATTCAAACAATAGAGGGAAGGGAGGAGGGAGACAAGTGGCAGTGACAGAAACAGGTGGCAAGTGTTTGTAACAATTTGGTGTTAGCAGTGTTATAGAAATAAAAATTAATATTTTTTTTCTGTTTTTATGCCATTAGGCAACCCCCCTCATTTATTTATATCTTTACGAATATGTATTTGATTGTGAAAAATCCTCTAATTACTTATTTGCCAGAAGATGGAAAATAGGAATGTTTTCTTTTTAAATTTTTTTTTTAATGTTTATTATTTTTGAGAGAGAGAAACAGAGAGACAGAGAGCATGCAGGGAAGGGGCAGAGAGAGGGAGAAATAGGATTGGAAGCAGGATCCAGGCTCTGAGCTGTCAGCACAAATCCCCCGACGCAGGGCTGGAACTCACAGAGGGCAAGATCATGACCTGAGCTATAGTCGGCCTCCCAACCCACCGAGCTACGCGGGCTCCCCCGGAATGTTTTTTCAAATAAGCTTTTAAGATCCAATGTTAATGAATATTTGTTTATCTGCATGTGGTTCATAGATTTCGAACTTAAGACATAAGAAGTAAGTCATATAAGTACAAATTATTTTTATTGATTAGCTAAGAAAACATATTTTTTAAACATCTTGATATTTGGAAAATATATATATTCAAGTCCAATCAGTTCATCCATTGGAGCTTACTCAAAGAAAACAAAACAAACAAAATTTACCACCCACTCCCCAACAAATGAAGCCATAATTTTGGCCATAATTTTATGACAACATTTGAGTCACATTTAAAGCATTTAAAAAATAAAATATCTGGATGAGATTTAAGTTTTATGACTGGTAACATTGCCACTAAAGCATTAGCATTTATATTTTAAACCTAGGTCAGTAATTTTTCTTCTAAGGAATTTGAAGTAAAAGGTAAGTCAATGAGAATTAGTGAATTGAAGTTTTCTTATCCATTACTCCAAAAGAATAAAAGCAGGAACATAGATTAAAGGCAGCTTCATTCCATGCTTCAAAAAATCTTGACTCTTGTCAAGCAAGGTTGCTTGCTATATATGATCACATGTTGTGTATTCAGAGACAAATCACTGGCAGAAACAGGTTAAAACATGTGGGTGAAATTCAAAGCAGCAATATGTGACCAGCACCCTTCACATACTTTAGAGGAAGAATAACCCTTTGTTTTTTGGCTAAATTATTTACAATGCACTTTTTGCATGATTCTATTTCTTTAAGAGTTATTCTAATGCGTGAAGGTGGGTTTTGTTATATCCATCCTCTCCTAGATTAATATCCATTCTACTGATGAATCTCTCTAAAGGTTTCCCAAATGCCGCAAACACATTTTCACTTGAACTGTTGATTTTGTGTGATATTAGAGCAATCAGTGCTGGACAGAGATGATTGGAGATGTATGAAATTAACAAGTTAAAAGGACTATGACTCCAGGGAGTGCTGGATATTTGGGATCTGAAAGGTCACTAGGTTTGAAGAAAGAATCTTCTATTTTTGAGTGCTTCATGTGGGGGTCCTCAGTCTGTTTTTAATGTGTGCTAATACCCATGCTCCATTCCCTGTTATCTAAGGGTATTATATGTTGATTTGAAAATATGAATCACACTTAGAAAACCCTCGATTTCATATTTGTATTGTTCCACTCAGAAAAACAGCAGTGTACAAAAAGGTTTACTGTGACTAAGAATCTTAGACTTAGGGAGATTGGAAAATAGGTATCTGCCATCATGTGTACAATTTTTTTAAGCTAAATGCTCTATTTAACCTTATAAAAAAGAAAATTTTGTCAGTCAAAAATAGTCACATATTGGCAATTTCAAATGATTCAAGTAAATTAACGGAAGGAGAAATCACTCTTGAGCCTTTACCAAAAACAGTTCAATGTATAATTAGGAGATTTGAGAAAGAGTAGATTAATGAAATAAAACATAAGAATAATTTATAAGAGCCAGGAATAAGCGTTTATGCAAGAAAACTTCAAACTATATTTGGGTATTGCTGGAGATCAGGGATAGGGGAATACTCCAGACATGGAGACAACGTCATAAATATCTTCTATAGAATGTTTATACATTTTATATCAGGAAGCCAATGTGTGGCCAAGGCTCTATCAGTCCCTGATGACCTTAATATATATCTGTATGGTAAAAAAAAAAAAAAAAAAGTAAAATAAGATTATATATATCTCCAGAAAAAACTTCACAAGTAATAATTTAGTAATATCAAATTAACATAAAACATGGAGGTAAAATTCAAAACACTAGTGTACTGTCTTAAAAATCTAAATGATTCAACAATTTAATAAGACATTTAAATTTTATTTTTTTAAGATTATTATTTTTTTTGAGAGAGATAGACAAGGAGAGTTCATGCAGAGGAGGGGCAGAGAGAGAGAGAAGGAGAGAGAATCTCAAGCAGGATCTGTGCTGTCAATGAAGAGCCCAGTGTGGGGCTTGAACTCACAACCATGAGATCATGACCCGAGCTGAGATCAAGAGCTGGATGCTTAGCTGATTGAGCCACCCAGGCATCCCTAATATGAGATATTTGGTAGAAAGAATTTAGTGTCACATTAAGCTATGCATTTAGTGAGGATAATTTATAGGATTTGTTCTTTGAGTGTAAAGGAATCACACTGGAAAAGCTTTTTTCCTACACTGACTTGGGAAAGTATAGACATCCTAACTGGCACAGAAAATAATTTGGGATCAGGAATGATATATGAATAAAGAATAATTAGAATCATAAAAATAATTCAAATCATTGATACGTAAAGTGGATTAATATATTTAAAATAGCAAAGAGTCGGGGCGCCTGGGTGGCGCAGTCGGTTAAGCGTCCGACTTCAGCCAGGTCACGATCTCGCGGTCCGTGAGTTCGAGCCCCGCGTCTGGCTCTGGGCTGATGGCTCAGAGCCTGGAGCCTGTTTCCGATTCTGTGTCTCCCTCTCTCTCTGCCCCTCCCCCGTTCATGCTCTGTCTCTCTCTGTCCCCAAAAAATAAATAAAAAACCGTTGAAAAAAAAAAATTTTAAAATAGCAAAGAGTAAGATTTACAGAAATTAGCATTTCAATTTTCCAAGAGCTTCTCAGAGATTTGAAGTTTTCTAGGCATTATAAAAATTTTTAAACATATGTTATGAAAATCATTAAAAAGCTATTTTTATTGTTGTGAGTTTGTGACCCAAAGGGATGCCTTGATCACATATTGCAGCTTTAGAAAATAACACTGATATCAGCTTGATGGATGGCATGATCTCTGATGGCAGAAGCAATTTCAGTGGCCCAATCAAGAAATTATGAATACGTGTCCCGATAATGTTACAATCAATGGAGTGGAAGTAATGGATACAAGTGACATAATAGAATATTTTTTAGACTTGGCCATGTGTTATACAAGGGAAGAATTGGAGATGATGCTGAGATTTCTAATTGGGATGATCGAGCAGGTGGTGATACTGTTAACCTAGAGAAAGGAAAGGAAATGAAAAGCCATGTATTAGTTTCCTATTACCATGGTAACAAACTGCATATACTCTGTGTTTTAAAACAGCACAATTTATTATCATATAGTTCTGAAAGTAAGATGTCCAAAAGGGGTTTTAATCTCCAGGTTAAAATCAAGGTGTTAGTAAGACTTCATTCTTTCTGGAGGCTCTGGAGGAGAATCCATTTCCTTGTCTTTTTCAGCTTCTAGAGTCGGTCTATATTCCTTGGCTGCCATAATCACTTTCTGTCTTCAAAGCCTCCAATGGCAGATAGAGTCTTTCTCATGATGCTATTTCTTTAATTCTGATTCCTGTGTCCCCTTCCTTCACCATTTAAGGACTCCTCTGATTACACTGGCTTAGCCCAGACAATCCAGAGAAATCTATTTTAAGTGAAACTGATTAGCAATCTTAATTACTTTTGCAAAATAAATATTTCCTTGGGATACAACATGGCATATCCAGAAGTCCTGGGGATTAGGATGTGGACATTTTTGTCAAGGGCATCTATTTTTTCTGCTTACCGCAGTCAAGTTATACTGCAGCCAATGAAGGGTAGCAAAAGAGAAAGATAAGCTTTCAATCATACTGAATCTAAGATTCTGGCTCTATACCCAGATATAAATATCTAAGAAGCAATAGGAAATTTGGATAGACTCATTATTAGAAATTCCTCCAAACTCTTGCCCATGTACAAATAATGCTACGATTAACACAATACACATTTATCAGTGCATGGCCAGGTCAGAAGTCTAGCACTGTGTGGTTTTGTTTTCTGCACAGGGTATCATGAGATTAAAATCAAAGTATCAGCCAGACTGAATTATCATCTGTTGTCTAGGTGGGAAAATGTGCATCCAAGCCCGGTATTGGTGGCAGAATCCAGCTCCTGGCAACTATAGGACTGTGTTTCCCCATTCCCATGCTTGCTACAAACTGAGTGCTGTGCTCAGCTCCTAGAGGCCACTCACACCTGGCCACGTGGTCACCTTCATCTTTAAGTCAGCAACAGCATGTTGAATCCTCTTACTGCTTTGAATCTCTGACTTTTCTTCTGCAACCAGCAGGAAAAAATTATATTATTTTTTCATCGTATTTCTTTAATAATTACAGTTACTTTTTTTCATTTTATTTTTTCATCATGATAAGTGTACTCTTTAATCTCCTCTATCTCCTCTTCTCCCCATCCCCCTACCACCTCCCCTTTCGAAACCACCATTTTGTTCTCTACAGTTAAGAGATTATTTTGGGGCCTCCGGGTGTCTCAGTCAGCTAAGCGTCTGACTCTTGATTTCGGCTCAGGTCATGCTTTCATGGTTCTTGAGTTCGAGCCCTGCTTTGAGCTCTGAGATGACAGCATAGGGCCTGCTTGGGATTCTCTCTTTCCTTTGCTCTGCCCCTTCCCTGCTCATGTTGTCTCTCTCTCTCTCTCAAAATAAATAAAACTTTGAAAAAAGAGACTGCTTCTTGGTTTGCCTCTCTCTCTCTCTCTCTCTCTTTTTGTCCCTTTGATCATTTGTTTTATTTCTTAAATTCCACATACGAGTGAAATCATATGGTATTTATCTTTCTTCGACTGACTTATTCCACTAAGCCTTATACTTTCTATTTCTACCCATGTTGTTGCAAATGACAAGATTGCATTCTTTTTTATGGCTGAATAATACACACACACACATATATATAATATACATATACATATATATGTGGGATATAGATAAATCTAGATCTAGATAGATATATACCCACACACACCCCACATCTTCTTTATCCATTCATGTATTGATGGACACTTGGACTGCTTCCATAGTTTGGTCATTGTAAATAATGCTGCAATAAATACAGGGGTGCAAGTATCCCTTTGAATTAATGTTTTTGTATTTTTTTGAGTAAATACTCATTAGTACAAATCCCATATCATAGGTAATTTTATTTTATTTTACTTATTTATTTATTTATTTATTTATTTATTTATTTTAGGGATGTATGTACTGTTTTCTATAGAAGCTACACCAATTTGCATTGTACTGATGAAACAAATTGAAGACAATGCAAGGAAAGGGAAAGATACACCACACTCATGGGCTGTAGGAACAAGTACTGTTAAAATGTCTATACTACCCTAAGAAATCTTGCATTCCCATAATGCATACTGATAATGAAGGAGCATATATGAAATTAAGGAAACAGTACCATTGATAATCGCATCAAGATAATAATATATCTAAGAATAAATGTAACCAAAGAGGTGAAAGACCTATACTCTGAAAACTAGAAAAGTCTATGACTTTAAAGCCTAGAGTTACAATAGACTCACTTGGGCCATAATGTCAACAGAACTATATAATGTTCTGTAAATGGTAAATGTACATTAATCAAGTAAAATTCATTAGGCTTAGAGTTCAAAAGATCATACAGCTGTGTATAGGGGAGAAGTGGACATATTAGAGATCACTTAGAACTCTGCCTACCTCACTGGTCATTACCATTGTTCCCCCCTTCTTGTCTTATAACTCTTTCTAATCTTTGGACCTAAAATCATAATTCTTATCTTCACTTTGACCCATGGCTTTCTTCCCTACGACAACATTGGTATCTTCCTTCTAACTCTATCAACCACATCTGTGAGCAAGACCTCCTCTTGCCTTTCATTGGTCCCCCAAGTTCCACAGAATACTTGGCCAACTCTCTCCCTCTCTTCCAGGACATGGACAGATAAGATGCTGCAGATAGAAGCTTTGAGTTAGAGCCCCAAATTTGGTGTTTTTGGTACAGTGTTATTGGGAGTTTTAATTAAAAGCGAGGGAATGGGGCACCTGGATGGCTCAGTTGGTAGAGCATCTGACACTTGATTTAGGCTCTGGTCATGATCCCAGGGTTGTAGGATGGACCTCTACATCTAACCCTGTGTCAAGCCCCACAAGGGGCTCCACGCTGAGTGTGGAACCTGCTTAAGATTTTCTCTCTCTCTCTCTAAAAATACATAAAAAATGGCAACATAAGAAATAACAACAAGGGAATGAAAGAGATCTGAGGTTTTTTATTGGACCGCGTATGGAGAAAAAAGGGAAAGGAAAGGAGGCAGGATCGAGAGGAGCAGTGAAGGGAGGAAAGAGAAGCAGATATAACAAACAGCAAAAATTAGTTTAGGTTACAATTCTTATATTGGTTATAGAATTTTCTTTCCTGACACTAAAACATAAATTAAAGAATAAAATCTAAATACATATGTATCTGTTAGTGCAGTAAAATACTGACACTCTCCTTGGAGAGATTACTGTCGTGTTTTCAGAGTTAGATTACTTGGAGAGAATTACTCAACAAGGCGTTTCCCAAAAGGGGACAAAGGTGAGTGGGACAAGGCAGAAGCATTTTTTCTGAGAAAGATGATGGTTATCAGTGTGCAGATTATTTAGAGTTTCATAGAAACGTCAGTCACATAGAGACCAATATGGAGATGGAAATGAGTAAATGAGTGGCATAGGGCTGAACAAAAATGAATGAAGTCTACTTTCTATTCCCCATGACAGAAACTTGCCAAGATGTGAGAATTTTTTTTTTTAATATTTATTTATTTATTTATTTATGGAATGCAGACAGCCCATTTTTTTTCCTTAATGAGAGTTTGTCAGTCAGGCTGAATAACAGTTTTAATTAGCCATCCCCCCCCCCAACACACACACACAAATACAAATAATGTGGACTCTACAGTGGCCTTCAGGTATTCACAAATGAGAGACTTCTGGGTTTTTTGTTATGTGCATATTTAGTGGAATTGTGCTAGTCCAAAATAAATGGTAAGTACAAAAATGCCTTTGCTGATTTAGGTGAGGAAAAACGCAAATGATATGAATAAGAACAAATAACTTAAAAATGTTAATCAATTAGACTTTTTAAAAAACTTAAATATTTAGTTTTATACATGGCATAAACCTGAATATTGATATATAGTTATTGGTTTCGTTGTATTTGTGAAAAGAGTCTGGTTATTTCATTCTATAATTTGTGACCTGGAAAACAGTAGAGACAAATAATGAGAAAATGGAAAGAAACTTAGTGTCCTGTTGAAACAAAAGCCAAGTTCAATTTTCTGCTGACAATACAACCCTTTTATGTCACAGGTGAACAGCTCTGTACTTGGGCAGCTTTATTATTTAATGGATTTGGGGAAGGAAAGGGGACTTGTGTGGCTTTGTTATGAGATAAGCAAATAAGAGGCAATGATGAGAAAGAGAGATTTGATTATATGGGTCATAAAAGTGTTCATTACCACCCTCCCACATTTGTATAAATGTGTCTCACTTTCCGGAAGGACTGCCTAAATACAAGAGTGGCTCTTCAGGAACAAGGAGGGTTTTATTACTCAGGCAGAAGCCCCATAAAGGCCGCCATGAGATTTGCTTGGGTCTATTAGGAAGGGGCCCTCATCACAGAAGGTCTGCAAAACCCCGTATAAGGTGCCCGAGGGAGCTTGAGGAGACAACTTACTCCTTATAATATCTCTGAAAAGGAGATTTTCAGAATCCTGGAAGAGGAAACGTATACTGTTTAAATAGCTTTTCATTAACTGCGAGTATCCGTGAGTTCTTTCTGAGTGGGGTAGGAAGGGGCTGTGTGAGCCGCAGAGGGATTTGGGCTACATGACAACTTCCTGGGGCGATCGCTTTGCTCTGCTATTGGAGTTATTTTCCAAAGTAAAGGATCGTTTTTTAAATCTCCATGGGGGAGTGGGTCTTTCTTCACTCACCAAGAAATAGCATTAGTTACAGTTACAGGAGCTTATTAATAGTGTTCATGTGCAGTCATGTATGTTAAATATATGTATATACATTAGTTGCTCTGTGAGCTGTGACTTGACAAAGCTCCAGGGGTCTTAGCTTTACATTTGCAGCAGTATTTTGAGCAGAGGAAAGAAACAAAGTAAGGCCAGTTATCTTGTTCTATTACATATTATTCTATAGCCCCTAAACCTGATTAGCTTGCTATCAACTGTATTGAAAGAAAGGACTGCTTCAAAAAGAGAAATCATGTAGACATCTACTGATGGGATAAAGAAGTCGTGCAAAAACTAGTAGACATGATTGTGTTGTCTCTAGCAGAGAAAACTGTGGCTTTGGATAACATCAGTATACATTTTTTTCTTTCATTTTGATTTCAGTCAGACCCTACCCCATCAACCCAACAGCGAAGAGCTTTCCCAGCGAGCTTTGGTACCATATTGACCTCTGGCTGTTCCTACTGGGGCACATGTGTTATGCATTCACAAAGCTACCAACCAGTTTTGCTTAGGAGATTGACTTTTGCTTGTGATGAAAACCCTTGAAAGCATGTTGAAAACAAAAAGGATTTTTTTCTTACTTTCTGAGGAAAATAAGCAGATCATCTGAAGCCTTCATCTGTGATCCCATGACGCCACTCTGATGGAGCAGGACCCAGCTACGATCATGGCCTAAGGGTTAAAGTCACACGTTACCAATGTAAGAGGAAAATTGCAATCCTTTATTTATGAATTGTCCCATTCTCATATGAGCCACATTTAAGATAGTGTGGACTTTTAATTTATAAATATATCATGTTTGCCTTACTCTTGATTTTAAAATTTTCCATAAGTTATGAAAATCCATAGTGTGCTCCTCTTTGATAATGAAAGTGTTTTGAAATTCCGGAATTAGGTGCAGACAAAATTTTTGCCAGCATTGGAAGCATGGAAATTTCTACAAAATGAAATTAAAACACGTGCTCTTACAGAGTTTTTTAAGGAAAGAAATACACGTTCTGACTTTCATATCATACTGCCACCTGCAATAAATTAGTCTTTAGGTAGTAAAGTAAGAAAAATATTTTGCTTCAAATAGAAAAATAATAAAGACTTTACCTAGCATGTTAGAAATTAGAGGCTACAATCATAAGAAATAAATTGCTTTGACTTTAAGCTTTCAAAACTAAATGTGTGCCATGGTCAACTTTGACATTTTTGGAGATGCTAAAAACAGGAGTAGGTATTTACTGGGTGTTCACTCTAGGCATTGGTGTTAATTTGAGTCATTTTAGAAGCAGATGCTAAATGTGTAAGGTTTTTGCTAGGGAAATAACTGCAAAAGAAAATAAGGAAAGACTCTGGGAAGTTGGGAGATCAAACCCCAAGTCTGATATGCAAGTGAAGCAAGCCTGAATCCAAGTAAAGAAGAGAAGAGAAGCAACTCAGGAAGAAACATCCTAGCCTGTCATGCAGGCTAATGTGCATTTGGTATATATGGCAAAAAGTTTTGAGCTGAGGTCAGCTGACAATGGAATCCCATGTTTCTCAGGAGAGGGTCTGCCTTAGTTTCCCTGCCACATTCAGGTATCAACAAGGAGCAACCAATGGGAAAAATGTCTTGGCACACATCGCAGGGATGAATTTCCAAGCAAAGCCGCTAGGGTCCTATGTTGGTTAGGTTTCCTGTAGCCAAGGGTTTGAGAAGCTCATTCTCATCGGCTGTCAGGAAACTATTCTAGGTGTGTGTGGAAAATCAAGAGTCAAAAACAGAATATGCTGCCTTTCTACGGGAACCTACAATCAACTTTGAAATCTGCTTTGATGTTTCCCATATCAAAAATATAAATAAATAAAAATCTTTTTTGAGATGTCGTTCTGAGCAATTACCTGCCTATTGCTCTACTCTCCTTCCAAAGTGTATCCCTGTAGGAATGCTGACAATATTGGCTCTGTCTTTGGCCCTCCGTTTTGTTCATGTTCGCTTGATGACCCCCACTGGGGCTATGTGTTCTGGACCTCTTGGAAATTAATACACATACTTTAGAAATGCCCATTAAGGCTAGGTATGTTTTGGCCTCCCATGAATCTGTTAGCAAGAGCATAGTCTTTCCCCTTCCTGATGCACAAGTGGTGCCATGAGATCAAATTAAAGGATAGCTGTCAATTAAGTGCATGCCAAACCCTTTGAGGTGCATGTGAAAACTTGGATCTCATTAAATTGCCGTTTTGTGTGTCCTCTTGCTCTATGAAATCTGGGGACCGAAGTCCAGACTCTGCAGAGAATAACTACACAGCTGTTGTGCCTCCTTCTCTGCCTGATCCCCCCTGTCAGTACATTACCCTGAATAAAACACTGTGCAAATTGTATGGAGTCACTCCCTTTATTTTCTGGTGTCAAAATGCCTTTTCAGTTTGGGGAATACTCTACCGTCCACTACCCCACTTTCTAGCAACCCCACATTCCAATGTTTATGCCAAGAAATACATCTTCCCCTCTTCGCTATTAGTGAAAACAGAATATTCCCTAAATTTTGGCATGGTGTTTGGCCCAGTAAGAAAAAGACAGATGGAGTAGACATTTTCAGACTCCCTCTTCTTCTAATGGTCTACATTCTTTTAAAGGAAGTGATATGTAGGATTGCATATAGCTCGGCCGCTTTAATTGAATAGCAAAGAGTTCTGACCTCTGTAAGTGGGAAAAAGGAAGGGGTTAGCATGAGGATTTCACTGTCTATATAATCTCACTGCTTTACATGTGTGAAACTTCCATAAATCAAGTGTTTGTAAGTTGCAAACACAAGAAGCCTTACGTCACCGTGTGCTTATCATTCTTAGGTCTACACTTTCATCCTCCCTCTATTGATTCACGCTTTCTACAGTACAGATTATGCTACATAGAACATTGTGTTTCTGTGGGTGGGGAGGGGTTGGGAATGGGTATTGGAGAACACTGCAGAATTGTGTGTCTTCACATTACTGAATATCCAGCAGATCAGCGAGAAAGCAGTGGACAGAAGCTGGGAGAAGTCAGAGTAGGGAAGGAATGACACAAAGGAAAAAAAGTATCCATTATCCAGGAAGAGTCCTGAAATAGACATTGAAACATTTGAATTCTAATCTATCTTGAATATGTATTAGCTGTGTGGTGGTAAAAACAACAACAACAAAAATCTAGCTAATGCTTGTGTTAAATAAATCAGAAAAATAATTGTAACAAGTACTTGTAAAATCTTTGAAAACCGTAAGCCCTATACAGACTAAACAAATGTATTATACATTATCACGTGACAATAAATATTTACACATATTTCTGTTGTTCACAAATTTATATTCCCATGATCTGTACAACTTAATTATTTGGTCACTGATATAAATGCTTTCATCTGAGTAAACTCATTCCCCATACGTATTACAGAAGCACGACTCTAACATAAATGATCAGTTCATGTAACAAACAGATTTGTTTCAGGTAGACTTAGAATCAAGGTGAAAATAATGCTGCCATGACTCTGCTTCCTTTTCTCCAGTCAGCGTATCTACGCTTCTTTTCATATATACTTTTTTCATTTTTCCGGCAGAAAGACAATTGCCTAACCAAGAAGGATAACTCCTGGAAATCACACCCTATTTATTTGTTATTTTATATATAAAATAATACTTATGGCTAGTGATCCAAAAGGAAAATAGTACTCCCCATCGTTCTCAGAAAGAACCTTCGCAGGACAATTCTCACTGGTCAACCTGAGTCTTAGTGCTTGTTTTCGAATCAGCCTTCCAATAGGGATGCCCTGTCATAACTGGCCTGGCTTAAATGCTCAACTTTGTTGCCATGTGGAACATAATATAAAAAATGGCCTTTCTGCAGGGCCACAATTGAGAGAAATTTCAAAGAACCAGTGGGTCTGTAGCTTAATTTGAATTGCTGACATAAGGAAATAAATGCCAATCTATTATATTTATAGTGTTGGAATTAGAAGACGAAAATTGGAGACTGGTTTTGTTAGACAAAATTCTGACAGCTAGAAACCTGTGCACACACTGGGGCTCTGGGAGAAAAGCGAATGGAAAGGAACTGGAAAAGACTTCAGGCATAGGAGGACACAAATGTGTCTTACATTGAAATCGTGACTTTACTTTCAGTATCACTTCATATCTAATGTTTCCCTGAAAATGTGATTATGAATTAGGGATTCTATAACATCCAATCTACCTTACCCAGTTTGGGCAGTTCCACCCCTCCAGGTCAAGTGGTCTATTCCTTTTTTTTTTTTTTTTAAGTTTATTGATTTATTTATTTTATCCTGGGGTGGGGAGGGGCAGAGAGAGAGGGAGAGAGAGAGAGAATCCCAAGCAGGCTCTACGCTGTCAGTACAGAACCTGAGGTGGAGCTTGATTTCACGAATCGTGAGATCATGGCTTGAACCAAAATCAAGAATTGGATGCTTCACCGACTGAGCCACCCAGTCGCCCATCAGGTGATATATTTCGTATCAAATTCTACTCCTATGTGGGACGACCTAAACAGGAACAGAAAAATCAAGAAGAAACTCCATGTCCTATCTCTCCTACTGTTTCTCCCTATAGTTTCCAAAATATTTTTCTTTTAAATATCTATTATAATATGTTTAAAATGGCATAGGATTTTTCAATGATCAGTTTTCTTGAAAACTTTTTTTATGTAAGCCAATAAAAATAATGACTACTCTTAGTGCTTTCAAAAGTGTGATGGTAGGTAGAACGGCTTTCTTTTGACAAAGTCTTATATTTTGTCCCTTCTTTTCCCTGAATAGCTTCGTGTTCATTTCTTACAGTGATGAATGTACTGTATACCTTAAGGCAGTTTTAACTCTAATCAAGGAGGTGGGAGTGAGCCACGCAGGAAATTACAGTAAATTTTAAGTACATGTTGGTCCTTACAGCGTGCTCACTCATCTACTCAGGGAAGTAACTACTCATTTTGTTGTATTTTTGAAATTTGTTCTTTTAAAGTGACTAAATTATAATAATCTTCTACACATTTCCTTTATAATGTACTCATTACCTTAGCTGGAAATGAAATACTTAAAGACCCCAGTCTCACAAGAGTCATACATTCTAAATGTAAGTAATTATCAAAGTTTGAAATAGAAATACTTCATCTATTTACCATTTCATTTTCTGATTAAGTACTGGAGATTTTGAGTAGTGCTGGACTGCAGGGGAAAAAAAATCCTTTACTAAATTAAAAAAAAAGTTCTTTTTAGCTTTCTTTTTTCTGAGATTCTGGATTTTTCTTTGAGGAAGGAAGAAGAAAAGTTTAATTTTAGGGCAGAGTGGCACCAATCTTTATTTGAATTTGCTGTCAAAGATAGTCCAAGACGTTAACAAATTGGAAAATGAATTACATGATTTTAGTTAGGTGTATGTCGAAGAAAGGATGGATGAATGAATCGATGGATGAATGAGGCAAACCATCTGTCTTGCTGCCCAGGGTTCTTTCAGCTATTCTACATGAGGCTGTTTGTGCCCTTTTAATCAAATGGCAGGCATTGAGACTCTCTCACTCCAGACCCTCTACCCCTCCACCTCTGACCCAGCTCTCCTCTTTCTCAACATGTGGACTCTGCATGTCTCCTTCTGGCCTGCTTCTCAAGAAAGCAAAAATGACAGATCTTGGAGGCTTTCATATGGGAGTTTGATGTCCTTAAGTTTTAGTTATACCTAAGGAAGGTGTCTGATTCCATGAAGCTGCTGAACACCAAAGAAATTCATGAATCTTTACCATGACTAATGTAGTTAACATGTAAATATACAAATTTCAGTTGTTTGTGCTATGTGTATAAATGGTGGGTATAAATAATCCAAACTGGAGACAAAGGCAAAATTTGAACTATTTTATAATCTCGTCATTTTCCAGAAGATCTATTTTTTATTATAGCCTTCCTGGGGTAATTTGTCACACAGAACGTTTCCTGCTGACCTGCTTTTTAAGAAGGTGGAACGATTTTGAACAAATGAAGTGTTAGCTAAAGAGCACAAAATATTCTTTATATTTAATTTTTAATATTTCGTCCTTTTTGCTTCAGATATAAATCAACATAAATAAAGGATGATTTTAACAATATTAAATTCAAAGGTTATAGTAGAAAATTGTCAGGGGGTACGTAATGGCACATAAACAGTATTAAAGCCAATTTATGATCTAACTGATGTTATACAGCTATAGAATAGTCCACATTGTATGAAACATTATAAAACAATACAGAGTCTACATATAGGTATGATACCAGAAAACAGCTCTATTGATATGAAGGACAAACTTGAGTAGTTGACTACTTACGATTGTGCCTCATCATATCATCATCATAAGCAGCAGCACAGCATAGTTATGCTGAACTCACTACATACAGCATTGCATTTCATTTAATACTGTCAATAACTCTTTGACTTATTTATAATTACATTCTAAATACAAGAAAATGAGAATCAGAGAGATCAAGTAACTTATCTCAAGACACACAGCTAGAAAAGGGCCCCCGACAGGAATTGACTACAGGTTTCTCTTCTTCTAGATCTCTTGCTATCATCTCCTGCTGTGCATCCTACAACTTCTCCCAGGCACTCACTTGAGAGTCAAGACATTTACTTGATTTTGCCGCCGTATTTCACATAACCTTGTTTTTTCCCTTGCACAGATGGCCTCCATGGAAATTCTCCAACACCCGCTTCTACAGTCAAATGTTTTCTTCAATTGTGTATGAAATGGAGGTACAGTATTCCTCACTGTCAACTTAGCTGAAACTAAGATTCTTGGCACATAAGTTTTACTTCTTCTATGTTCTCAGAGTGTTATTCTTGCCACGTCATAAATAATTTTTTTATCTGTTACCTTTGGCAAATTATCATCACTGAAATCCAACATGTTGGAAGATTTAGAAATAAAATACTGCCTGAGACTTTGAGATATGGAAGCCAGTTAGATTTGCCCTACACAGTACTCATTCTCTAAGGGCCCTGCCATTTCCAGATCACTTAGATCCTGATACTAAAATATATGAACTTAAAGAGAGGCAAAATCAGGGAAAAAAAAAAAAAAAACTGGTTCGAGATGTACAAAGGACAAATCTCATTAGAAGGATTTACAATCCAATTATATAAGTTCTAAGAGACTGGGCAAATTATTGAGGCTATTCATATTATTTTACTAGAGCAGAATTTCACTGTATTGAATAAAAGAATTATTACCTAGACCTTGAAAGAACTGTTACCGATCTTTGTTCTAATATAATTTGATTTACTTATAAAGTATTTCCTAAAGCTAGTGACAATTGTCACGGTTTGTAATAATAATGTTTCCCTTTTTTTCTTTAAATTCAAATCTTAAACTAGATCTTTGAACAAATATAAGTGGGATTAGTGTTGACATTATTGCTGGTTGAGGATAACATACATTTTTATTTTTAATTGTATTAATGATTAACATTTTCTAAATATTATTGTATAACTGTTTCTTTATATAATTTTGTTCTGGTTAAAACCTATATAAGGTAGGAAATAAAATGGAGAAAGCAAGATGGGAAAAAAAAAACTTCGCAGATCACAAACAGTGTTTTTCATTTTAAACTTCAAAGTTTCTCTTGCATTTGAACTAACAGTTCTCCTCTTTAGCAAGAATAAAGGAGGTGGAGGAGTTGATGAGGGAGCAGAGTTAAATCTTTTAAGAACCTGTGTAGACATGTCTCTTGAGAAATTAAAGAATATTATATATGGAAATGATTCACTGCTAATTAAAACTGCTGCACAGTTCTGAAATAAAGCTTAGATAAGGTGTCTGAAACTCTGATTTCTATTCTCAGTCAAATTCTGACTCACTATGCAAATTTGGGGATTTTCCTTAATCCCTTCTTATGATTCCTTCCTCTAATTTCACCGGCAAAGAATTACCTCTCTTAATTATATATATATTTTTAATAGAAATGATGATCAGTTTCATATGCACCCTGATTCATTCATTCAAAAATGTCTTTATTAAGTGCCCATGAGCTACCAGTTGTTCTAAGTGCTAGCATACAGCAATGAGCCTGAGAGTTAAGATCTCCATTCTGAGGGAAACTTATAGGGAGGCAGGTAGACAAATAATAAATGAGTAAAAACATAAATGAATCTGATAATTTGAGGTTGTGATAGGGATTGGAAATAATTCAGGGTTCTGAAACAGAATGATAGGGAATTGTTGCATTTCATTGTTAGGAAAGGTTTTTCTGAGAAGTCGACAGCTAAGAAAAGACATGAATTTTAGAAAGCAGTGTTCTAATGGAGGACAAAGCCAAACAAAGGAGGAAGTTAGAGGTAAGCTTAGAACGTTCAAGAAACATATCCCTGTCACTTTAAGCTTGGTTAACAAAAATTCCCATGCATGATCCTCTGTGTCTTTCTCTAGTTCAGATATGTAAGCAATAAAAACGTTGAAGGTTGCCTGTTGAAATTGGTGGAACCAGAAGTTCAAAAGATCTGACCTATTTAGGGGCACCTGGGTGGCTCAGTTGGTTAAGCGTCCGACTTCGGCTAAGTTCATGATCTCAAGATTCGTGATTCAAGCCCCTTGTCGGGCTCTGTGCTGACAGCTCAGAGCCTGGAGCCTGCTTCAGATTCCATGTCTCCCTCTCTCTACCCTTCCCCTGCTCACGCTCTGTCTCTGTCTCTCTCCCAAAATTAATCAATTAAAAATATATTTGACCTATTTAATCACCATTAAGAGTGAGCTATAAGGCAACCAGCAAGATTAGCTTCAGATTTCATGTGAACAAAAACAAACGTTTATTTCACACCATTGCAAGTTGGAGATGTATCTACCTGTAATATGAGCCAGAATTACCTAAATAATACAGTTGAGAACCCGGCTTTTGTTTTAAGTGCCATTAGGATGTGCTAAAAGATTTCAAGCAGGGACAGTCATGTGATTTTATTTATGCCCCTAAACTACTGTCTGGTTTGGAGAATGATTTGTGAAGGACCAAGGGCAAGAAACCAGTTAGGAGCAGAATAATCAGAAGTTGATGGTGGCTTGGACTAAGGTGGTGGTCATAGAGATGCAGGAAAGTGAACATATTGCAGATATATTTGAAGACCTGGAAGACAGACAGGATGTGGAGGTGAAGTACTGAGAGTACAAAAGGATCTCCTGACTCTAAGTTTTATGATCTGAGCAATGAGACAAATGTTGGTATTAATTTATTAAATGGAAAGACGGTAAGCAGAATAATCCAGTCAAAACTTATTATTGGAGGGACTTTTGTGACATCTGTGGTCAGAACATCAGAGCAGATCAACCCATCTCATATTGTGCTTCCCCCATAGCTGTTTCTGTGAACTCTGTGGTTTGGGTGGGGGATAAGGAGACAATCGGTGAGAGAAAAACTACTAACGGTTAGGTGAAATGAAACCTAAGGTTTTCTTATTTTAGGAAATATAGTAATATTCAAAAATACCTGTATACACTGCCTTTAAAATGGACAATAGAAAATTAAAAAGCATAATTGTTTCAAAAATGACTAAAAAGTAAGTACTGGTTAATACTTAGGTGTAAGTCTCAATTCCAGTCCCAAATTGTGAATTCCACTAGTTTTCTATCTGTAAGTCACGTGTTATCCTTAATCACCTTTATTTACCCATAAATAGAACAGAATATAACAAATATGTTTTTCTCAATAAGCTTATTATGATCATCAAAATAAAATCCAAGAAAAAGGACTATGCAAATTATAAAACACTATAAAATTCTTGGTTAAAATTTCTATGACTAACACTTCCAAAATAAATTCAGGTGGTCAGGGTAAATTCCAACTTTAAGAACAACATATTGTCATATTTTGCTAAAATGATATTTTGTCCATGAAGAAGTTGTGTGGAAAACAGAATACATGAAAAAAGAGTATAAACACCGGGCTAATTTCTAAAGACATTTCTCAAATGCACTCCCTTGGAAGTGGAAATTCCAAAATTAATATATTTTGGAATGTTGGAAAGGTTGAAGAAGTAGTTAATTCTATGCCTAGTTACCAATTTTTCCAAAAAGCAATTCATAGCTTACAATTCAATCTGAACAATATATATAAACCTAAAGTAGGAAAAATAAAAGACAAAGCATACAACCTATTTTGAAACTACTAGGCAGAAAACTTACCCTTCATTTAATTTTCAAAAAATGCCTAATACTATTGACATCACTAGCATTGTGAATAGTGACACATGCTGGGCATGAACAATTTAAAAACTAATTTTTCTCACTGTCTGGTAAAGACAGAGTCAAACATACACAGGAACATGAATGTAGTTGTTGTGACAGAACAATGTCAGACTGGAACTTAAAACCGATTTCAAAATGCTACGTTTGTATGCTGCAGGAATGTCTCTATTGAAAAAAGTTTTTTGTTTTTTGTTTTTGTTTTTTTTTTTGGTTTTGTTTTCAGAAAAAGTCAGAAGTTTACAGTTTGATTTCAAGGCATATTTTATATATCTCAAAGTTCAACTCTGGAGAGTACATCTGCCAGAGAGTGAAGAGAAATGAACGAAAGCAAACAAAACAAAATAACTGACCCGTCATAGTATCTAAAATGGCCCTTAAAACAGTGTTCTGAAATTAGCATCATGGAGAAATCCTCTATCCTTGAATGTGGGCTGGATCTAGTGACTCACTGCTAATGAATAAAATACATAAAAAATACCTGTCACTTCCAAGATTAGATTACAAAAATAGTCTTCGCTTCTATCTCTCTCCTCCCCTGCCTGGAGACAAGCAAATTGTTACATTGTGAGAGGCCCTTAGGATAGCCCATGGGGCAAAGAATGGATGTCTCCCTTCCACCACCAATCAACATGGATCTGAGAGGAGCCAGCAGAAAGTGAGTGAGCTCAGAAACACACCCCCCTCTTGCTGAGCCTAGAGATGGCTGCATTCCTTCTTCCACCCCTTGAATGTAGCCTTCAGAGAGATCTTGAATCACAGGCACTCAGCAGAACTACATCTGGGATCCTGACTCGCAGGAACCCATAGAAATAATGAACAATTGTTGTTTTCAGCCATTATGTTTTGAAGTAATTTATCACCTTCTGATAGATAACTAATACTGGCCTTTACAGCTAAAATTTGGGGGAAATATTTAGCACCATGCTGCTTTACTTAAAACTCTCTATTGTAAAATTTTATTTTTTTTCACTTTCTTCACAAAAACATGCCTCAGAAATGTCATATGTACATATAAAGTCTATTTTATACCATTAGATTTTTCTCTTCATCAAAATATGAAAACTAAAGCAACTACTTTGCCCTCCCCCCCAAAAAAATCTTATTGTTACACTAGAGAAAAGTTGGTGAGCAACTAGCGGTAATATTCCGCAATTACAGTCATCCTTTTAAGATTTTTAAGTTACTTTTCAGGAGGAATTTTTTCCAAACCTTTCAGCTTCACACTACATAAGGGTGTGAACGTAAGACAGTTTCTGAAACTAAAGCATCCACGTGTGAGTGTTAACAGAGCTTTAAAATGTAAAGGGGAAAAGTTGTAACTGTCGATCATGGCAGCAGTGTGATGTCCTTGCAAACTGTAAAGCAGCTTTCTGATCTAAATTTAGGGAAGCTGGCTGCGGATCCCCTGTTAAATGAGGATTTGAGAAAACAATTGTTTTAGCCACACATCTGAGCCGGGATAGTGTTGGCAAGATTACCTTCCAAGCAAAGCTTTCAAAAACAGAGGAGGGAACAAAAAGTCCCTGATGTTTGTACCAGTCAGAGATAAAGTGTTACAAACAAGTGACTCCAAATAATTATTTTGAAGTGACTCAGTGATGATTTTTAGATGTCTGCTAATAAAAGGAAACACTGATTTTCCTCTATATTTTTTAGGGCGTAGCCCTTCCATCTGGCTTATTTCCATGAACCAAGACCTAGAAGAATGTTCTAACGTAAACCCTGGTGTGAGATAAGATTTTAAAAAAGTTTGTTTGTGACAACTAAAGTTGTTTAACGTGAGAGGCTGAAGGATAGCCATTTAGCCCACATTCACTGTTTCCCCTTCCATAGCTATTCTTGTCCTTTCTCTGTATATACATATATACATAAAATAAACTTTTATGAGAAGATGAGTAAGTTAAGAGGTAGGGGTTAACTTTACCTCTTGGCTATTTGGAAAGACGAAAGTATGTCTAATAAGAGAACCACAGCTCTATCCACATCAAACACACGATAAATATGGTTTTTAACATGAAGAGGGTTCTTATTCAATAAATTGTGGTGCAATAACCGGGTAAGTACTGAGAGGTGTAACTTAACTAACTTAAGCAGTTAAGAAAACACTCTCCATTCAGACAGCATCATTTTGAGGCTTGTCTTTGCAACTTGCTGGTTCTCGGTCTTTAGGGAAATCATTTAAGCTCTTTTCATCTTAGTTATCTCTTCTGTAAAATGAAGATGAAAACACTAGCCATCCAAAAAAGTTGGTAAAGATATTTTATCATGTTAATGTATATACCACATTTAGAAGAGAGGTTGGTTCCTACTAAGTTCTCAACCAATTTTAAATATTAAGAGTTTTAACAGAATAAATTTAGAACACAAATACATATAAATGGTTTTATAATATTCTTTAAAAAATTAATGCTTATTTTTATTTTTGACAGAGAGAGAGAGAGACGGGAGGGGAGGGGCAGAGAGAGAGGGAGACACAGAATCCGAAGCAGATTCCAGGCTCTGAGAGGTCAGCGCAGGGCTGGATGCGAGTTTCCAACCCACGAACCGTGAGATCATGGCCCCAGTGGAAGTTGGACGGCCAACCATCAGAGCCACCCAGGCACCCCTATGATATTCTAAAAGAAAATGCAAAGTTTTATGTTGTCTCAAGATGAATGCACTGGGTAACTATTGCTACATATCAAACCTAAACACTTAGTGGTGTAAAATATAAGTTATTCATCATCACTCATGTGTCTTCAGGTTATGGTTAGTGCTTCAACTTTTCCAGGCTCAACTTTGAGCAGCTGCAGGGGTCCTGGGAGTCAGCAGTGAAAGGTCAGACACAGCAAGCCTGGTTCTGTTCCACATATCTGTCATCTTCCTCAGGGAAGCATCACACTAGCCCATTCCCATGGCAATGTCAGAGGCAAAACTGAGTAAGGAAAATCCTGAAAGATGTCCTAAGTCTTAGGCATGACACAGGCACATTCTTTAGTTCTCCTGAAATCTTTTGGTTATCACAGGTCACATGCCTGACCATGAAACACAGGGTAGGGAAATAAAATCTGCCGTGTTGGTGGGAAAGACTGCAAAGTCACATAGCCAAGGTGGGAGTACAGGGAAGAGTGTATGATTGGGGCCAAAAATGCATCTATCTGTTCACAAGAGAAAAGTCCTTGCAAGGACATTACGAAATAAAGAGTAATATGAACTCTATGTCCGAGCATAAAAAAGGCAAGCAAAATTAAGGCAAACAATAAAATTAAATTCTTTATTGCCAAAGTCAAATAAGGTTGAGATATTTCAATATAAAAAGATAAGAAAATCCAATGGAAAACATGAAAATGGAGATGAAAACATGGAGAAGCAGACACTCATAGATAATTCTAGATGGGGCCTAACTAGGTAAAATTTTCTTGTGGTCATTCTTTCACTGTAATTCAAAAGTCACTGAAATTATTTACATTATGCCTATTATTCCTACAACAAATCATATTCTAAAACTCTTGTCTAGGGGGGATCACAGATGCATGCATACATTGATGTATAATATCACAAATCAAAATAAAATTCACAATATTAAAATATCTTGAAAAGAGGTATTATTTTATTAAATAGGCTATAATGAAATATATATCACAAGTAACCAAATAAATAGTCATGTTGTAGAAGTAAAAAGTTCTTCACAGTGTTTTGTTAAGTTGACATTTTTCAAAGTAAGTCAAAATTAAATAGTGATATTAAATATAAAAACTACTCTTGGATAGTCATAATACACACTAGTCTATTAAAGACTCTGAAAAGCGATGCAGTGGGGAAAAAAAAGCAAAACACAACTTCCTGAGGATATTTGACATCATAATCACCAAATTAGTTCAATAACATCTATTAACATCTGATGAATTACAGCTCAATATAATATACTTTTCAGAATCATTATGCTAAATTTACCAAAAGAAAGTGGTAAAAAAAAATCATAAGTAGAATTATACATGATCAAGATGACAATTTTTAACCATATAAAACTGAATTTAAATATTCAGAAAGAATATTATTTCTGTACACTGTAATCTACATATTTAAAATACATAATACTGTACTATCATATATAATTGTGTGTGTGCGCGTGTGAGTCTATGGAGAGAGTTTAAGAGAAAGAGAGAGAAGGAAAGAGAGATAGGTAAGTGTATAGGTAGAGAAGCTTTGTGTGGAAGTAAAAATTTAAATTCTGAAGTTGAACAACTCAAACTCAGCCCATCACTAAATGGCAATCACCTTTTTTTTAATTAAGAGTTTTTAGGTTTTTTAAAAAAAATATATATATATATATATTATACAATGAATGTACACTTATATGATCAGAAAGTGAATATTATAAAAGTAAATATTTTTGGTACATGTGCCTTTCTAAATGGAATTTATAAAAAAAAAAAATGACCCTGAAAAACAATGTTAGTAGTTACTAAAATGCAAACTATCTGGGGCGCCTGGGTGGCGCAGTTGGTTAAGCATCCGACTTCAGCCAGGTCACGATCTCGCGGTCCGTGAGTTCGAGCCCCGCGTCAGGCTCCGGGCTGATGGCTCGGAGCCTGGAGCCTGTTTCCGATTCTGTGTCTCCCTCTCTCTCTGCCCCTCCCCCGTTCATGCTCTGTCTCTCTCTGTCCCAAAAATAAATAAACATTGAAAAAAAAAATTAAAATGCAAACTATCTTATGAATTTGTAAAAGTAAAAATAATAATAAAAAACATCCTCTTGAACAATTCTTATTTAGAGATATAGTTCTTAAGTAGAACCCTTTATCTCATCTTTATAAAAGTGTTCTTGAATGTTTTTAAAACCCTGTCTTTAGATTTCTTTAACACTATTGTTATTTCTCTAATTTATCCAGTGGTGACAGTCTCCAATTCTCCCAAATTACTCCTCAATAGTAGTCAAGAGTTTGAGTTCGCGTTGTATATTTTTCACGGGTAGAGCATTTAAAATGCAATCTTCTGAGGTTTATTCTATGTGGAAAAAAATAAGCAACAGAAATTTTGTAGGAATTCATGCAAATAGAGAAAATGAGGACGTTAGCCAGCTTTTTTAAAACATATCAAACATTCAGGACTTTCTTGATGTTCTTATACTCCCATGCGATGTAACTCCATAGGCGTTTCATAAAGCTTTACCTGGACAAAACGGTGTAGACAAGGCCAATAGCCAGAGTTGTGATGCGGAGCTCAGTGAAGCCAAACGTGAGACGGAAGTGAGAGATTGAGAGCTTGTGAGGCACTGTGCTGAGTGGGCAGATGTGTTCTTTTCTTGTTTTGTTGCTTTTCAACTCAACAAGGCTTACTCTGGAATAATTTAACGTGGCAAATCGATATAGAGAACCAACATTTTACTTTTATGTTTGAATTTTGTATCTGAGATTATTCCTATATTCACTGAAAGCATTCGCATGTCAACTGTGGTCAACACCGCCAACAGCTCTTGAAGGGGAGTGAATCTCTCACTTTTAAGTTGTACACACAAGAAGTGGCCGACTGCAGTGTTTATTCCCTAATGCTTCAGGGATAAGAATAAATATTTTGAGATGTAAACCACAGCGAAGCTATTTCCTCAGTGAGGAGGATGTGTGAAGCCAGTTTTGTGAACAGATGAGGACTTGGCCCCTGGATCCTGAGGGAAGAGAGGAAATGGAGGAAAACAATGGCTGTAGGCAGGACAGAAGCTACGCATTACCCACATCAGAAGCTGACTTCGCACTAATTGCAGGAGAACAGCTTGAGACTCAGAAAGCTTGCACCAGTATTCATCTTAGCACCTGGAAGACCAGAGAGCCAACTGAATTGCTCCCAAAACCCGGAAGATATGAGCTGAAGAGTCATGGAGTTGGCATGGTCAGCAAGACAAGAGGATCTCTTATTTCTGGTAAAATGCTGAACCGCGAAATTAGATATTTAAGATTATTTTTTTGTAGGACTTGTAGTTTACACATCCAACCTACAGTTTTACATCCTTGTTAATTTTTCTCCTGATAACTTTGGGGGTCTACAGGAGTAAGGAGCATTTCAATGCCCAATGAAGATTTTCTAAGATGTGGTTATTGTGACTACAGCTAAGGGGGGTGTCTGTGTTTCTCAATAAGCTATCCGTAGACTGACAATGCCATGTTTTAATGGGTGCATTCTTTTTTTTTTTAATGTTTATTTATTTTTGAGAGAGAGAGAGAGAGCAAGAGCAGACAGAGCATGAGTGGGGGAGGAGCAGAGAGAGGGAGACACAGAATCTGAAGCAGGCCCCGGTCTTTGAGCTGTTAGCAGAGAGCCCGACATGGGGCTCAGTCTCAGGAACCTCGAGATCATGACCTGAGCTGAAGTCGGGTGCTTAACTGACTGAGCCACCCAGGAGCCCCTTAGTGGTTCTATTCTTAGTAGAGATAATTACCTCCCAGTATTTCTCTCTCCCTTTGATTTATCTGGAATCTGGCTTACTTTAAAAAATATATATCATTTTTTTCAGTCTCCCCTATTTTATTTTATTTATTTTTTAAATTTTATTTTGTTTTATTTTTTTTAAATTTACATCCAAGTTAGCATATAGTGCAACAATGATTTCAGGAGTAAATTCCTTAAAAATATATCATTTTAATTTCATTAGCTATGCTAGGTAAAGTGTGGTGGTCACTTTTCAAGACAAAAGATTTCTACCACTTATAATATTTAAGAGTCTTTACACATACAGAGGTGGCATATTTTCCTAATTGCTATTAAATTCATTTATTCTGGCAGAAGTGACCTTAAAATAAGGGAAACATTTATTCATTCACTTTCCTTGCTCTGCTATAACATCCTTCTCTCTTTAGTGATACTTCAATGTGTCCAATAAGGTCAAGATAGTCAGAAACCATGTGTGGCTGCTTCTAAATTTATTGGTGAAGGCACCACAGGAATAACACTTAACCAGGATGTTTTTGTTAGCCTCGTCCCATGTCTTGAATTTCTCTTCCTGCCCTGCTGTAAATTGCTCATCCCTTAACTTCATTCCATAACTCTATCAAGCACTGACATGACTAATTTGTGTTCATTGCTTTGGATTTACCGTGATGTTGAGTGTTATTCATCCCGGCTTGTCGAAGTTTAACCCCTTTTGGCTTCTTGCTTCTGCTTCCGGCCAGTATTGCTACTGGAAAGCCTCTTGGCTGGACATTACTTACCAAGTGAATCTCTTTGTCTTGCCCAAGTTCTGAAACGTTGGCCTCCTGACTATATCGAGCTTTCGTTCAGTCTTATACTTTAGCCGAGACAAGCACTTGTTAGGAGAAAAATCAGTTTAACCAACCAGGGTTCTATTCTTTCATCGCTCTGATTGTACCATAGATATAGAATCCCTACTTAAAGTACTAATTATTGCATATGGGATTATAGATTCGAGTAGTCCAAATGGACCTTATCGTTCCCCCAAGTTCAATTGTTTTCTTCCAGAGAGCTGGAGATGTTAAGCTACTTGTTTCCAGTCATACAATTTTATACTACTAAAGGCTTGTATAAAAAGCAAGACGTGTGATTTCAATCTAATTCTATTTTTTCTAGAATTATTCCTTCGAAGTAATATGCTCATTTACTTTGATAGCCACATTCATTTTCCCAAGTGACGAATATTAACTTTCGACACACAGGTATTTCTTATGTTGAGAGTTGTTCAGTGAAGTCGTCCTTCTGACTTACAAATATATGTGTAACTATCAGTCTTATCATTTTCACAGTCTCCCAAGTATTTCTGTGCCTGTGACACGGGTGGGGGGTGGGGGTGGGCACAGCGTTAAGCAAAAACAAGAAACTCACAAGGATAACTCCTCTGCTCTCTGATTACTTTTGTGTGCCCAGTTTCTTTTTTTTTTCTCTAAGCGATTCCTTTTAATAAAACTATTTGGGGGCAAAATAATGTATCTACTGGTCTCAATCATGCACATATTGAGAAGTGAAATAAAAGCAACTTCTGACAGCTGTCACATCGGAGACAGGATCTAGCTTATGTTGAACATAAGCAATATCATAGTGTATGACAAAGCCACTATGTGTTGGTGACCGTCAAGACAAAAGACCACAATTATATCTGAGTAAGAAACCACACACACACACACACACACACACACACACACACACACGTCTAAACCACAAAAGTGACCAAATATCCCCCTCTCGTGGCCAACTTGAGGAACTGCTCTTTACCATTTGGAGCTTTACCTTAGCTCCTTTTAATACTTCTTTCCTCCTAGATAAAAGTTAAGATGCAACATCACATAATTGCTTCCATTTTCTCACAGCATCAAAGGCAGAATAAAACTTCACTTCTCTTTAATCTCCCCAAAATTTCCTACTTCACGCACAAATCATATCATAACACCCTCCCAACATCACTTACTGAGATGCCCCATGATACACTAAGGTATGGGTTCTTCCTCAGTGAAGAGTCAATAACCCAACTTTGACACTACAGGTATATTCAAAGTGTATTTGAAGAAGGGCAGTGGAGTTCCTACAGAGAAATTCAGAAAGTCATGTCTGCAAGAGTTATTTGTATTTAAAACCATAATTTTGCAATGAACTTTTTCCCCCCAAATCTGAGAGAAGGTTCTCACAGAATAAAAGAAGTTGTGATACAAAAAAAATCATTCAATATCCCTGAAATGAATCATATTAGGTATTATCCCACAGAACCTACCATTTAGTACAGGGTCCTGTCATAACCAGCACTTCTGTAAGTAGACCCTGCATAAGAAAGACTAGATTCTCAAGAAATCCATATTGCCAATAACGGTGATTTATTTCTATTTTACTAATAGTTATCAGTTACCTGTTAAGCATGAGGTATCTACAGCAGATTGGATTCTGAAATAACAGACGTTGAGAAGAGATATTTGTTAGGGATCCACACTTGTAAAAGGAAGAAGGAAGTAAGATGGGTCAGAAAAAGAAATTAAACCATGTTGCAGGATGACAAAGTCTTGGCCAGTCGGTGGATATCTCTGGATCCAATATTATCCATTAGAATGTCCTGCATTGGCCCCAAGTGCTCATGATTTATACTCCAACTCTCAGTCACTAGATACAGGATGCTCTTTGAGCCACGTGTCACTTCAGACAAGACGACTGACTGTAGCACTAACACACAAATACATTTAAAAGTTACATTAGTTTTAGGGGCACCTGTGTGGCTCAGTTGGTTAAGCGCCTGACTCTTGATCTCAGCTCAGGTCATGATCTCACAGTTTGTGGGTTCCAGTGTTGGGCTCTGTGCTGACAACGTGGAGCCTGCTTGGGATTCTGTCTCTCTCCCTCTCTGCCCCTTCCCTGCTCATGTCCGCTCTCTCTTTCTCTTTCTCTCAAAATAAATAAACATAAAACATAAATAAATGATAATTACATTCTTTTTACCTATTTCTTCAACAATGTCTATTTTATGTTGTAGGGATTTCTCCATCTTTCTCTGCAGAACTTCAATACTCTGTTAGCTAATTACTTGGTTCTCCACTCACTTTTATTTATTTCAAGACAGACATTGCTGATTCGTTAAGTCCTTTCTTTGTCATTCTTAATCCCATTATGATTAAGCATCTCTCAAATTTATGGGCAATTTTCATTCTGTTTTGTTGTTTCAGAATTAAATTGTCCTGGGTATTAAAATCCATGAGACAAATAATCAAAAGTAAGAGAATAGGAATCCTCGGATGTCACCAACAAGGAAATAAGCAAATAAAATGTGTGACAGAATTTTAACATTTACAAAGAACGAGGAAACTTTATATCAGAATTTGCATAAGTATCTCAATGACCTGTCACTGGCTTTTTTTCAAGAGATTATATTATTTATTCATAGTATATGGCAAAAAGAAATCTTTTGCCATCTTTTTTAAAAACTACACTCTCTCTGCCCCTCCCCCATTCATGCTCTGTCTCTCTCTGTCCCAAAAATAAATAAATGTTGAAAAAAAATTAAAAAAAAAAAACTACAAACATAAATATATCAACACGCTCATCACAGATAATGTGCCTACAGCCAGTGGGAGTATGGTTATAAACTAGTTGTTTAGGGTGGATGTAAAGAAGAGAAAAGTGTGGTTGGGGGTCAAGTGGTCCAAGAGAGAAGAGAAATGGGAAAAGAATTTGGGGTGACAGGGACCTATTTAGTGAGCTCTGACTAGAGACTTGACATTGCACTTGGCATTGTATAGGTTATTTATTTTCTTCAGCAGAATTGAAATATACTTAATATACAAAAAAATTGCACATATTCGATATACACATTTTGATGAGTTTGGACACATGCATAAATCCATGATACCATCTCATAATCAAGGTAATAAACATATCCATCACTTCCTAAAGATTTCTTGTGTTCCGTTGCTTGTGCGCACGTGTGTGTGTGCATGTGTGGTAAGGACACAACATGAGATTTATAAGTTTTTAAGTGCACAACACCATATTGTGAACTAAAGCCACCATGTTGCACAGCAGATCTCTAGAATTTATTCATCTTGCAAAACTGTAGCTTTATACACATTGAACAACTCCTCAATTCCCCGTCCCTGTCTCCCTGGCATCCCCCATTCTACTTGCTGCTTCTTTGAGTTTGACTATTTTAGACATCTCGTATAAGTGGAATCATGCAGTATTTATCCTTCTGTGTTTTTCCTTTTTAACTTACCATTCATGTTACAAAGGGTGATATTTCCTTTTTTTCCAAGAATGAATAACATTTCATTGTATGGATATAACGCATTTACTTTTATCAGTTCATCTGTTGATGGGCATTTGGATTGTTTCTATATCTTGGCTTTGTGTATAATGCTGCAATAAACATGGGAGTGTGGATATGTCTTTGAGATTCTGATTTCAGTTCTTTTGGCTATATACCCAGGAGGAGGATTGCTGTATCATATGGTAGTTCTAATTTTAACTTTAAAAAAAAAATGTTTATTTACTTTTGAGACACAGAGAAAGCACGTGTGTGTGAGTGAGTAGGGGAAGCTAGGTAGAGAGAGAGGGGGACAGAGGATCTGAAGCAAAACTGTGCTGACAGCAGAGAACCCAATGAGGGGCTCGAACTCATGAATCATGGGATCACCTGAGTCACACAGGCACCACATTAACTTCTTAAAGAAACTCGTAGTGGCTGTACTATTTTACATTCCCACCTAGAGTTTACAAGGGGTGCAATTTCTCTACATTTTCAGCCATGCTTGATACCTTTTGTTAGACAATAACCATTCTAACAGCTATTCTTATTTAGGATATCAGACCCCTAATGAGTTGATATCTCATTGTCCTGTTGCTGATTAGTGACGGTGAGCAGTTTTCATATACTTGTTAACCATTTATATGTGTTCTTTACAGAAATGTCTATTCAAATTTTTTACCCATGTATTCATTGGGTTATTTATTTATTTAGCTATTAAGTTATGGGAGCTACTTATATATTTTGGAAATTAGCCCCTTATATTAACCCGTACATGTGATTTACCAATATTTTCTCTCACTTTGTTGTTTGCCTTTTAATTCTGTTGACTGTTTCCTTTGCTCTGCAGAAGCTTTTGAGCTGGATATAGTTCCACCTGTCTTGGTTTGCTTTTGTTGCTCATACTTTTTGGTATCATATAGATGAAATCATTCCTAAGATCAATGTCATGAAGTCTTATCTCTATTGAAACTGCTAACTAGACTCATAAAAAGAGAAAAGTCAAGTAAATAAAATTAGAAATGAAAAAGTAGATATTACAATTCATGCCACAGAAATACAAAGGATCATAAGAGAATACTATGAACAATTACACACCAACAAATTGAATCATCTGGAAAAAATGGATGAATTGTTAGAAACATGCATCCTACCAAGACTGAATTATGAATAAATAGAAAATCTGAACAAACCAATTACTAATAAGGCAACTGAATCAGTAATCAAAACCTCCCAAAAAAGGCTCAGCACTGGATAGGATATATCATTCAATTTTCAAGTATAAATTTATTAAGTAAATGTTATTATTTGTATTTTACCGATGAATAAGCTAAATATTAGAGAAGCTAAATAACACAGAACCTGTATACCACAACTACAGATAGCCTGACTCTAAAAACATACCCTTTCCACTGCCTTGTTGGTTCCAAAGCTGACTACGGGGTTATATTCTGCCTAACTGATTGAATTTCAACGTTACATTTTCAAATTGTTAAATATTTAAAGGATGTATTGATAGTACCTCATCACTACATTAGATCAGATTCATCTTCTTTTTTTTCCTCTGAGCTGCTTTTTTTTTGCTTTTTAAATTTTTTTTATCTTTCTCTCTTTTTTTTAATATGAAATTTATTGTCAAACTGGTTTCCGTACAGCACCCAGCGCTCATCCCAAAAGGTGCCCTCCTCAATACCCATCACCCACCCTCCCCACCCTCCCTCTCTGAGCTTCTTTTTAAAAAAAAATTCCGTATAAGTTGTCCATTCCCCATTACTGTTTCCTTGTATTCATTCCCCATCAAACTCTTCTTCACACCTATGGAGCTAGCTGCCTCTCGAACCATAACTTCAAATTCTTTAAAAATTCATTCGGACAATATGTGTCTTACAAATAACTCAAATTCAATGTGTACAAGTTTGTGCTCATAAACATTCCAACCACACCAGTGTTTTCTCGATACCTGTTTGTGTGTCTGCCCAACACCTCATTCTTTTGAAATCTGAAACCAGATGAGGATTTGGGCCCTTGACCCTTTTCTTTCTTTAGGCAAGTATTTGGTATCAAAAGAAAAATATATTTAAAATGCCTGTTAGATTTTAAAACATCCATTAGTTTCCATTCCTACGAACATCATCAAGATTTACCCATTATTATATCTTAAAAGGATTATTGCAAAAACAATCTGTCTTTTTCTAGTCACTCTTTATCTAATCTATTCTACCCAATAAGTCCAGGTTGGTCTGGTTAAATACATAATCTGTAAGTAGGGTATGACTGCATAAAAACCATCTGGGATTCTTTGTTTAATGATAATTCCGAATCTTGTACCCTGGCATAAAGACATTCTAGTATTATTTATGATATTTCTTAGACCCAGAATGCAATGCTTCCTCCACTAACAACCATTGTTTCCCATCTTCCCACATGCAATGGAAACCCTGCTTCATTAGCTCTGTCTCATCTAGCCAGGGATGATTTGTTTTATTCCGCCTTTAAAAAGAACTTTGTTTATACATTTCTTAATTATTTATCCAATGCTTCCTTAGAGAATGGATGTTGGCTTCTACATTGTTATACACTTATGGGCAGGCATAACACCATTCTTCACTCTTGCTTGGTCAGCCTCCCTGAAATGGGTTTTCCCTACATCTTATCATTAACACTAATTGCCTTGTATTATGTTAGATGCACTAGAAACAGCCTAGAAAAGTGATGTATTGAGGGAATAATTTTAGATAAAAAAAGAGTTAGATTTAGGGGAAAAATAGTGAATGTGGATATTTGCTCAGCTAAAGATTAGATTCCATCTCATCTTATAGGGAGCTCTGGAGTACCAATCACAACATAAAGTTCTTCCCACTTTATGGCAAGGAAAAGAAACTTTGGTAATTTCTGTCAGTTCATTATTGGCCTGAAGCTCCCTCCCGCTCCCAGGGCCGAAAATGTGAAATCCCCTAGATGAGTCAATTCTTGTTGGAGTGTAGGTGGTTTCCAGACAAGATGGCTGCTGTGCATCATTTGCAGCTAGGGTGTGTGTGTATTAACCGGATGAGGTGATATGGCCAGGGCACTAACACTGTCTACTCCAATATCTTTCTTACACCATTCAAGTCAACCTTCTTCTCTCATTAAGTTTCAACTTTTTTCTTTTATTAAGTTTATTTCATTCAGGCTCTGTTTCTTCAAGATTTTATTTAATCACAATTTCTGGGAAAACTTGTAAGAACAGAGTTAGTGAGACAAAGTAAATTCCCTTCTGTTGCATTTGATATGGAATTTGTAAATTCCCCTCTCTCCTCCACTACTCATTCTAGATTACCCTCCTCTTGGCTAGCAGTTCTTCTGGAAAGAGGGCTTCAAAGTGCTTGAGTGGCAGGCATAGATTGACGTTTAATGGAAATCCTACTGTGTCCCCTGGAGAACTGTCTCCCTATGACAACCAAAACTTGAGATCCACAGAACCTAAAATTATTAGAACAAGAAGCACAAATACTCCAAAAGGATCATTGAAAATGATGATGAATCAAACACTTCTGCAGCTACCCTTTGCTTTCCAGAACTATGTATTCTACCTCTTGGAGAACTGGCATGATGTAATGATCACTTTTTAAGGCATTATCTGCAAGTATTACAAAAGTGTCTTCAACATATTATTTTATTTTTAGTCAGGCTGGAAGTTTGTAGATAAGCTCAAAAAAGATAACTCCACTCCTCCAATAACTCAGGCCAAATACAATCATCTTTGACTTCTGAATTCTATTACACACTCCATTATTTAATCATGATATCCATTTTGTTTTGCATTCAAAATATGTTGAGAACGATTACTTCTCACAGCTTCCATTGTTAGCAACATAATCCAAGTAACAATAATCCTTCACTTCCAAGCCATAAAACTGAGTCTTCTTTATTTTGTTCTTGCCCCACCTCCAGCCACACTCCTGATAACGGATTTGATCCTTTGTAAAACAGACTGGTCCATACCACTCTTCTGTTCAAACCCTAACGATGGCTCGCCGTCTTACTCAGAATAGAATCCAAATTTTCCTATGAAAATCTACAAGTCATACTTTGTATCCAAACAACTTGCATTTCAATCACAGATGTGCATCTTATTATTTGTATGGAATTAGCAAGCTAATAATTATTTATGTCCCAGTGTAGTATCGAGAATGATATGAGTTGGTGTATATAATATACTGATAGCAGTGCCTGGTGTTAAAATAACACCAAATGAAGGTTATCTAATATTTGTGTTGTTTCTGTTTTTATTATTGCTGGTGTTGTCATCCCTGTTATTTTTTTTTACTGATTGTTAAAACAATATTTTTCATGTCATATAATCCTCAAAAGCATATCTAATGGCTATGTAATATTCCTATTACATGCCATTTTTGTTTCTTTCGTCTACTCACTTAATCACTTACTTATATCTAGGTATTACAACAACTTCTTGGTCTCACTTTGGTGAAAAGAAGTTTAGGTGAGACAGAAAACAATAACATCACTCAAGAAACACATGCATAAAATATATGATTGAATATGTCTTATTATTTTCCCTGACAATCCTACCATAATATATGCTTTGTCTCTCTGACATCAGGCCTGAATACTTTAATTATTAAAATATTAAATGTTATAAGATATTAAAATATTCTGATGAGAGACTTCTCTAAATATGGGGAAAACTATGGAGAGAGTCTTATCCTTTCCTTTCTTTCGTGGAATATGCTGGGCTTAAGGAGAAAATTGTATCCAAAGAGAGGTTAAATGTTAATTCCTTCTATTATAACTTTTCCATGTGTCAAGGTGCTATGTGAAGAAGTAATGTTGCTGTCCAATCACTTCTAACTACCAGCAGTCATGATTATAGAGTAAATTGCGTGAAGCTCTCAAGACAATAGAATCATATATGTGTGTGTGTGTGTGTGTGTGTGTGTGTGTGAAAAATAACAGTATCTTCTGTTCTGATTAGCTCATGTCATGGAAACAGAAAGAGTGAATATATCCCAGAATGAAACTTCAGGAAGTCATAATAAAATGAACACATATTTATTATTAATTATTTAAACTAAAATCTTGAAAAATGTTGCTTTTTAAATAATTTTATTTCTTAACTCAATGTCTACCTGATTTTCTTTAGTATCAGAGAAAACTTAAATTATTCTGTTTTCATCACCACCTTTCTCTTCAACCAGAGTTTGCCTCTATGGCCTGTGGCCACTGGAAAATACTTATCTTGTTAAATGATGTATTTCAGACATGTAGCTGCAGAAATTAAAAAAAAAACCACAATATCAAAAGGGTATAAAATACTCTGTTTTAATTTCATAATTCGATCAAAAACTTTTACTAGTTTTCATCTGTGCTCAAAGAGTTTTTTGAGCTTCCATCCCTTACTGAAACTAAAAAGTTGGGGGAATGTGTTTTCTATATGTCCAAGGGCATCACGTTATATTTATTTTCTATACAAAATTTTCTTAAAAACGTATATTTGTTAACATATATAACATAAATTACACATCCCTTGAAAAGCAAGGAATTGGAGTCAAAAAGAAGATAAATCTGTATATTCTCTTGACTTATGCAAGAGACTTGCTCTTGACTTCTTCTGAACCTTGAGAAAAGAGTGTCATATTATAAGTCAATTAAGCTGAAATATCTCTTCTTCAGAAAACAAGGTATATATAAGATTAATAACTGACCAGAGCACAATCTCTCAAGACTCATTTTTGTCTCATTCTTGCTATTTTTGATCTCCCATGTCACAGTCTCTAACAGGCCTGGAAACTGGAGTTGGCTAACTTACATTTTACCATCATAAGAAAAAAAGGTTGGTATCCACCAAGCTCTGTCTTCCATTTGTACCTAATCTCCAGGGAGACCCCGCATGCGCACACGCGCACACACACACACACACACACACACACGCTCTTTTTGTTTGTTTGTCTTTTTAACCCAAAACATAGTCTCTGGGAAACTGTGTTTCAAAGGAATATTTTCCATCACATCTCTACCAACATACATATGGTAGATTTTCTTTTTTTTTTTTTTACTCTGATGACATAAAAATATTTTATTAATTTTTGCTCAGGATAAAAGATTATTTGAGCCCCACTCCTATGAGACTGAGAGAAGAATTCTATTTTTTTTAATGTCCTACTATTACTCCTTAAAGAAATGACAGACTTCTTAGAAATGGGTACAAGCTGGGCTCCATGGTTCATGAAGAGTAAATCTTTCCCCACTCAGTTCTGATGTGAAAAATGGAATTAAAGTGAAGGAAATTGTCAGAAGAACAGCAAAGAGAAGGACAATTTTAGTTTCGTGTGTATGTGAAATTTAAAAATATAGGTTACCATTTCTCCATTAAATAAACTCTCTCTGGAGTAACTGGATAGATATCCTTTTCCTGATTCTTCCTTGCTCTTTGGATCTCACCCAGTAAGCACTATTTTTTTTTTCCTGTTACATTTCAGGAATTAACTTAAAACTTTAATTCAAGCTTTAGCTGACACATCATGCATATGTTATTTTAACAGAATTTTTAAAAGTTCTATTTTCAAGGAGTAAAGAGTAGTATAAAAGTTCTGAAAACATCTTAAACATCAAGAGGCCCTTGGAAACCCAAGGACTCAAGCCAATAAAAGAGGTATGGGTTTTAAAACTAAGAGCCATCAAACTCTCTGAAGTGGCATCACATTATGATTTTTAAATCTGTGATATATTTAATAGACAAACTTTATTCTCTTTCGAATTGTAATATTTAAAAAATGCTAAATTCATAAGCAGAAAAGTATCAGGATATGAAGAAATGTGTTACATCAAAGCATATTAAGGCACATCACATCTTTAAAGGAAGGCTGAAAACTCAAAAATATGTTTATTCCATAATTTAAATTAAAAGTGGCTATGACAAGCATGGATTCTTATATCACCTTAGTAATTTCTTGGCAATTCTCCCAGATACATATTTATATAGATGACTGTCTTCATTTTGCTCATATTTTTCATTACATAAATTATTTTAAGCTATTAATTTTCCATTATGCATGAATATGGTTCACTAGATATGCTGAGGTGTCAATACATTATCTACTTCTGAGGAAAATATAATATGTCACTGACTTTTGTGAAGAGACTTTAAGTATGAATGCTTTATGGGCCCTTACGTATATACACTACAAAGTGGTAATATCAGTCACAGCCTTGCATTCAACTTCATGATAATCTGGCCAAACCACATTTGTAGTCTTACCCTATGTGGATTTTTTTTTAAGTGTTTACTTATTGTTGAGAGAGAGAAAGAGAAAGACACAGAGCATGAGCAGGGGAGAGGCAGAGAGAGAAAGGGAAACACAGAATCTGAAGCGGGCTTGAGTTGTCAGCACAGAGCCCAACGTGGGAATGGAACTACAGAATGGTGAGATCATGACCTGAGCCAGAGTCGGACCCTTAACTGACTGAGCCACCAGGTGCCCCTGCCCTATGTTGATCTTATCCACATAGTCAATGCTCTAAGCCAGTTGGATCCTTGTTCTTCCCCGTCTTCTGCAGTTTCTATCCTTCTGGACCTTTTTTTTTTTTTTTTTTTTTAATCTGCCATTATCAACACTTTTGGTCTCAGAGAACAAATACCCTCTTACAAATCATTGAGGATCCCTCAAAGACTCTATTTATATAGGATGAACTTATTAGCACCAGGAGAGAAATTAAAACTTTTAATTGTTATTTTTATTAATACTTTAAAACATGTTGAATGTATTACATTTTTGCATAACTTACATTTATGAAAATAACTATATTTTCTAAAGTAAAAAAAAAATAGTGGGCAGAGGAGCATAATTTTACATTTTTGCAAGTCTCTTTAATGTTTAGTTTTATGGAACACAGTTGAATACTAACATCTGCTTCTGTATTCAGTCTATTGTAATATGTTTAGGTGAAAACATACAACAAAAACCAGGTATCACACAGAGAAGTATTAGAAAAACCAGTGTGTTAAAAATGTTTTTAGATAATTGTGAATATTCTTCCCTGATGCTACACCAAAACTTTGCCATTTATAATGTGATTTTGTGAAATCAAATATTGTTGATTTTTTTGTTTACTGTTATATTACAATCTATTGATTTGTCCTATACTTTGAATGAGTTTTTTACCCATTCATAATTTTTTTTTCAACATGCACTGGTCATTTGGAAAATATTGTCTCACTAAACTATGATGTTCATATCAATGTTGGAATAATTTTTTTATAAGTACCTAAAAGATGGGTGCCTGTGTGACTCAGACGGTTAAGCATCCGTCTCTTGATTAGGGCTCCGGTCGTGATCTCACAGTTTGTGAGTTCAAGCCCCCGATGGCTCTCTGCAGTGACAGTGCAGAACTTGCTTGGGATTGTCTCTCTCTACCCCTCCCACCTCGTCTCTCTCAAAATAAAAAAAATAACCTTAAAAAAAACTAAATACCTAAAGACCCACATTCATTAGTGTTATCACAAATTTTATAAAAATTAAGTGTTGAGAAGCTGTCAAACTCAGAGTGGCAGATATAAGTTTCCCCAAAATCTAATTTTGCTTGAAAACAGGATTTTTTTATTTGCAAAAAGTAGCATCCATTTTCTTTGAAGTAACAGTGAATATCCAATATTAGAGAGCCTCAGAAATCATCCTTTTACCACTTTTTTCTCTATTCTCACTCTTGAAGTATGATTGCCTTAGTCTCGTTATTTTAAATGCCATAAACATACTGATAGTTTTTAACTGCTTATTTCCAGATCATCACATTCATTTTTGAGAAAATACATGACAGTTACCTAGACCGTAGTTTACATGTCTTTCTTCCAAACAAGAATGATACTTCTTAAAAAACAAAAAAAGTCTCCCGTTCACTTCACCACTCAAATGATGACATAAGTTGTTTCAACTGGAAAAAGAAAAATAACTTTATTGTGCAATGGAATTGCTTTATATGTACTTCCCACTTAGTCAAACAAAATATTAAAAAGATATATAATTAGGGCTAGAGATAGAGATTCAATACTATATATATATAGTATATATATATATATATATACTATATATATATATATAGTATTTTTAACAGTCTTATTTAGGTCATTTTTAGTGTTTTTGTTTGTTTGTTTGTTTGTTTTGCTCAGCTTTATTTTTAACCGTGTGGCAATGGAGAATACTATGTCAATAAATACCATTAAGTGCCACTGCATGGATTTCTGCTATGCCACTGATTGATTTACCCACTCTGCTTTTTCACCGTTATTTCAAATATTAGCACAGTGAAAAGCAGCATTATAGCAGCTGCGAATTAGTATGAAATATATTTACTTTGCAGAGTCCTTGGAAGCATTTTGAGCATCACACTGGGTTCTATGGAACATGCTAGGAGAATCACTGACATTTCTGCTTCGAAGTCCCTTGCACCTCATCTCTTTCTAATCCAAGTTCTCATTGAAACATTTTAAGAAAGTTAAAATACTACTCTCACTGTGAAATCTTTCCAGATATCTCAAGTTATAGTGATGTCTTTTGTATCAGAATGCATATTTTGTACTGTTCTCCAGAAACAAGAAAATCAAATGAAAAGATATGTTCCCTATCCTTAATGATGTCACCTTATATTAGGGGAGATTGACTTATGAAACAGTAATTTACAACTGAATGTGTGGTATGGAGACATAGATATGCAAAGCACACTAATGTAGCATGGAGGTATCGTTTGGAAGGTGCCAATCATAAAGCCAAAAATTCCTGTGCAAAGTAAGTAACGTTTGAAACAAAGGGGAGTGTGCTGCACAGAAGGGGGGCCATACACATTAAAGAGAACATACAAAGCTACAGAAGCAAAAATACCAGTAATATATCACAGATTTAGTATAAGATGCGATCGGCATGGCAGGTTGGGACAATTGCTATCAGAACATAACATTTCAGAAATAAGTAGAAGTCACTGAGGAAGGGATAGGTGAATTTAGTGATTCGAAACCATTGATTGTACTTCTTAAAACATTTCAAATATGGGGATAAAAATTTAATATTCACCAATCATTACAAAACTCACTACTGAGTAATGGACTCTGAGCAGTGGCATGTGATCATAGAACATTTGAGCCTCTACTCATTCCCTGTGTTGCGATAAACAGCGAGGGCTGAGGGTATTATTTGATTTCTGGTGAGGTGGGGCATAGTATCTGAACATTGCAACTAATTGCAAACTAATGTTTGTGTAAAATCTATGCCTATGCTTAACCGTTCCACCCATTTTGCTAAGATGCCAATGAAGAATCATTTTTGTTTAGTTTTTTGTTCATTTTGTTGGTTGGTTGGGTATAAGCGTTTGGACTTTCCAGAACTTTGATGATGATGGAATATCTTGAAAAAAGAAAAAAAGAAAAAAGAAAAAAAAGCTCTCATTTAAGAAAATGTAACTTAATGTTCATCTCCTTCTTAGTTTTTTTTGCTATATACAATAAAACCTTGGATTGTGAGTAACTTGTTCTGTGAGTGTCCCACAAGACAAAGCAAACATTTCGAATAAATTTTAACTTGGTAAACGAGCGCTGTCTGCAATACAAATAGTACATGACACTAAACGTTATGTGATCACAACTGAGCCAATGGTTCTTGAAATTCGCTTTGGTATACAAGTGCTTTGGATTACAAGCATGTTTCTGAACAAATTACACTCGCAAACCAAGGTTTTACTGTATAATCTTCTATTTTGTGTTTTGCATAATATATCAGAGTAATGCAACTACTTTTATCATCTTTGGGTTGTGCAAGACTCCATAGCACATTATCTTATCCACAAAATTAAATACTTGATGTTAGTTTTTCCAAACTGCTTTCTCTTAGATTTTTGGCTTTGTCCATCCCATAAGTAGAACATAATCTCCAAAACCTATGAGAGACCTCATTTGACACTAACTTCGACCTAACAGTAACTATATTTTATATTCTTATTGAAAAGGAAAATGTTATTGAATATCTTTGTGTAAAATTATATTTTACCATTTAAAAACTGTATTATGCAAGTGCTACACAGAAAAGCTCCATAATTAAGAATCTTAAAAAAATTATCACAATTTTATAGTGTGACATTACTTTTGTATATTTTATCAAAGTAACATTCCTTACATTTAATTTTGAATATTCTCAAATAGTTACATCAGTGAATTTCATATGGCATCCGATGCCTACTTTTTGATAAGAAAAAGTATATTTATTAATAGTTTTAAACACCTAAATCATATATTTTGCTAAATGTTGTTTAATTTATTCCTTATGAACCTAAACGTGGAAGGAGAGGTGTTCACGTTTTCTTTTTCTGATGATTTAATGTAACTTTTTTTTAGATGAGGTACATTGTGGTAATAAGGCATAACCAGCAAATTCCTTGACTTCTTTCAATATTACTTATTTTAATATTGTGTTTCATGGTTCTAACTTACGTTACTTAAATGTCTTCACAACTAGTTTGCCAGGGAGAATATCTTTGACATAATACTTATAGAGCCTACCCATCAATCAAGGCAAAAACCTTGGCTCTCTCTATATGTTGGTGTATGTAGTTGATTTCTCCTTGATCCCAACCATCAAGACTTTCCTCAGGGCTCATGTATCTATTCAAGGATACTGATTTCCTGTCCTCACTCTGGAAAGTAACCTATTAACATCAAACTAGCTACTCACTACATACTTAAGATATATGCCCTGGGACTGTCAGTTCAATATAAGGATATTAGATGAAAAAAAAACATATTAAAGAATACGAAGAAAATATATCAATATATATGCTTAACTAGTTACCATGTTTGGCCATTACATTTAGTTAATTACATTCTGAAAGACTGAATAAAAATGGAAACATGATAGATTATGTACTTCTCATTATCTGATAAAAGGAGCTTATACTAATTATTTAAGGGAGCTCATTTTTCCTGGTACAAAATGATAAAGACAATACATCAACCTAATGGACAGATTACTATTCAACTGCATTATTAATACACACTGTGATGACTCTTTTAAGGGGATCTATCATATGGAAATTAAACTATGGGGAAAAAAAGGTCATATCACAGTAGGTTAGTTACTAAAACCTTAGCCCATTTGGGAACACAAAACAGCCTTAATGGTTTAAGAAAGCTCACTTTGCAAGTGGTTATTTAACAACAACAACAAAAATTAATTTGATGTTGGAGAAAAAAGCGCAATGCATAAAATAGCCGCCTTCGAGAGTGTAATCAAAATTCTCAGCAACAATTTCTAGTCTTTCATTAGTTTTTTAGACAAATTGCAACCTTAGTTTACTGGACCCTCATCATTTTTTTTTTCAAAATTTAATTCAACATTTATAAGCGTTAACTAGATTCACAAGATACTTTTCTAAGACCTGAGGACACAGAGTTTACGCACTGTGCATTTTTATCAAAATTATGAAGCTGGTCTTGGGTTGCTCTGTGCGATGACACTCCCACTGCAGTGAACCTGTCATTTCTTGCCAAAAGTAGTTTCTGTTGAAAGACTCACTGTGCAGTATAATAGCCAAGTGGGGGATTTAAAAATATATTTCATTTATCAAAAAGGTAGTGAGTGCTTTCAATACGTGTAGACACAGCCTGGGAGATGAAGCTGTGCTGTATATTTCTTCCTTTCTTTATTTTATTTCCGAGGAAGAAGTATATTCATTAAAATGCCAATTTGACATTCCAAATGTGACATTTGCTACAGACTTCCCATACCTGTTCTCTTTCCTGCATTCAAGTATATATGAGATGTATCAAAATGAACTTTTCTAAACTCCAGGCATCGTCTCATCAGTATTTTCCTAGTGCTCAGGTGCACAGCTCAGTACATTACTCATCGCTCGGTTTGAAGAATCACTTCATCTAAACTAGTTGTTTCAGTGCATTGACATCAGTCATCCTTAGTCCCCTGAAGACTACATTGGGAAGAAACAATAAAATGGAGGCTCTAAACCTCCTTTCTTTCATATTTGTATTTTGAGAGTGGGGAGATCACTTGATTCCACATGTTCTATTTGAAACATCATAGAGGAAATGTCGTATGAAAATACGTGTTTCTGATCAGCACCGGCTGAATCCACACTCCCATGAATTTCCTGCCACGGCCCTGAGTGTCTTTTCATCATGCAGCCAGTTTGTTCTAATTCCCTTTTAGTACAGCTCTTAAAAGCAGGGATCTATCATTTGGAGCTGAGCGACGTGAAGATTCACCATGTTCTGGGCAATCAGATCTTGGTAACGTTGCTGCATTTCCTGAACTGGAGGCCAATAAATGATCTTTAAGTGACTTTGACGTGGTTGACTGGCTTGAGCTCACATAGAAGTGTGCCTCTCTCCTATAATTGATGCTACTCTTACATTTCAAATTGTCAGTCTGAACACATGCATTTGGTAGGGATAACGAAGTTGGTCTCTAGGGTTGGATTTTGATGATATTCCACCAAAATGCCTGGGTTAGATAGAATGACTTATTTTTTTTTAACTGCATATGAAGAATATATACCAAAGAATAGTAGGCAGAGAAAAACCCTCCCCTGACTACCAAGAAAAAAAAATTACCTGAGTGACCTCCCAAGAAGAAAGTTTCTTTTAATGTTATCATTTTAATCTAATTCTGTTGATCTGAGCTTTGCACATACAGATGTCTAATATGTCAGTTCATTTAACTGCCCAAATGTCTTTAGAAGTGAAATTTTCTCTCATCATTACCAAATCTGGAAAAAAAGGCGCTTTTAATAATTCAAATTCACACATTCATTGTAAAATATTTATCAATTGCTACTATATGGCAGGAACTGTGCTTCTTCTCTTCTAGGTATTCAAAGGTAAATTAGATGAGTTTCCTAGAACTTAAGTTCTGCAGTCTGGCAGAAGAGATAGACATATAAACCAATGAAAAAAGCTATCTGCTCTAAAACAAATGTATACATTAGGAAGATGTCAAAGCACACAAAAAGTATTCCTTGTACCTCAGATCCATGGAGGCCTTCCCAGAGGAAGAAACATGAGCTTAGCATGAATTATTTCTTTATCTACTCATTTGTAATGGAAGTTATTATCCAATTCAGTTTTAATTTTCCTTTGTCAATTACACATCTTTGCAATGTTCTATTTCCGAGGAAGAACCTTGAGGATTATTTTCCTCCAGATGAAAAAAGAAAAGTGGTCTGACTCAACATATGTGCCATTGGTCAGCTTTGAATTTTAAAAAAGACATTGTTGATCTTTGCAGCAAGATGGCAGGGTTGAGAACCAAGTTTTATGTGTTTGGAGGAGGAGAGGGAGATTTACTTAAGCTAATATGTCAACAGCAAGCTCAAGAAACTAGATAATAATGTTACTATATACCCAGGAGAGAAAGATGAAGATGGAGGGTAAGGGTAGAAATGTTGTGAAACATCCTGGTCCCATATACCCCTCCACCCACAGCCGCACTTGGGACTGAGCTTCAAGAGGGAACTTATTTGAAACGTACAGGAAGGTGTGTGTAGGAAGCTGGGTCAAAGATAGTAGGGAAGGATCAGCTGGATTCATGCCTTATGGGGATTAAAAAGAAAGCTGCCGGACTCTAATGTGCAGATGAGACACAGTATAAAGATAGAGCAGATACTGTTGGAGATAGGTAGAGGGGCCTCAGGAAGTAGCTTGGGTTCCCTGAGGTTTTCAGAAAACCTGAAGGTATCTGAGTATTCAAATGATGATTTTTATTTATTTTTTTTTTAATTTTTTTTCAACGTTTTTATTTATTTTTGGGACAGAGAGAGACAGAGCATGAACGGGGGAGGGGCAGAGAGAGAGGGAGACACAGAATCGGAAACAGGCTCCAGGCTCCGAGCCATCAGCCCAGAGCCCGACGCGGGGCTCGAACTCACGGACCGCGAGATCGTGACCTGGCTGAAGTCGGACGCTTAACCGACTGCGCCACCCAGGCGCCCCCAAATGATGATTTTTAAGAAGATGGAAATTCTCAGAGGCCTGGGATCATGAAAAAGTTGACATCATCAACAAAGCCGTCACACTTCAGAGCAAACAGCTGAGACCACAGGCTTCAGATGTGGAAGCAAATTTATCAGCTTACAAGGCCATTTAGACAAACTCTACATCATCTAGTACAAGAAATACATCAGCCAGCCACTCCACTGAGAATGAGAAGAAACCAAGGTCACCTTTATAGTCCAGAAGGTCCCCTCTCCTAAAGTGTCAATAAAGTCTCAGACTCTTTACACACCTAGTCACCTTTGTAGGAAGGAGATGGTAAAATGTAACGTGTATGAATGAAGACGATGAGTAATTTGAAAATCCTTATTCACACCAGCCCTGATAGGGTATTGGACACAAACGCATTGAGGACTTATTCTTTAAAAATGATTGAAGGGCCAAGATGGAGGAGCAACATGGAAGTTTTCTGCTTTTTATTTGTCCCTGGAATGCAGCTAGATCAACACCAAGTCATCTTGCACACCTAGAAAACTGGTCTAAGAGTTAACACAAAAATCTGCATAACTTAAGCCATAGGACTTGGCAGATATGGGGCACAGAGAAGTGAACTGAGGTAGAGAGAAGCTGCAGATGATAGGGTGCTGTTTTTGCTTGTGAAGACAGGATGGAGATAGGGGAGAGTACGGGAAAAACCCTACCCTCAAAAGCAGCTGGAGAGAAAGAGAAAGTGGACACACCTGCGAGGAACTGAACAAAAAAGGGAGAAAGGAGGAAGGAGAGGGTACAAATACCACTAGGACTCTATAAACAGGGGAAGCACAGAGTCTGAAACTCCACAACTCGATACCTGGCAGAGCTCTGTTGGGAAAGGCAAACCCCAGGAGCAGACAGTGAGGTCTGAGGGGTTCTCAGGCAACACAGGGAGAAGCTGTTCCCCTGCTGAAAGGACATTTGGTAGAGACTGTGTGTCCTCTTCATGGGCCAAGGCCCCAGTGGACCCCTGAAAACATCAGGGGGCAGTGAAGTCTGGGCCAGATTTGTCTTGCAATTTACCATGATCTCTGAAATGCTGCTGTTCCACAATTGTGTGAACTTTTTTCCGGGGAAGGCTGGCACTCGGCTGCAATCACTGAGCATCTGCAGCAGCATGGTCGTGTGAACTTTCCTGGGGGCTGGCTGGCACCTGGCCATTGCTCATCTAGGCCCTTTCCCAGAGGGTTGGAGTGGGTCAAAGCTGTAGGGCCCTCAGAAGTGAGGGGTTTGGAAACACAGTCTCATCTGAGATAAATTTGGGAGGAAGGTGCTACCTGGCAGGCTGACAGCTTAGTTGGGGACAGCATAGAAGCAGGGAGTGGACGGACGCCGGAGAGAAAGGAAGGTGCTTAATTGCCAGTGGGCGAGAGCACAGAGTTCTGATGCTAGACATTGGGTAGCTAGTGGAGCCATTTTCACCACTCATGCATGTGAATGTACGCCTACACGCAGTAAGCTACTGCAATCCACCCCAGTAAGCTAAGCAGTGCCATCAAGTAGAGAACAGAGCCATTACACCAAGCCCCATCCAACTGTGCCAAACACACTCTAAAGGAACACCACAAGTCTCTCTGCCTGCTTAGTTAATGGGCTATAAAGTGCTTCATAGCTTGACTTCTAGGGGAAACTGGATGTAATTTCAATTGTACTTCATTCTGTTTGCTGGTCCATCTATTCATTTTTTTTTTCTTTTTCTTATTCTTGAATACAGAAAGAGATGAAAATATTTTTATTTCTTGTTTTTATAAAAAAAGGTTTTTCTTTAATTTTTTTCTACTATATTTTTATAATCTTTTAATTATATTTTACTTTCATTTCATTTTATTACATTTTATTGTAATCTTTTTTAAATTTTCAAATGTCTTCTTCCTTTTTTTCCTTCTTTTTTCTTCTCTTCTTTTCTCTTCTCTTCTCTTCTCTTCTCTTCTCTTCTTTTCTTTTGTTTTCTTTTCTTTTCTTTCCCTATATTTTCTATTCTACCAAACTTTCAACAACCAGACCAAAACACACCTAGGATTTGGCATCTTTTATTGGATTTTTTGTGTTGTTTTTAATTTTTATTTTATTAATTCTTTTTCTTCCTCCAAAATGATGAAATGGAGGAATTCACCCCCAAAGAAAGAACAGGAAGAAATGACAGCCAGGGACTTAATCAACACAGATACAAGCAAGATGCCTAAACCAGAATTTAGAATTGCCATAATATAACACTTGCTAAGGTTGAAAAAGCATAGAATCCCTTTCTGCAGAGATAAAAGAAGTAAAATCTAGTCAGGATGAAATTTAAAATGCTATAACTGAGATGCATCTCGTATGGATGCCATGGCGGCAAGGATGGATGAAGTAGAGTGCCAAATCTGGGATATAGAGGACAAACTTACGGAGAATAATGAAGCATAAAAAAAGAGGGAAACTATGGCAAAACAGCACAAAACAAGAATTAGAGAACTCAGTGACTCATTAAAAAGGAATAACATCCAAATTGCAGGGGACCCAGAAGATGAAGAGAGAGAAAAAGGCGTAGAAGGTTTATGTAAGCAAATCATAGTGGAAAACGTTCCTAACCTGGGGAAAGACACAGACATCAAAATCCAGGAAGCAAAGAGAACTCCCATTAGATTCAACAAAAACCGACCATCAATAGGACATATCATAGTCAAATTCACAAAATACATGGACAAGGAAAGAACCATAAAAGCAGAAAAAAGAAAAAAGTCCATAACCTACAAAGGAAGACAGATATATCAGGTTCACAACAGACCTATCTACAGAAACTTGGCAGGCCAGAAAGGAGTGGCAGGATATATTCAATGTGCTGAATTGGAAAAATATGCAGCCAAGTATGCTTTATCCAGCAAGGCTATCATTCAAAATAGAAGAAGAGATAGTTTCCCACAAAAACAAAAACTAAAGGAGTTCATGACCTCTAACCCAGCCCTGCAAGAAATTTTAACGGGGACTCTCTGAGGGGAGAAAAGACAAAATAAAACAAAAAAAGACCCAAAGCAACAAAGACTGGAAAGGACAAGAGAATGTTACCAGAAAATTCAACTCTACGGGAAACACAATGGCAATAAATTCATATCTTTCAGTACTCACTCTAAATGTCAATGGACCAAACGCCCCAATCAAAAGGCATAGTGTAACAGAATGGATAAGAAAACAAGATCCATCTATATGCTGTTTACAAGAGACCCATTTTGGACCTAAGATCACTTTCAGATTGAAAGAAAGGGGATGGAGAACCATCTATCATGCTAATGGTTGCCAAAAGAAAGCTGGAGTAGCCATACTTACATCAGACAATTTAGATTTTAAAATAAAGACTATAACAAGAGATGAAGAAGGATGTTATATCATAATTTAGGGGTCTACCCACCAAAAAGACCTAACAATTGTAAACATTTATCCCCCAAAGGTGGAAGAACCAAAATATATAAATCAGTTAATCACAAACACAAAGAAACTCATTGACAATAATACTATAATAGTAGGGGACTTCAACACCCCACTTACAACAATGGACAGATAATCTAAGCAGAAAATCAACAAGAAAAAAATGGCTTTGAATGACACACTGGACCAGATGGACTTAACAGATATACTCAGAACATTTCATCCTAAAGTAGCAAAATACACATTCTTCTTGCATGCACATGGAACACTCTCCAGAATAGATCACACACTGGGACACAAATCAGCCTTTAACAAGTACAAAAAGGTCGAGATCACACCGTGCATATTTTCAGACCACAGCACTATGAAACTAGAAATCAACCAAAAGGAAAACACTCAGGAAGACAACAAATACTTGGAGACTACAGAACATCCTACTAAAGAATGAATGGGCTAACCACAAAGTTAAAGAGGAAATTAAAAAGTACATGGGAGCCAATGAAAATGATAACACCACAGCTCAAAACCTCTGGGATGCGGCAAAGGAGGTCATAAGAGGAAAGTATATAGCAATCCAGGCCTTCCTAAAGGAGGAAGAAAGTTCTCAGATACACAACTTAACCTTACACCTTAATAGAGCTGGAAAGAGAACAGCAAATAAAACCCAAAAAGAGCAGAAGATGGAAAATAATAAAGATTAGAGCAGAAATCATTGCTATCAAAACAAAACAAAAGAGAAAAAAAAACACACAGTAGAACAGACCAATGAAATCAGGAGCTGATTCTTTGAAAAAATTAACAAAATTGATAAACCCTGAGCCGGTTTGATCAACAATAAAATGGAAAGGATCCAAATAAATAAAAACAAGAAGGAAAGACGAGAGATCACAACCAACATAGTAGAAATACAAACAATAATAAAAAAATATTATGAGCAATTATATGCCAATTAACTGGGCAATCTGGATGAAATGGACAAATTCCTAGAAACATTTAAGCTATCAAAACTGAAACAGGAAGAAATAGAAAACTTGAGCAAACTCATAACCAGGAAAGAAGCAAATTAGTAATCAAAAATCTCCCAAAAAGCAAGAGTCCAGGACCAGCTGGGTTTCCAGGAGAATTCTACCAAACATTTAAAAAAGAGTTAACACCTATTTTTTGAAGCTGTTCCAAAAAGCTAGAAATGGAAACAAAACTGCCAAACTCATTCTCTGAAGCCAGCGTTACCTTGATTCCAAAACCAGACAAAGATCCCACTAAAAAGGAGAACTAAAGATGAAGTTCCCTGATGAACATGGAGACAAAAATCCTCAACAACATACTAGCCAATGGATCCAACAATACATTAAAAGAATTATTCACCATGACCAAGAGGGATTTATAGCTGGGATGCAGGGCTGGTTCAATATCCACAAAACAATCAATGTGATACACCACATCAATAAAAGAAAGGACAAGAAACTCACAATCCTCTCAATACATGCAGAGAAAGCATTTGACAAAATACAGCATCCTTTCTTTTTATTCTATTTTTTGCAATGTTTATCATTTATTTTTGAAAGAGAGAGAGAGAGACAGGGTGTGAGCAGGGGAGGGGCAGAGAGAGAGAGATACACAGAATCCAAAGCAGCTCCAGGCTCTGAGCTGTCAGCACAGAGCCTGATGTGGGGCTTGAACTCACAAGCTGTGAGATCATGACCTGAGTTGACCTTTAACCGACTGAGCCACCCAGGTGCCCCCAGCATCCTTTCTTTATAAAAACCTTCAAGAAAGCAGGGATAGAAGGATCATGCCTCAAGATCATAAAAGCCATATGTTAAAAACCTACTGCTAATTTCATCCTCAATGGGAGAAACTGAGAGCTTTACCCCTAAGGTTAGGAATATGACAGGAATGTCCACTCTCTCCACTGTTTTTCAACACAGTATTGGAAGTCCTAGCCTCAGCAGTCAGACAAAACAAAGGAATAAAATGCATCCAAACTGGCAAGAAGGAAGTGAAGCTTTCACTTTTCGCAGATGACATGATATTCCATATGGAAAACCCAAAAGATTCCACCAAAAAACTGCTAGAACTGATACGTGAATTCAGCAAAGTAACAGGATATAAAATCAATGCACAGAAATCGTTGCATTTCCATACACCAATAATCAAGGAACAGAAAGAGACATCAAGGAATCGATCCCATTTACAATTGCACCAAAACCCATAAAATACCTAGGAATAAACCTAACCAAAGAGGTGAAAAAAATCTATACACTAAAAACTATAGAAATCTTATGAAAGAAATTAAAGAAGACACAAAAATGGGGAAAATATTCCATACTCACGGATTGGAAAAACAAATATAGCTAAAATGTCAATACTACCCAAAGAAATCTACATATTCAATGCAGTCCCTATCAAAATAACACCAGCATTCTTCACAGAGCTAGAAAAATCCCAAAATTTGTGTGGAACTAGAAAAGACCCCAAATAGCCAAAGCAATCCTGAAAAAGAAAACCAAAGCTGGAGGCATCACAATCCCGGACTTCAAGCTGCATTACAAAGCTGTAATCATCAATGGTACTGGCACAAAAACAGACCCTTAGATCAATAGAACAGAATAGAGTATCCAGAACTGGACCCACAAATGCATGGCAAACTAATCTTTGACAAAGCAGGAAAGAATATCCAATGGAATAAAGACAGTCTCTTCAGCAAGTGGTGTTGGGAAAATTGGACAGTGACATGCAAAAAAATGAACCTGGACAACTTCCTTACACTGTACACAAAAATAATCCAAAATGGATGAAAGACTTAAACATAAGACAGGAAGCCATCAAAATCCTAGAGGAGAAAGGAGCCAACAACCTCTTTGACCTTGGCCACACCAACTTCTTACTCAACACATCTCCGGAGGCAAGGGAAACAAAAGCAAAATGAACTGTTAAGACCTCATCAAGATGAAAACTTCTGCACAGCGAAGGAATCCATCAGCAAAACTAAAAGGTAACCAATGGAATGGGAGAAGATATTTGCAAATGAAATATCAGGTAAAGGGTTAGTATCCAAAATTTATAAAGAACTTATCACACTCAACAGCCCCCCCAAAAAACAACAATTCAGTGAAGAAATGGGCAAAAGATATGAATAGACACTTTTCTAAATAAGACATCTAGGTGGCTAACAGACACGCATGAAAAAATGCTCAACATCAGTCATCATCAGGGAAATACAAATCAAAACCACAATGAGATACCACCTCACACTGGTCAGATGGCTAAAATTAACAACTCAGGCAACCACAGATGCTGGCAAGAATGCCGACAAAGAGGATCTCTTTTGCACTGCTGGTGAGAATGCAAACTGGTGCAGCCACTCTGAAAACAGTACGGAGGTTCCTCAAAAAAGTTAAACATACTACTACCCTGGGGCCCAGCAATTGTATTAATAGGTATTTATCCAAGGGATACAAGTGCATTGTTCCAAAGGAGCACATGCACCCCACTGTGTAGAGCAGTGCTATCAACAATAGCCAAAGTATGGAAAGAACACAAATGTCCATCAACAGAACAATGGATAAAAAAGATGTATATGTATATACATACACACACATACACACACACACACACACACATATACATATACACATACGTGTGTATATACATATACATATACATATACATATACATATACATATACATATACGTGTATATATATATACACACATATATACACACGTATATATATGTGTATATATATATACACATGTATATATACACACATATATACACATGTATATATATACATCCACAATAGAGTATCATTCAGCAATCAAAAAGAATGAAATCTTGCCATTTGCAACCATGTGCATGGAACTAGAGGGTATTATGGTAAGCAAAATCAGTAAGTCGGAGAAAGACAAATATCATATGACATCACTCATATGTGGAATTTAAGATACAAAACAGATAAACGTAAGGGAAGGGAAGCACAAATAATATAAAAACAGGGAAGGGGACAAAACATAAGAAACTCTTAAATATAGGGAGGAAACTGAAGGCTGCTGGAGGAGTTGTGGGAGGAGGGATGGGCTAAATGGGTAAGGAGTATTAAGGAAGACACCTGTTGAGATAAAAACTGGGTGGTATACATAAGGGATGAATCACTGGAATCTAGTCCTGCTATATGCTAACTAACTGGGATGTAAGTTAAAACATATAGAAGTTAAATAATTTAAAAATGTAAAAAAAATAATTGAGAAATTCTTCAAATGCAGGCTTACATCTGCCGTGAGCCAGTGGAATAGTAACTCTTAAGGGAAACCGGGTCGGACATAAGAAATAAAGAAGCCACACTATTTTACTGATTTGAACACGGTGTGAACGAATCTGTGATATCACCTTACCTGTGTTAATTACAGACAGTCACAGTTCTCGCAACTACATATACAATTGATGGACAAAATAAATAAAGTGCCATTTCTCAGGGATCTCATATTGAAGGAAGAAATGTAGACAATGCAATAATATATTAAAATAAATTTTGAGACCTCATACTGGAAGGAGAGTATCTTATGTAAGAACCTAGGTGGGACAGCTAACAAAATCCTTTGGGTAGGAAGTGACTAGGAAAGACTCCCAGTAAAATTCATTTCTGAGAGTTGTGGAGGATGAGACAAGACGTCATCAGTCAGACTGGCTTCACGATTGTGAGTATATGTAGATTGCTTGTCTCATGCATAGTCATTGCATGGCATTGACCCTGTCTAGAAGTGCTCTCGGGCATAGTCACGATCCTGAGCCATCTCTCCAGATTATGCAGTGTTCCTTCATTTATCTGAACAGTGACTAGATGAAAGCAGGTCGGACACATGGGACTGAACTGTCTAATTTATTATTCTGTCACAGAGGAAGATGTCAGCTAGCTAGGTCTTCCATGCTATGACAGAGGGTTCTCTCCTTGGACCTGTCCAGTTCAATGTGTTCATCAATAATCACAAGGAAGATGTAAAGGACACGTTACTCAATTCATGGCAAGCATAAGGCTGAAGGGATAGTGAATACAGTAAGAGATAGAGTTAAGATCCAAAGGGTTTTAATAGCCTCAAGCCATTTTATAGCCATAAGTAGTTCCTGAACTTTGATCCCCAAACATACAACTGTACAAGTATAAATATTACAAGATACATTTTTATCAATAACATATGTCAGAAAAGAATAGGAACAGAAATAGAAGTTTAAGATTCAATCAATAGTATACACAAGGGAAACCAACAATGTGACTCTTGTCAGATTAATTTAATGGAATATTGTAGGCATTGTTAATAGAAATATGATATCAATAAAAAGTCAAATACTATATAATTTCACTCATGTGGAATTTAAGAAACAAAACAAATGAACATAGAAAAAGGGACTGAAAGACCTATTTTATTTTTACGTAAAAAAATTAATTTCAGTTAGTTAATACAGTGTTATATTAGTTTCAGGTGTACGATATAATGACTCAACAGAGGAAAGGTGTGTGGGGGGATCAGTGAAATATATAAAGAGGATTGAGAGCATACTTATCTTGATAAGCACTGAGAAATATATAGAATTGTTGAGTTAATTTGTGCACCTAAAACTAATATAACACTATATGTTAACTAAAGTGGGATGAAAATTTAAAAAATAATAATAAAAGAAAAAGAATAAAAATAATATCTGCACAAAAGGAATCAAAAACCCTTTATGTACTCTATTTTTTCAGATGACGTTTGGAATACTGGGTGGGTCTGAGCAGTATAATTCATTTGTACAAATTATAAATTATCTGTTCAGTCAACAAATATTTTCTGGATTGCTTACAACATGTAAACCATTCTTGCATCAATTCAGGATAGTTTCTTGGTATTTAGGAAAACAAATTAATAGTCTTTGTTGATATATATATTCAGAGAAACTCAGCTAGATTGGACTGGTAGAAGAAAATTTGGTCAGAGGACAAAGTCTATGAAATACCAGTATGTATGTAATTTGTTAATAATTTGGTATGTAATTTGGAAATAAGGCAGAACTTTGTGAGATTAACACAGTGAAGAACAATAGAAAGGATTTAAAGGTGTAAGCACTGGACTAGCTTATTTTTAAAAATTACTCTTTGGGCATCTGGGTGACTCAGTCAGTTAAGCATCCAACTCTTGGTTTTGGCTCAGGTCATGATCTCAAGGCCCCACATTGGGCTCTGCGCTGGCAGCGTTCTTCATGGAAAGTTCTAATAGACCCATTTTCTTTGGCATTTGAAAACTCATTCATTAGAGCATTGAATATACTCTCTTTTCTTATTCGCCCTCAGTTCTGAATTGACTAGTGGGGTTTGACTTTAATGCTGTGAGAGGAAGGATCAAAGAAAATCTATCAATGAACTTCTCTGAGAACTATGCAAAATATAAAAATCCAACAAATTCCAAAGGTTCAGCTTACTTTTTTCAAAGATGGAAGAAGATTACCTGGGAGCTGAAATAAAGTGTGTAGAAATATATTTCAAACTCAAATTAAAACGCTTCTAAGGAGAAGGAATATAACATGGAGAGTTTTGATCAGTCTCTTTTTAGACCTTCCCATTCTTTCTTTTCCAGCCATGGGGCTAGGGAAACACGAGGTAAGCAGTACCTTTAAACTCTGGAAGGCATTCACCACTCCCCATGTCCCATTATGAATCTGCAGACAATTTCACCAACTGTGTATTCTTTTTTTTTTTTTTTTCCAACAGACATTCTTAAGCTCCTATAATGAGCTAACCCTTGCCTAGGTATTGGGAACACAAAGACGAATACAATGGTCCTTGCCTTTAAATATTTCACAGATTAGTATTCAGAGAAGTAAACAAGTATGCCATCAATTCTGTCGCATGAGTGAGGAGACAAGGTAAGCGATCTTAGAAGAGCACCTAACATAGTTTGAAGGATGAGCCAGAACTGTTTCCTGGAGGATGGGATGTGACTCGAATCCTGGAGCTGTAGGAGTAATCCAGGAGGAACAGGTGCAGGAAGTCCCTGTTAATAATACAGAAACTACGAAGTCACAGATGCAAAGGAGATGATTAAATACTAAGTCTCTGCATATTGATCCCAGACTCATAAAGGTCATCTCAACTAAATCAAGATTGACTCTACAGACCAAAATATGGCCAATGTTACAAGTGGAAGGCAAGCAGCAAAGGTGCAAAGAAAGGAATAATGCTCGTGCTGGAAATAATTCACTGGCGTTTTCTGGTTTGGGTGTTTGTTGTTGTCGTTGGTGGTGGTGGTGGTGGTGGTGGTGGTGGTTTTTGTTTTTGTTTTTTGTTTTTTGGTATTGTTGTTGTGGATTTTTGCATGATTTAATACTCAGAACAGTTTTTCAAAGTGCCCAGGATTAGTGAGTGCAGGATGATCTATATACCCCTTATAAAATGTGCTCAAATTTTTCATAATCAGGTGTGCCTGGGCGACTCAGTCGGTTAAGCCTCACACTTTTGCTTTTGGCTCAGGTCATGAGCTCACAGTTTTGTGGGTTTGAGCCCAGCTCAAAGCCTGCTTGGGATTCTCTCTCTCCCTCTTTCTCTGCCCCTCTCCCCGCCTGTGGTGTCTCTGTCTCTCTCAAAATAAATAAGCTTATGTTTTTTTCCATAATGCAAACGAAGAGGAAATAATGACGGCATTTATCCTTCTATAAAAGACCAATATAGCCCATACTAATACCTCATTTTTCAACTACCAGTGTTGTTTCTGCCTTTTCCTTTTTATTTATGTAGAAAGAAATGCAGAGACTGCAGAAGTGAGGTAAGAAAACCTTGTTAAACTTTTTCAACAATCCCTGTTCTAATGTTCAAAGCAATTACTTTTGCTGTCAGCAGGAATCAAATTTACTACCATCAGAGAGCGCAAAGAGTCAAACGTATTGCTAAGAATTACAACATAAGCTGCATGCAAATAACCCCGTAAGTTCTAAGGGCTTGTCTTCCCCTATTTGTACAGCTGAGACTTCAGTCATAAGTTGTTGAGGCTTCTTTGTTTTTAATTCCCGAGAAGCCGGAGTAGAATTTTCCCATCAATTTCAGTGAAAAACAGAAGTCCGCTAATGCCTACCATCTTGAGGGGAAATATTATGGGTGTGCTTTTACAACAAGAAATATTTCTTTCTAAACAAATCACATAGTAAGAACATTGTGCTAAGAAAAATAATGGAAACTACACAAACATAATCTTTTTTTTCAGAGAAATATTTGGACTTGACCCTCACAGGGAAGCTTGAGTATAAACTTTAGTTTACAGCTCTCAAAGGACATGCAGACCTTTCAGTGAAAACTCTCGACATTGTACACAGCTTTTCCCAGTAGGCAAGTATTATATAATCCTGAAACAATGAGCTTGACCCCCCTCCTATTACAGTCATATCTATAACTGTAACCAGTTGTCCCCAACCCCAAAGTTTTACCCATGTCAAAGCTCAGCCATCCTTTCACAGTCAATATTGATAAGTCATCAATGCACACAGTTTAGTTAAGTAAAACATTTCAATAGTTAAAAACAGTCAACAATCCTCTAATCTAAACCCACCCTTTCCTCCCTGCTGCCCAGGGAGGTTAATTTTTATAACAGATTCTTCTTATACTTATAAATATCTTGTCAAGAAAATGGAATCCACTCTCTGTACTCCAAAGGCATATTTTGATACAGGGAATCAGACGCTTGCAAAATTGTGAAGCTTGCATAATTATTAGCCTGGGGATCAACGGTTTGGAAAGTGGTCCCAGAATATTTATCCTGAAAAATGGAAGTAAGTACTCTTCAAAGGGTATTCTTAAAGCTACTACAATTTGCAAGCACCTCTGGAAACTTTCCATCTGATTACTTCGATCTATACTAGAGGACTAGTGATTCCCTAGTATCTCACTAGAAAGCTGGTACCCTTCAATGGTGCCATGAGATTAAGCCCTCTACATTTTCTTTATACGAGTATATGAGAGAAAATTCTAGAAAATGTAGTTCTAGGATTCTTCTGTGAAAACACAGACCACAGAATGCATTTGTGAATATGCAAAAGAAACGTGTTTATAAATGTTTCTATTCTTTTGTGTCTTCTTTCCTGAAGCTGATAATTGCTACTTCTCAAAAGTTGCTTAAATTTCTGTAATTATCATATGTAGAGTTCTTAAACACCTCTCAGTACTGTTTTCTACACGCTCAAATGCATCAGGTAACTTACCACTTCTAATTCTTAATCATTGAAAGTCCTGCTGACTCCCTGATGATCCAATTTGGAATAATTGCTCTCCCAGCCTGCTGGGAGGCTTTCTTTCCGTCTTCTCTCAGTCTGGGTTCCCCATCTCCTTCTAGATCCCACCTTCCACTGTGTTCCTTCATTTTGACGATGCAGAAGCTTTACTAGTTTTTTGAGCAAGAGTGTGGGAGAGGTTGGCTTTCAATTCCTTGTATATCTTGAAATGCCCTTCATCTCCAAGACTTTTGATTCCCAGTGTGGCCCCATGCAGACCTTCAGGCTAGAAATCACTTCCCACAGGAATCTGAGTGTGTTGGTCTATTGTATTTAAGCTCTTGACGTTACCTTTTAGAAGGCACATGCATTTGCTTTCTATCATTGTTTTGTGTGATGTTTTAGTTGTTAGCATTGTTTTGTTTAGTTTTTATCGTCCCTTGAAGAATTTAGGATTTCTTCCTTTTCCTAGTATTTCATAATTTTTCACAGCTACACTTTGATGTGTATTTTGAAATATTTAACAATGGTTAGGGGAGGAGTATATTGATCATGCTGGTAATCTCTTTAGCCATTGCAATCTGTAAATCATATCCTTTAATTTATTCTATTCTTATTATCTTATTCTATTCTCTTTGTCTCTTTGTCTCTTTATCTTATTCTATTCTCTTTGATGATTTTCTCTACCTTATTTTTTTTTCTCTTCCTGGAACTGTGAATAATCTACTAATGAGTCTCCTGAAATAATCATTTAATATTTTAGCTTATTTCTTTTATTAAACTTTTTATATTTTGGTTCTTATATGGATTTCAGCAACTTTACTTTTTCTTATTTCTAATGCCAAAGCTATTTTCATTCTTTTTTTCTGGTGTGGTTCTTAGGCTCTGTTTTGATTTTGAGGCTGAAAATTATCATTTTGTTAATTATCATTGTTGACTTGCTTTGATGTTTTTCTTGCATTGCAACTGTAACTACATTATTTGTCCTTTTTTTTTCTTTCAATTTTTAAAGCATAACTCCATGTTGCTTTGGTTTCCCTTTCATGTTTTAATTACAGTCAAGTATCTGGGGAACCTAAGTTGTCCATTCATGTCACAGAATGAGCTCACTGTAAACTCTATGAGCGAGGGCAAAAATTGTCAGTGGACTCTAATGGATGATCATCTTGGTCAAATGTGCGTCATTCATGAATTCTCAAGTGCCAGCATAATGCATATGTTATCTGTGGGACTGTTTTTTCTTTCTTTTTAAAATTCTGATTTTCTTCTAGGTATGACGCAGATGGGGATAGGGGACACATACCCTGGCTGGATGGGCTCTGGAGTACATGGATATAAGTGCCTGGGGGATTTGCCTGTTTAGTACACTGGTTTTCAATGGAATGTTTTGTCTTAAGTCCTTAGTTGTATCTTTGTCTTTTAGGTTGCCTGGGGTTTCCCTGTGCCGGTACTCACTGGTTCAATTTCTTTTGTATAGTGGCTTCTAATGTGAATATGCAGGAAAGAGCGTCAAGGAAGAAGTGGCCTTGCTGTATGAGGCAAAAAAAGGACTCTGGGATTAAATGTCTCTGTATATAAATTTTTACTATCTTTTTATTGTTAGTTCCACCCCTCAAACCTCCATATTTACCTTCCACGTGTCCTATTACACCAGCCCTGAGCTTCTCCATTGTTTTGTAACAGATCATATCTAATGTTGTATCTTTCTCTGGTGAGTTACCAGTTAGGTAATACACTCTACTCAACGAGCAGCAGTGGTTTTCTGTTCAAATTAGTAGTAAAACCCAAGGGACATGATAAGCTTCATTTGATTTCACATTTAGTCAATTTGTAGGAAAATACCCTAAACGGAACATACATAATCAAGAACTCATGACTCCTGGGTGCATCTTCTGAAGTACTGAAATTATTCTTTGAAACTATTCTCATGAACTTTGGTGTACATGAAAAATGAGAAACGAACCTGAGTGGTATGGACCAACTTAGCTCAGGGAAACCATCAATTATTAAATCTCTTCAACTTTTATGTATATTTTAATCATGTATCCGTGTATCTCCCCCAGGTTTATGTGGCTAGTTGTCATTTTCTAGTGCGAGTACATCCATGGGTTATTAATTACAAGTTATTAAGCTTAAAAAAATCATCAAGCAACTATGGATGCTTTGTTTGGAACATAACAACTTCCACAAAATGCTCATCCATCCTGGTTTGTTAGTCCTATAATTGTTTTTTTTTTTAACTTAATGTTTTATTTACTTACTAATTTTTTTTATCCTCAAATTGGTTAGCATAGTTTGAGAAACTTAACTGATAAACATGGCAAAGGAAGGAAAGGGAAGGAAAAATAAGATAAAAGGGAAAGGAAGAGAAGGAAAAATAAGATAAAAACAGAGAGGGAGGCAAACCATAAGAGACTCTTATTCCTATAACTTTTTTAAATTAGAGTTGCTAATTTAAGTAACTAACCCTCTTCAGGCAACTTTGAGGTCAAAGAAAATAATACAAAGCAACTTTAATGCTTTTATTGGACAAATCATGCATCCACTTTCCTATCATTAAAAAAAAATATTCACATCTGTTATCTCCTTTTCTCTCATCCTAGGCTTGTTGATCTTTTGCTTTTATAGCTTTCTTTCATTCTCCTTGTTTTTGAGCATAATGAGTAAGGGAGGCTTGCACATGCTTTTAACCTACCATGTGCAACCAGAATTTCCCAAGATTCAACAACTTTTGATCATGTCATAGAAAAAAAGACAGCATTAAAGAGAAAAGAAGCGAATCCAATAAAACTTCCCAAATTAGAGAACATAAAAATAGAAACCAAGGATAATTATGATTTAACACCTCCTCGATTCTGCTAAACAAAGCATAGGATGAAGAGCATTCTGACAGGAATTTTAAAACTGTGTAAATCCAGCAAATATATCCATGCCAGTTCTCATTATGAAGTAAGTCAAATACATTAAAGACTCACTCGTTCTTAATATGATTCTTCCTCAGATCTCCTGAAAGACATAATGGGGCATTTGTAAGTTTTTTCACAGGTAATGATAGTCAGGTTATAAAAAGAGTTGGTTACAAGTTAATTCAAGATACTGTTGCAAATTAAGTATAGTCCTTATTTTCCTATAATGGCACGTGCGTACTCATTTGCATGTTGTAGTTTTAAGAATATTCTAAGGCTAACATTTGCTGAAAATATTATCTTTCAAACACAGTTATCTTGGGAAACTGAACACAAAAATAGAGTGTACAAAATTGCTTTTCTCTACCATTTGGGCCTTGTCACAGAAGTACACAAAAGGTTTTAATTGCCAAAATGCATTACCCAAAATTAACATGATTTGAATCTGTAAAAAAAACAAATCCTGGGACGCGTGGGCGGCTCAGTCAGTTAAGCGTCCAACTTCAGCTCAGGTAGTGATCTCACAACTTGGTTCGAGCCCCACATCGGGCTCTGTGCTGACAGCTCAGAGCCTGGAGCCTGCTTCAGATCCTGTGTCTTCCCCTTTCTCTTCCCCTCCCCTGCTTGCACTCTGTCTGTCTGTCTCTCTCTCTCAAACATAAACATTAACACATATTTAAAAAATCCTCATATCAACGCAGAAAATAAGTAACTGTTTGCAATTTTATAACTATATCTAACAAATGAAACCAATGGGTTAAAGTCTGTGAGATCAAAACCTTCTATTTAATAAAAAATAGATTTCATACTCAAATACCCAAACTTGCAAGTTTATAAATATGTTATAGAAATGACCAAGCTCTTCAAATGAGATGCGAACAGTTAAACTCTGGGCTCAAATGTTCACCTCAAAACAAAAATCATTCCCACAAATAGTCATATTTTGTCTGATTTAATAAGAAATTTAAAATTTAGCTATCCCTGATAAGGTTTCAAATCATTACATTTTAGAAAACTCCAAGCCCTATGATTGCAAATTTAGCAAAACACACCAGAAATCTGTTAAATAGATTATTTGTTGTGTTAATGTTTTATTAGCTTAACAGATCTATTATTTAAGAGGACCCCACAGCCTTGTGAAATACACTCTATTTGGTACACAAGTTGCAGCTATTTAAGAAAATTTGCATACTAGTGTTGACTTCCAGCCTTAGGGATCGCCATTTTACTCCTATATACAATTCTAGGAACCATTTACTGCAGCACATTGAATTTGTCATGTGGTCTGTTACCTGGAACTAGACAAATTATAAGGCAAGGGCACAGTCTCCAGACGACCAAGTTTTTCCCGAGTTTTGATACTAATGGTAAATTCAGGATTTTCCTTATCAAGGTTCAGAAATTCACAGGAAAGACTCACAAAGCTCACTGAAATCCAATGTCCTTGCAGTCACATTTATTAAAGAAAAAAGATACTAATTAGACCTAGTTAAAGGAACAGATACATAGGGCAAAATCTGAGAGGGGCCCAAATATGGAGCTTCTACTTGGCCTTTCCTTGGGTAGTCACAGATAGCATGGCCTAATCTTGACCATGATGTATGACAATATGCAGAGAATATTGCCAACCAGGGCGCTCACTCAAAACAAATTTTTTTTTGTCGAGTTTTTACTGGGATTTCATTAAGCATATTTGATTAATTAGTCCCTCAGATAGTTGCACTCAATCCAGTGATAGATTTTGTGTAAAGCAAAGCCTCCACTCTCCAAAAACATGGTTGGTTTTATAGGCATGGCCAGACTCTATCCTAAGACTCCTGGGTGTACTGAGCCACCCCAAGTCATTGTTAGCGTAAACTACCAGCTATTGTTTTGGGAGCCACCATTAATAACCAAGACACTTTTGTTACTCAGGAAATTCCATGTGTTTAGAGGTTACCTTTTAGGAGCCAGGACAAAAACCAGAACTATTTGGTCAACTCTAAATACCTTACTACATATGTTCATTCTCTTCCCAGACATAAGATCTATAAGAAAATAACAACAATACCAAATACAGAAACATATTGCAATTACACCGTAGTCACATTGTTTATTCTCTAGGGTGACCATACAGAATTTTTTAAACCTCCATTCAAATTTGCAGTTTTTACTTCTGAAATTTTTCTCAGGCCCTTTTTTGATGACCAGATGATGTATGCCTGTGTATAAAATATAACAAAACATATAACCTAATGATCAATCAAAAATGTACCGCTATTTTGTCAAGAGATAATTGATCACCACATGAAGGCTCAGTATAAAATTGAATTTTCTAATAAAGGAACTTTATCCAGGAAAGAATCCAGAAAAATAGCTAGAGGAATAAGATAAATTATCAAAATCTTAATTGGGATGTCATAGATTATGAATGTATATAACAAAATGTTGGATGCTACCAATGATACACCTACTATTAACACTGAGTATAACATGCACATTAAAGTGCTCTATTAAAGGTTATTTGTACCTACCTCTATTCTTTACTTCATAAAGAAAGAAGATCAAAAAGCTTAGAATACTATGAGATAGAACAAGAGAAAATAAATAAATTACGATAAATAGGAGACTAAAATCTAACATTTGCTGAATACTTACTAGTTGTCAAACACTTTATAAGACACTGACTTTATTTTATGTAATAAGAGGCAATATCGTGTGACAGTTAAAGCGCGGGTTGACAAACCAGATTACCCTCATTCTAATCTTAATTTTCCACTTATTAGTGGTGTTATTTAGACCAAGTTATTATTCTGTTGGTGGGTCCATTTCTTTTTATTTTGAGAGAAGATAAACCAATATCTAACACCTAAGGTGTTATGGATTGAGTTGTGGCCTCCAAAAGATTTGTTGATGTTCTACATCTCAGTACCTATGAGTGTGAACTTATTTGGAAATAGGGTCTTTGTATATGTAATCAATTTAAGATAAAATAATTAGGATGGACTCTAATCCAATATGTCTTGTATCTTCTTAAGAAGAGGAAAATACCAGGGCGCCTGGGTGGCTCAGTCTGTTAAGCATCCAGCTTCAGCTCAGGTCATGATCTCACGGTTCGTGAGTTCGATCCCCGTGTCAGGCTCGGTGCTGACAGCTCAGAGCCTGGAGCCTGCTTCAGATTCTGTGTCTCCTCTCTCTGCCCCTCTCCTACTCACACTCTGTCTCTCTTTCTCTCAAAAATAAACAAACATTTTTAAAAAATTTTAAAAAGAAGAGGAAAATCCCATGTGAAAAAGACATACAGGAAAAATGCTCCAAGATGAGAAGGGCAGAGGTTGGAAAGATGCATCTGGAGACATAAAATGCGAAGGATAGATGACTGTTGCCTCCAGCTTGGAAAAGGAAAGAAAGGATTCTACCCAGAATCTCAGGGAGAGCATGGCCTTGCTAAACCCTTGATTTCAAACTTCTAACCTCCAGAACAGAAACATTTCTGTTTTTTTAAGCCACCTAATTTGAAGTTCTTTGTTATGTTAACTCTAGGAAACTAATAGAGTATTACTGGATATGTTAAAGGAGTATAAATATTAAGAGAACTTAGAAGAAAGCCTAAAAACATAGTAAGCACTACATAAATGTTTACTGTATTTGATCTTTATAAACATATAATAATTTTAAGAAAATGTAAATAAATTGTGGGGTGCTGGGTGACTTAGTTGGTTAAGTGTCTGACTCTTGATTTTGGCTCAGGTCATGATCTCAAGATAGTGAGACTGAGCCCCACCTCTGGTTTACCTCAGAGCAAGGAGCCTGCTTAGGATTCTCTCTCTCTCTGCCCCTTCCCTGCTTGTGCAACCGTTCTCTCTCTCTCCAAATAAACTTATAAGTAAACAAACAAACAAACAAACAAACAAACAAATAAGAATCTGATTCTGACCTATTGACAATCTAGAGACTTTTTTTCTTGGACATAACTTGAAATATTATGTTTCTGGATAAGAAGACCAATATGGTATTTTTCCACCCATATACATGAATAACTGAAGAAGGTGACCCAACACATTATTCTCTATTGAGAGTTACAGTATTTAGTAAGTTATCAAAAATCAGATGTTCCATTATGTAAACAGCAACATGAACAAGTAAGTAGAAACTTATATTTGGAAAAGTATATAAAATACATCAGAAAGGAAAAAAAGCAGTAGAAAGTAATGCAAAATTAGTACGTTTATATGTAAATTTCATCAGCATTACCATTAAAAATGTTTTATTTTCTGTGCAGTCACATCGATATACACTTTTCCAGATTAACATTCACATCACCTATAATAGGCTAAAATTATTTTAAACACTTCTAAGTATAATAAAGAGATATTAAAGACCAACATTACTTTCACCAATATTAATAGGACAGTATGCTTTTTTTAATAAACCCAGTAAATCCCTATAAAGTAGATTTAATAATTAATAGCCAATAACTACCAAAATAAAAATAATCTTCAGATAAGTCTGAAGAAGAAAATGTATTACACTTTTATTTTCAGTATAGTTAGCCATTACACCTGAAGAGGTCTATTTAACAGAGAACATCCACATTTGCCTATCATTTTATTAATGACCATGTGATGCCAGTTTTATGCACAATAAACCAGGAACACAAGTTCATTTCCATCCTTTATTACACTGATACTCTCATTTATTTCTAAAACACCATGGAACACAATCAAACATCTCTACTTCTATGGAAGTGTTGATGAAAAATACAATGATAGATGGACAGCAGGTAAATTACACTTTTATATGAGCTCTTTTGGTGTATGTGGAAATCACTGATAGGCAGATGATGTGTTTTCTCAGTGTTTTACATACTTCCATTAGAATATTCACACATTCCTTCTTCTACAAGATGTTCCAAAGAACATATCATGTTAACTCTTCATAAAGGCAGATTTAGCAATGCAAGCTTTTGAAAAAAAATTAAATGGGGACAAGATAGAATTTGTATAGATAAATATTTTCACTTATAATAAATTTTCTGTTTGTTCTTAAATCTTTTATGACAAGAAATTTTTAATACTGTTTGTTTGATCCAAGTTCATTTAAGATAGTGATGAAAAACAATATTTCATTTGAGTTCATGCTTACAGGTAGAAAACGCTACTAAGTTTTCTCTCTAGAAAATGTTTTTCTTGTTCCATTTTTTCTCTCTTTCAAACAGATACTATGAAATGCATTATTGTTATGATAGTATGGATTTTTTTCTACTTGTACTTCACATTTACTATTTATTAATTTTCCAGGTAAATTTGTTTAAAATGAATACGCTGAGTATATCAGCTTATATGCAGTCTATTTCTATTCATAGGTTGGTTAGGTTATGGGTAACAAGGTCTGTTCTAGGAAAGAGTCTATAAGGGGGAAAGGCCATCTATCAAACTCATTTGGCTAAATTAACATGGAATTAAAAAAAATGTTTGAGATTTATAGCAGTCAGAAGGTTTATCCAGTCATTCAAGGTGTTTTAGATTTTTGTGTACGTATACATTTGTCAGAGCAATTTTCCTGAGATTCGATCCAGAGTATTTTCCTTTATACAATTTATAGGTAGGAATTGTTGTTTTAATACTTTGTGTATTAGAATTTTGAACACAAATTTCAAAATACCCTGTAACATTCACCAGGAAAAAATACTGAAGAGTATTTAGCTAATAAGGGATAATTTTTAGAATATGTACTAAACCCCTTAGAGGGAATACACCATTTCTTCACTTTGATTTTTCAATAATAGTTCTCGTGTTTCTAGGCAAATACACATCTTAATATACATAAGGACAAAATAAATTCAGAATAGAGGCCAGGTAACCAAAATATAGGTTCTAGGATAAAGTACCTCATATCTAAGCTTTTTGGTTTTTGTGTGTGTGTTTGTTGTGACTGTTATTTTTAAATTCATTTTTCTCTTCAGGCTGAAGCTTTAAATATTGTGAAGCAAGATGTCAGAGGGAAGATGGAGAGAACTAGTTAACTAACCAATAAAAACTCACTTTTATCTTTGGAAATATTCTCATTTTTCATATAGCTTTCCCTTCTCCTCACCCCATGAGATGGAGTCATGTGATCAGTCCTTCTATAGCCTCTGATTCCCATTCCCCTAACAAACTATGAGCATTTATCATTTTTTTAAATTTATTTATTTTGAGAGAGACAGACACAATGTGAGTTGGGGGGAGTCAGAGAGAAAGGAAATAGAATCCCAAGCAATGTCCTCACTGCCAGGGCTGAGCCTGACATGGGGCTTGAATTCACAAAACCATGAGATCATTACCTGAGCCCACACCAAGAGTGAGATGCTTAACCAACTGAGTCACCCGGGCACCCCTAGGGTACTCTTTCATTCTGATAGTTAATTATTTGAATCATTTCAGGTATATTTAAATTTTAAAGATTTATTAAATACAGAATTTTTAACTTGAACCTTTGCAGGAATGGTTTATGTTTTGAAGTAAAATTAATTTTTCTATTCAAATCCTATTTTCTCCAAATTTCATTGGTTAGAATTCTCCCTAAAAATTTGCTTCAGAGCCTTTGCCATTTCTTCCCAGAGTGCAAATATACCACATTTGCTATTACAGCTATGTGGGGGAAAGAAAGCAATTGTGGGTGTTTGTCAAAGAACAATTTAGCTTAATTTTTAATGTTTTAGTATGTACAAGACAATGTATTATTCTATTAACACAAATGGTTGAGTTTTTAATGTCAGAACAAACTCTGAATTTAAGTGGGTTTCTGAGTGGAAACAAGATTTATAGTGCTGCAGACCATTCTCTTAGACCCATCATGATTCCGCTGCTCAGATAATATTAAAAGTAACTGTAAATGAGATATGCAAACCTGATTCTGTGGCAGAAAGGCAATTTGGTGACTCAGTGAAGGTCTCTTGAGTTTTGGATCTGAAAGCACCGGAAGCAGCTGCCCATTGAAGCCCATATGAAAGACAACTTGCTACCTTGTTACCGGCAGTTGATTGAAACTGTTCCCACTACCTTAAGATATCAGATGATTATGAGGCTACAAATACTGATCATACTTCTTGTGTTGCAGAAAGACCATCAGGAAGAAGGTAACACAACATACTGCACAGCTCACTCATAAATTGGAAAAGGATGCTAAGATAAGCATGCTAAGAATATGCTAAGACAGAAATTGAGAGGAGTTTACTATATGTCTGATCAGATTGCTTCCTCACATGTGGGGCAGATGCCTTCTATCACAGTCACCTAAACACTCTGATTCCCTCCTAAGCAAGATAAAGAAGGTCCTCAGAATCAACTGGGTTTTCGTCTTGTTAATTCAACTCTTTCTATCAGGCTGTCAGTCTCTGGGGAGTATGATTTTAATAAAACGGTGACTAAAGCCTGTGGTTGTGAATCTACTTCCATAGTGTGTCACACTATAAAGTTGCTTTCCTGGTTAAAGATTCTATTGTGATATATGGATTCAATAAATCATAAGTCCTGACATAATGGTGCTGCCTGAAACCTGCAGAAAGAAAAGCTAATCCAAACTTAAAGAATGTGTCTATTCTTGGAAAAATAAACCATTGTTCTTTCTAGGATAAAAGAGGACCAATGTAGTCAACTTGTCACCAAATAGTCAATCAATGTCCTGGAAATTAGACTCATAGTGCTGTACCAGGAACTCAGACTTGTTCCTTATTATTGGAAATTATTGGATATTCAAGCTCTAAGTAGCCAGACTGACCTTAACAAGTAAGAATGTATGCTAAGGTTCTGTGTGTAACTTAACTTATGAATGTATGAATTCCTCATTTGTGTATCCATCATGGCAGCAGTGGTGTAACTATTGATTAAGATTTACTAACATCAACTGCTTACTAATTATTTCATGTTTTCTGGTAAACATTAGCATGCAAGACAAAGATTCCCACCCTTTGTATCCACACTCATATAACCGTCTGCATGTCTCTAACTCAAACTCATTCTCCCTGATTTTTCTATTATTTGGTTTTCTGGACTATCTGGACCTATCCAGTGGTGCTACTCTTGCTTGTCCCTGGATGTTTAATTTTCAAATTCCAATGATTTGCAGCCGACTCTGCTCCAATTTATAGTCTGCTATATCTAGTAAGAACCAGTTCATGATTGGCAGTTCCAGATGCCTGGTGATTCCATGGTCCAAAGTCAGGTCATTTATCTTTGTCAGGACTAGTATCAAAGAAGGAAAATTTTTTTTCAAATAATATGTAATTCGGGCAATGGCATGGCCTTGCTCCAGAATTCCAGTGCCTTGTGTAGTAGGGCTTCCTTATGGGGCCTGCCATATGCTCCATACCTCATCGCTTTACCACTGAAGACATCTTCAATAACTTAGTGTCTGCTGGAGTGTGGTTAGGCTACACAACTAAGATAAGGGCTTCCTATGAACAGTTTTATTGTTTAACTTCCCTGTTGGTGTCAACAGAGCACCCATATGTTCTAATAAATGTTCCAGGTGTGATACAAATTGGAAAAGGAGAGATGGGCTTGAAGGCTGGCAGTGGCCAACATCAAACACAATCAAATTATTTATTACATTTACGTAGCAGATGGAACTCAATTTAGTAGACAGTGGTCTATAGTCACTACCTTAATAACTAGGGCCCTGTAAGTTTTACTATATTCTTTTTACAACTTTTGTGTATCTCCTTCTTCTTCATTTTTTTGGCTCTCTTTCTGGATTAAGCCCTATAAATTCTCTGACTCTCTGCCTGGTCTTTCTATCCACCCTTATCATTTCTTTCTTAGTTTGGAAGCAGATGAAAGTGAAAATACAACAGTACAAACCCTCTGGGATGCAGCAAAGGCAGCTCTAAGAGGAAAATACATCACAACCCAGGTCAATCTCAAGAAGCAAGAAAAATCCCAAATACAGAATTTAATCTCACACCTAAAGGACCAAGGGACAGAGCAGCAAAGAAACCCCAAAGCCAGCAGAAGAATAGAAATAACAAAGTTTAGAGCAGAAATAAACAATATAGAATCCCAAAAAACAGTAGAACAGATGAATGAATCTAAGAGCTTGTTTTTTGAAAGAATATACAAAATTGATAAACTCCTAACCAGACTTTCAAAAAGAAGAGAGGACGCAAACAGGTACAATCATGAATGAGAAGAGGAGAGATCACAACTGACACCACAGAAATATAAGCAATTATTAGAGAATACTATGAAAAATTATATGCCACCAAACTGAATAACCTAGAAGAAATGGACAAATTCCTACACACCCACACAATACCAAAACTCAAGCGGGAAGAAATAGAAAACTTGAACAGACCCCTAACCAGCAAAGACATTGAATTGGTTATCAAAAATCTCCCAACAAATAAGAACCAGAGGGCTTCCCTGGAGAATTCTACCAGACATTTAAAGTAAATCTGGTACCCACTCTTCTCAAACTGTTCCAAAAAAATAGAAATGGAAGGAAAGCTTCCAGACTCTTCTATGAGGACAGCATTACCTCGATACTCAAACCAGACAAAGACCCCACCAAAAAGGAGAATTATAGGCCAATAGTGCTGATAAACATGGATGCAAACATTCTCAACAAGATGCTAGAAAATCGAATTCAACAGTATATTAAAATAATTACCCACCATGATCAAGTGGGATTCATTCCTGGGCTGCAGGGCTGATTCAATATTCACGAATCAATCAATGTGATACATCACATCAATAGAAGAAAGGATAAGAACCATATGATCCTGTCAATAGCTGCAGAAAAATAAAATTGACAAGACACAGCATCTTCTTAATAAAAACTCTCAAGAAAGTCAGGATAGAAGTAACGTACCTTAATATAAAAGCCATATATGAAAGGCCTGCAGCTAATATCATTCTCAATGGGGAAAAAACTGAGAACTTTCCCCCTGAAATCAGGAACATGACAGGAATGTTCACTCTCACCGCTGTTGTTTAACATAGTTTTGGAAGTCCTAGCCTCAGCAATCAGACAACAAAATGAAATAAAATGCATCCAAATTGGCAAAGAAGTTAAACTTTCACTTTTTGCAGATGGCGTGGTACTCTACATGGAAAACCCAAAAGACTCCACCAAAAAAACTGCTAGAACTGGTACATGAATTAAGCAAAGTCTCAGGATATAAAATCAATGTACAGAAATGGGTTGCCTTTCTATACACCAATAATGAGGGAACAGAAAGAGAAATCAACAAATTCATCCCGTTTACAATTGCACCAAGAACTACAAAATACCTACAAATAAATCTAACCAAAGATGGGAAACATCTGTATGTTGAAAACTGCAGAAAACTCATGAAGGCAATTGAAGAAGACACAAAGAAATGGAAAAACATTCCATGCTCCTGGATAGGAAGAATAAATATTGTTAAAATGCCAATACTACCCAAAGCAATCTACACATTCCATGAAATCCCAATGCAAATAAGCACCAGCATTCTTCTAAGAGCTAGAACAAACAATCCTAAAACTTATATGGAATCACAACAGACCCCAAATAGCCAAAGTAACGTTGAAAAAGAAAACCAAAGCTGGAGGCATCATAATCCTGGACTTTTTAGCCTGTACTACAAAGTTGTAGTTGTCAAGGCAGTATGGTATTGGCACAAAAACAGACACACAGACCCATGGGATAGAATAGAGAACCAAGAATTGGACCCACAAATGTATGACCAAGTAATCTTCTACAAAGCAGGAGAGAGTATCCAGTGGGAAAAAAAGACAGTCTGTTTGGCAAATGGTGCTGGAAGAACTGGACAGCAACAAGGAGAAGAATGAAATTGGACCACTTTCTTACACCATACACAGAAATAGATTCAAAATGGTTGAAATACCTAGAAGAGAAAACAGGCAACAACCGCAACTTCTTACTTGACACATCTCCACAGCAACTTCTTACTTTGACCTCAGCCACAGCAACTTCTTACTTGACACATCTCCAAAGGCAAGGGAATTAAAAGCAAAAGTGAACATTTGGGACTTCATCAAGATAAAGCCTTTTGCACAGCAAAGGAACCAATCAACAAAACTAAAAGGCAAACGACAGAATGGAAGAAGATATTTGCAAATAACATATCGGATAATGAATCTATAATGAACTTATCAAACTCAGCACCCAAAAAACAACCCAGTGAAGAAATGGGCAGAAGACATGAAAAGACCCTTTTTTCCAAAGAAGACATCCAAATGGCCAACAGACACATGAAAAGATGCTCAACATCACTCATCATCAGGGAAATACAAAATACAAATGAATGAAATCTTGCCATTTGAGACAACATAAATGAAACTGGAGGGTATTCTTCTAAGTGAAATAAGTCAGAGAAAGACAGATATATGTTTTCACTCATAAGAGGATGTTGAGAAACATGGGCGAAGGGAAATAAAAAAATATGTATATATATGTATGTATAGTTACAAACAGAGAGGGAAGCAAACCATAAGAGACTTTTAAATACAAAGAACTGAGGGTGTAAAGGAGTAGGGTCACAGAAGGGAGAAAAAATGGTGATGGGCATTGAGGAAGGCACTTGGTGGGATGGGCACTGGGTGTTTTATGCAAGTGATGAATCATGGGAATCTACTTCCGAAGCCAAGAGCACACTGTATACACTGTTAGCTAATTTGACAATAAATTATTTAAAAAATAAATAAAATGAAATAACTAGGGCCCTGTAGAACATAAAAAAAGGAAATGCCATTTCTCTGAAGATTTTATACTAATTTGATTGATGTATGCTATGTCAAATATTATTCCATAGCTATATGGTGAACAAAAATTTATAAATTCATTTATTGCAAACAGTAGTATTCCAGGATGAGAAAATATTTTGAGAAGCTGAGTCAAAGCCCCCAAAACCATTTGGCCAACATACAAAATAAATTTAACCTTAGAAAGAAATATTGGTTTTTTTTAATTAAAAAAAATTTTTTAACATTTATTCATTTTTGAAAGGCAGAGAGAGAGACAGAGTGTGAATGGGGGAGGGGCAGAAAGAGAGGGAGACAGAATCCAAAGCAGGCTCCAGGCTCGGAGCTGTCAGCACAGAGCCCGACACGGGGCTCAAACTCATGGACTGCGAGATCATGACCTGAGCTGAGGTCGGCCACTTAACCAACTGAACCACCCAGATGCCCCAATTGTTTAATATTTATTTATATATATATATATATATTTTTTGAGAGAGAGAGAGAGAGAGAGAGAGAGAGAGAGAGAGAGACTAAGCACGAACAGGGGAGGTGCAGAGAGAGAGACACACACAGAATCCAAAGCAGGCTCCAGGCTCTGTGCTCTCAGCAGAGAGCCCGACGTGGGGCTCAAACCCATGAACCATGAGATCATGACCTGAGCCAAAGTCGGATGCTCAACCGACTGAGCCATCCAGGACACCCAATAAATCACTGCTTCAATTAAATTTATTTATTAAGACTAATGAAAAAGTCAAAATAACTTGGGATGATAGAGGAAAAAAATTGAACTGGTAAAAGAATATAGATATGGGAAAGGGTCTGATGATGCCCACATTCTTTGTAGAGGGAATTTTCTTCCTCCATTTGATGCCACATATTTTGATGGCCACTGGGGTATTAGTAGGTTAATTCTTAGAATAAGATATTGCAGAAAATAAAATATTGAAAGGGAATATGGGCAGTGATGTATTTGCTGATGTCAGAGGGTCAGCTGGAAATTAAGGAATTAAACTTGCTGGGTTGTTATCCATTTCTCCCCCAGTTACTCTGGGCTGGGTGCTCTTGGAAAAGAAAAAAAGGAGACAAGGGTCTCATTCTGATAGGCCTACAAAAATGATAATTAAATCTCTGCACAAAGAGACTAATTAAGTTTTCTAGAAGAAAATTCCTATGGGGGAATCTGGGTGCCTCAGTCAGTTAAGCGTCTGACTTCAGCTCCGGTGGTGATCTCCCGGTTTGTGAGTTCGAGCCCCGCGTTGGGCTCTGAGCTATCAGCACAGCTCTGAGCTGTCAGCTGGAGCCTGCTTTGGATTCTGTGTCTCCCTCTCTCTCTGCCCCCCTCTCTCTGCCCCTCCCCCACTTCTGCTTTGTCTCTTTCTCTGTCTCTCAAAAATGAATAAATGTAAAAAAATAAAAAATAAAAAAAGAATATTCCTATCTATGCAATGCTTTTGAGTAATGATTTCCTCATTTTAGGATTTTTTATAATAAATAAATCTATAATATTTTAAATTGTGAGACATGGCTCCTTGACGTATGTCACATAAGTCAATAGCTATCCTGTATAAACAACAACAAAAAAGATGTTTAATAACTTAAATATCCCTGCTGGATGAGGGGACCTACCAGCCCTTTTAAAGACCCTTTTTACTGTGGGCCAGATACTATGTGTCAGATGTGGGAAGGAGAAAGTTGTAGAGCCAATGGAACGTCCTGTCTTGGCATCTTCTTTACTTGTAACCTCATAATTGTTAGTAAAGCTTGCTACTGGGGAAAAAAAAAAAAGAAAAGAAAACAAACTCTAATTTGTATAATTCCTACTACACAGCAGATCTTTAATTCAATATTCTTACTTTAAGAAGTTTGCTGAAATTAATTTTGGTATACTTCAACGAGAAATTTTCTATCTCAAACCATAGTTAAATTGGCCTGGAATTCTAACTTTTATATGACTGTTTTAAATTTGGGAAATAATTTTTTAGTACTTTCATAAAAAGAATGGAGAAACATTCCATATATATATTTTTTTTAAGTTTTGGTAGACTTAAAAGAACATAAGAATTTTGATAGATACTTGAGCACTTGTCCGTGATTTCTTCTCAGGACTAATTCAGTATTCGAAGTAATACAACAATCAGGTACCAATTAGTATGCCGATGACAATCGGTTGCATAGGGATCTCGTCATAGGTTACAGGTACCATAATGTTTTCTTCATAATGCCATGTGGGACTCTAGGCCCCCATGATACTGTACTGGTGTGCACCACGTGATGCCTGGAACAAAACCTAAGATTTTATTGTTATTCAGGGCCCTCAACAGACAGTGACTCTAATGGCTATTGTTGACCCTGGTGTAAATGAAAGCAGACTGGGCCAATTTTATGATGTTCTTCCCTGTCTGCACAGTTGCGAGAGAATGTTCCCTTACGCTAGCAGGGTTGGCTGGTTAGGAGATAGTGGCTGGGAAGTTGGGAAGGTGGGAAGAGGCTGGAAAATGTAACGGACCCTCTTTCCAGAATTTCAACACAAAATCAAGATTCTGTTTGCCTCTTCAGCCCCCAGTAGGTGACATTGGTGTTTTTGTCATCTTTACTTGCTTTGCCATTGTCCAAGACCTCTTAATTACTTGAGAAGCACAGGGATGCAAACTTATGAACAGGTTAAAAAAAAATTTACAGCTCACTTCAGAAGACAGGTTCCTCAAAAAATTAAAAATAGACCTACCCTATGACCCAGCAATAGCACTGCTAGGAATTTACCCAAGGGATACAGGAGTACTGATGCATAGAGTCACTTGTACCCCAATGTTTACAGCAGCGCTCTCAACAATAGCCAAATTGTGGAAAGAGCCTAAATGTCCACCAACTGATGAATGGATAAAGAAATTGTGGTTTATATACACAATGGAGTACCATGTGGCAATGAGAAAGAACGAAATATGGCCCTTTGTAGCAACGTGGATGGAACTGGAAAGTGTGATGCTAAGTGAAATAAGCCATACAGAGAAAGACAGATACCATATGGTTTCACTCTTATGTGAATCCTGAGAAACTTGGCAGAAGACCATGGGGGAGGGGAAGGAAAAAAAAAAAAAGAGGTTAGAGTGGGAGAGAGCCAAAGCATAAGAGACTCTTAAAAACTGAGGACAAACTGAGGGTTGATGGGGGGTAGGAGGGAGGGGAGGGTGGGTGATGGGTGTTGAGGAGGGCATCTTTTGGGATGAGCACTGGGTGTTGTATGGAAACCAATTGGACAATAAACTTCATACATTGAAAAAAAAAAAAAAAAAGAGAGAGAGAGAAGACAGGGGAAACTGAAAGAAGAAGACCAAGGTAAATGTCCAGAAAAGGTGTTTTCCTTTATGACTAGAAATGACCAAAGAAACTGACTTTAATTCTAAACCAAGTTTAGAACCAATTTAAGAAGTTAAACTTAAGGTAAAGACTTTCTGAAATTTGAAAAACATAAGTTTAATATTAAAAGCCACAGCAGATTAAAGATAGGATGTTTTAAGAATCTGATTCACAGGATTAATGTTTAAAGATTTTATGCTCACATATCCTTCCTTAATTTTTTTTGAAAACTATATTCTTTTTTGCATATTTTCAGGTGATATCTAAAATTAACTGCTCTGTTTAAAAAGTTGTAAATTAATGGTACCATTTTAGCATATTGTAAATAGTGACTTCAGAAAATAAAATGTTCATTGCATTCTTTGATGTAAAAAAATTAAAATGGCAAGATATATCAAAATACCATCAACCAATTTTAAATTACATTAAAAAATCCTTAAACTTGGATATTTTATTTATATTGATCTTTCTTCTGGAAATCACATTTCCATACTATTTCTTTCAGCAAATTTCATATCAATGTAAGATATTTCATACTTATAAATGTTTTTTAGGTTTTATTTATTTTTTTTTTTTGAGAGAGTGAAAGAGAGAGAAAGCGAGCAGAGGAGGGACAGAGAAGAGAGAGAGAGAATCCCAAGCAGGCTCCATACCATCAGTACAGAGCCGAACAGGGGCTGGATCTCATGAACTGTGAGATCATGACCTGAGCCAAAATTAAGAGTCAGAAGCTTGGGGACCCTGGGTGTTTCAGTTGGTTAAGCATCTGACTTTAGCTTGGGTCTTGATCTTGCAGTTCGTGAGTTCAATCCCTGCATCAGGCTCTGTACTGACAGCTTGGAGCCTGAATCCTGCTTTGGATTCTGTATCCCCATCTCTCTCTGCCCCTCCCTGCTTGTGGTTTGTCTCCTTCTCTCTGTGTGTGAAAATTAGACATTAGAAAACTTTAAAAACAATGTTGGACACTTAACTGACTGAACCGCCCAGGGCCTGCTATAATCATTTTTGATACTAGTTTTATAATATTTCTTTACTACTAGATATGTATACAGTGTGAAATTTTATTATTTCTTATTACTGTCCAAATACGGTTTTAGGTATTAAAAACATTAATTTGGCTTGAAGTATTATTTTGGTTATTATTATAAGCTATTGATCATACAATAAACATAGTACTTATTTTATACATAATTATAGACTATCAAAACTTAAGCGCAATGCAAGTGTATACCACTTAAAATGTAAATGGGTCTTAATTCTCCATAGTTTAGATTCATAGGGCTATCATTTATTACTCGTGTAAGACAGGATTCAACACTGAGTCTATTCCCAATTTCAATTTATGTTGATGTAACATTGAGAAATGTTGTTTAACATGAGTAAGTGCACATGAATGGGATGAACTTCCTGTGCGATGTCACTCGACAATGTGACAAATATTACACAGGGCTCTCTCATGAAGAAAAAAAAAGAGCTAGACATATTTTATGTGCAAAATCATGCGTTTCCCAATTACTAGACATATTGACTAGACAATAATGTTTAGGAATATACAATGAAATTGAAAAGAAAAGAAAGGACATAGTGATCACAGAAATCAGGATGAAGTTTTCCCCAAGGGAATGAAGATGGTTATGTTTGGGTTGAGGAATGTCAGGAGATGCCAGAGAGAGGAAAGCTTTAAGTGGATAAATTATTGTTATTCCACAAAAGGGTGCATATATGTATGTACACCCACACGTACTCATGTATGTATATATGTGTGGATATATAATGTTAGAGTAAAATAAAAATTAAAGAAATAAAAATTAATCAATAACACCAGGCTAAAATTAGTACCAAGGGAATTAACGTAACAAATTTCAAAAATATAAGGGGCAAGTGTCAGCAGCTGACACACGTATTTGGTCTTTAAAAATTGCAAAGTTTTGCCGACTTTTCTACCTTGGACGTTTTAGGGCAATTTTTCCAATCCTATAATAATATCAGAGCTAAATATAATGTATTGCAGCTACTATCCACATATAACCAAGTTTCTACTGAACAAACCTGTTTAAGTTTCTGCAAATTGAGGGCATGACATCAGACAAATTAGATATGGTAAGTCATAAAAGAAACTATTACAAAAATACACTTTGTACATCAGAGAAATGTGCTTGCATAAAGACAATTTTCATAGAAAATGTAAAATTCTCTATTTGTCAGCAGAGCCAGCAGGATTTTTTGTTTTTGTTTTTCTTCATCTAGATTAAGAAGATCATCTCACATAATAGAACTACCTGCAGAAGAATTCTCTTTTTCACTGACCCCATCTGAAATATTCTGTACCTTTTTCTGGGCCAAGGACTTTCATATGATTGCTACACAGGAAATTACAAAATAATACATCATTAATATTGCGCTGCAGTTTGATATCAGCACTATTCTGGCTCTAAGATAATGAAAGACCATCAGGAAAATTTTGCCAAAAAGACCTGAGAAAGTTTTTGAACCAGGAAGGGAGAAAACCCCAAGCTTTTGAGTACATCAGGTTTGTTTCAAAACAATTCAAATAGGGGCGCCTGGGTGGCGCAGTCGGTTAAGCGTCCGACTTCAGCCAGGTCACGATCTCGCGGTCCGTGCGTACGAGCCCAGCGTCAGGCTCTGGGCTGATGGCTCAGAGCCTGGAGCCTGTTTCCGATTCTGTGTCTCCCTCTCTCTCTGCCCCTCCCCTGTTCATGCTCTGTCTCTCTCTGTCCCAAAAAAAAAAAAAAAAAAAAAAAAAAAAACAATTCGAATACAAAGCAGTTGTGGTGTCCCGAGAAGGTCCCCTTAACCTTCCTAAGCCTCTGTGTCTCTTCATCTGCAACGTGGGTTTTGTGTCACTTAAAAGCAGTGATATAGGCAAAGCATTTAAAAAGTGCTGTAACAGTGTTATGTTGCTTCAGAGACCTGGAAAGCATCTCAAGCAAATACAGTGTATTTGGGAAGGAAGATATGAATGATACCAATGTCAATATCAATATTAATGTTTTTGAAAACATTATTCTTAAAGTACAGCATCCATAAATTAAAATGCATAAATCTTAGCTCAATGAAAATTATTCTTAAAGTACAGCATCCATAAATTAAAATGCATAAATCTTAGCTCAATGAAATTTTATAAAATAAATGCACCCATATAACTATCACTCTAGAAAATACTGGCTTTCACTAAGACTTCAGTGCTCACATATCCCCCAGCAAAGGAAACCACCATAGATTGGTATCGTTGGTTTTAAACTTTATCACAATAAAAGCATAAGTATGTATTACTCACAACCCTGTGAAAATCTTATGGCTCAGTCTTATGCTGTGAAAGGCATCTATGTTGTTAGGGAGTAGTAGATTTGTTCTGTTTTATTTATTTTTTTTCATATTTGCATAGCGGTTCTGTCCAACAGTAAATAATATGAGCCACAAACTACGTACTCTAAAATGTCCTAGTAATCACATCAAAAAGGTACAAGTAAATAAAGTTAAATTTACAAATATATCTTATTTTCTCCAGTGTATCCAAGTTATAATTTTAGCATGTAGCCCATATAAAAATGACAAATGGGGCATTTTACATTTATTTTTTCACTAAATCTTGAAGAGTCACTGTGTGTTTTACACCTAAAGCATACGTCAAATCTAATTAGCTTAGATTAGCCCAGTACCCACCTGTGGTTAGTGGCTGCTGTTTTGGACATTAATGCTGTTTAGTACTCTTATATTGATTTATTTTCCAATCAACCATTAATTATTATATACAGTGTAGTTTGGGCTATTACTATTAATGCTTCTTTGAAAATTTAATGCATATTTCTTGGTACTCACATGTATGCATAGTGAAATTAGTAACTTTTAGGTTGTGGCTACACATGCGTGCAATTTCAGGAAATTAATTTTCCATGATGGTTACTCCAATTTACCCTTCTGCTAGCAGTATGCAAAAGCACAGTTATTTCCTATGCTCCCAGATACTTTGTATTGTTATCTTTTTTTTTATATTTTAGTCACAGTGGCTGTGTAACACTTTAAATTGCTTTCCTAATGAAAAATTGCAATTATGTGTTTATTAGTCTTTTTGATATCTTTTTTTGTGTGAAGTGTCCATACTGATTTTTGTCTATCTTAAAAATTGGTTGCTGTCTTTAGTTATTTACCTTTATGAACTATTTATATATTTCTATATGCATGCTGGACACACACACACACACACACACACACTAAAGTTAAAGGATTTGCTTTACGAGACACCAAGACTTAGTATAAGTCTATAGTGATGAAAGCAAAAGGGCAATCTATAAAGAACTTAGTAAACTCAACACCCAAAAAATAAATAATCCAGTTAAGAAGTGTACAGAAGACATGGGCACATATTTTTCCAAAGAATACAAACCGATGGTCAACCGGCACATGAAAAGATGCTCAATACACTCATCATGAAGGAAATGCAAATCAAAACAACAATGAGATACCACATCACACCTGTCAGAATGGCTAAAATTTACAACACAGGAATCAACAGACATTGGCAAGGATGTGGAGAAAGGGGAACCTTCTTATACTGTTGGTGTGAATGCAAACTGGTGCAGCCATTCTGGAAAACAGTATGGAGGTTTCTCAAAAAGTTAAAAATAGAATTACCTTATGACCCAGCAATTGCACCACTAGGTATTTATCTAAAAAATACTGATTTGAAGGGGCACATGCACCCTTCAAATGTGTATATAGCCAGCCTTATCAACAATAGCCAAATTATGGAAAGAGTCAAAATTCCCATTGATAGATGAATGGATAAAGAAGAAGTGGTATATACGTAGAAATGAAATATTACTCAGCCATCAAAATGAATGAAATCATGCTATTAACAACAATGTGGATGGTGGATAGATGGAGTTTGAGTGTATTATGCTAAGCAACATAATTCAGTCATAGAAAGATAAGTACAATATGATTTCACTCATGTGGAATTTAAGAAACAATATAGATGAACCATAGGGGAAAGGGGGAAAAAAGGAGGTAAGCCATAAGAGTCTCTTAACTGTAGAGAACAAAGTGAGGGTTTTTGGAGGGGAGGTGGTCAGGTGATGGGCTAAACAGGTGATGGGTATTAAGAAGGGCACATGTGATGAGCGCTGGGTGTTATATTTAAGTGACGAATCACCAAATTCTACTCTTGAAACCATTACTACACTATATGTTAACTAACTAGAATTTAAATAATTTTTTTTTAAAAAAAGCAAAAGGGCAAAGAGGACAATTAAACAGAGTGCAACACAAAAAGAAGTTCTTTTTCTCACAATCTCACATGTATGCATATATCTGATATATAGCAACGGTACCACTGTAGTGCAGGAGGGAGAGCGTGATATTTTTAGCAAATAATGCTGGATAACTGAATACTCCAACAGATTCTGGGTGTCAGTATAAAACAAGAAAATTTCCTCAATTTTTTCTCATACCATACACAATAATAAACTCTAAATAAATTGGAGGTCTATGTTGAAAAAGTGAAATGATAAAGCTTTTAAAAGAACACAAGATAATACTTTAATGACATTTGCACAGGCAAAAACACAAGGCATACAGGAAATGTTGATTAAATATCAGCCTTTGTAATGACACATTTACTTATATCTGAGTTTATTGCTAATTTGTGGTAAAGTGTTACACAATTTATGTGTTTAATTATGTGATAGAGTCTAACATGTAAATATGTAATAGAGTCTGAGGTGAAAAGTCAATGTTCTTTCTTCCCTTTGCCTTCACACACCCAGGTAATCTTTCTAGAAGTATTCACCATTACCCTTTTTTCCTAGGTTTCTTTCAGATGTATAAAGGGAACTCTAAAACTTCAACCCCTTTTTTGTTCCACTGTTTACTTTGGAGCATAATTCCTATCAAGAATACAACATCAGCTTAAGTTAAATAACAACTTAAGGTACATACACAATATTTGGGCCTCCTTTCCATCAAAATTCTGAATAGAAAATTACCGTTCTCTTCCTTTAGTGAATAACTTCATTGCAAGTTCAAGTATCTCCACTTTTAATCATGTGAAAACTATACTTCATTTAGATATGAAGGTTGGAGGAAGAGAAATAAGTCCCCAGGACAATGACAATTTAATATCTCTCCAATTTAAAGTCCCCAAGGTGACAATTTTTTGAAAGATTCCACATAAATACTTCCAGAATTCCCAGCTTCTGACACAGGTCCTTAAGTTTTGCTCTTGTTAGTAGAGATGCACCCTGACATTCAAACGTCCTATTTCATCAAATATTGTGTGAACACATGCCAGTGACATGATACTCGATGTCAAAATATATGGTTATAAAGAATCTCCTAGTTTATAAAAATGTCATAGCGAGTTCTATGGACAAATTTGAAAGCTTCCACTGGAAGTTATTTTAATGTAGAGGAGAATGTAAAGAAAAGGCAGGGGAAAGTTGGCACAATTTTGATCTGATGACTCTCAGGGGAGGAGGAACAACGTTTGACTTGGTGTTTGAACACCAAGTAGAAAGCACTGAAGTTGAAAATTAGGACAGGTTAAGCAGATGAACTATATCCCAAAGAAAGGCTGTTAATCATTGATTTCCTCACTCCTGTACTTCACACACTCAAACATTTATTTGTCAGCTACGATACGCTAGTTTTTACATTAGACACTAAAGAGACAAAAGTGAATGATTACACGGGAGTCTACAACACAGTGACAAAGATAGTAATGCAAACAGATGATACTAAGACAACTGTGATATTGTTTAGCTATAAAACCCAGTGCATCCTTGATGGCCCTCAATAGCTGCTGTTAAAATACCAGATTCCAGAGATATTAAATATTTGCTTTTAGGGTCTTCTATGTCTGTTACCTCCTAGTTGTTTTTTTTTTATTATTTCTTTGGTAGTATACTATATTTCAATTCTATCAGCCACGCTCTGTTTTACTCTGTTTACTCTGAGGTTTAGTGGCAAAGGTTTAGTGGCTGTTTATAGACACAGAATTCCTGCATGTATTGGAGAATTTTGATCTGATCCCTCACATCCAACTGAAAGTGTCCAAACAGATGTAACTGGAGAGCTTTGCAAAGATCCCTAATTCTTCTGCAGAGGTCATCTGCTAGGATAGAAAAGGGACAGTTGCACAAAGGTCTGTGACTCTCAGTTATGTAATTCAGAGTAAGGATCTGAAGTTTACTTAATAAAGAGACCTGGAGACTGGGATCAAATAAACCTGAGATAAAGATCCCGAATTATCCCTTAAAATTTGGACTCTTTGAAAAAAAGTTTTCTCTCCTACAAAATGATTTTATGATGTTGATTTAAAGGGCTTTAAGAATATATGAGTAAATTTCCTAGGATAATCCCTGTTCTTCAGTATCTATGTCATTATTTTCTTGAGGTTTATTTTGAAAGCATCTGGATATATTAGGGAAAAATAACTTTAATGAAAATAGAAGGTATGAAATTAGCTAACTTTCAGTAATGTAATTTTCATTACAAAAGATGGGTAAAATTATATAACACATAAATTAAGTAAGCGGTGGCCTTGGAGGAAAGGCAAAAAGGCAAGGCCATTCCATAAAAAAGAAGAGTAAAATATTTTCTCAAGAACACACACTATATAATGAGGAGCAATGGAAGAGGGAACCCGCACAACAGAGGTGCAAATATAGTTAACAGGTTGGAAGAAAGAAAATGGCAGCACCAAGGTAGCCTCTATCCTGGAACACACATGATGGGGAAAACAGCAGAAACTTTTACTTCCTGTCCTAAAATTAATTGTTTAGCTCTGTGAAGAAATCACTAGCAAATCTAATATTGTAACTCAGTTTTCTGACGATGTGCACTCTTAGATATGAAAATCTGCCTCATGGTCAGAAAAGTTAATGGCATAGGGGTGCCTGGATGGTACAGTGGGTTGAGCTTCTGACTTCGGCTCAGGTCATAATCTCATGGTTCGTCAGTTCAAGCCCCGCATCAGGCTCTGTGCTGACAACTCAGAGCCTGGAGCCTGCTTTGCATTCTGTGTCTCCCTCTCTTTCTGCCCCTCCCCCATTTGCACTCTGTTTCTGTCTCTCTGTCAAAAATAAACAGTAAAAAAAAAAGTTAGCAGCATAGTTACATTTATAAAGGCAACTATTAAATAAATATGTAGCTGAAATACAAAGGATTATTCTATTTGCAACTTCATGATTTAAAAAAAAATAACATTTATTCATTACTGAGAGATAGAGCGAGACTGAGCATGAGCAGGGGAGGAGCAGAGAAAGAGGGAGACAGAATCTGAAACAGGTTCCAAGCTCTGAGCTGTCAGCACAGACTCTGATGAGGGGCTCGAACTCACAAACCGTGAGATCATGACCTGAGCTGAAGTTGGACGCCCAACTGACTAAGCCATCCAAGCGCCCCTCATGATATATATTTTTTAAATCACAATGTAAAGTAAGAGTATAACTTCTAAAAACACAGCTCTAAGAAAAATGTACAAAGTTACCTAAGCTAGCTGTGTGTGTTTGGCTTTTCAAAATTTAGATCCTGTGGTGATTTTTTTTTTTTTTCCATTAAAAGCCATATTGGGGCATCTTGGTGGCTCAGTCTGTTAAGTGTTTGGCTTCGGCTCAGGTCATGGTCTCAGGTTTCCTGAGTTCAAGCCCCACGTAGGACTCTGTGCTGACAGCTCAGAGCCTGGATCCTGCTTTGGATTCTGTGCCTCCCTTTCTCTCTGCCCTTCTCCCCCTTGTGCTCTGTCTCTCTCTCTTTCAAAAATAAATAAACATCTAAAAAAAAGTCATCTATTAACTTTAGAACATAATGAAGCCCTGAAAACAGCAATAGAAGAGCATTGATCAATTTTGTAAAGGTTTCACCTGTCATCTTGTCCAAAGGTATAGGGGGAGGCATGGCCCAGTGGGGAACTGAAAGAGACGAAGTAACAGCGTGGATGTTATCATCATCACGTTTTCCTGGGGTCCATGTGGTGAAGGTAGGTAGGTTTAGGTGTGGTTGTACGTCTTCTGGGGAGCTCAGACTTAAATTTAGTATTATACCACCATAATATGATGATCATAGGTTCCTAGATATTTATTATTTTTATTATTCTCTATTTCTCTAAGTGTTTCTTGCTGTTTGTTGTTATGCTTGATATTTCATAGCCTGCCTTTGTAGCAAGTTATTACTACTTCTTTTTAGAATTGGGTCACAAGGGAATAAATGAGGGCAGGTATAGGAGAGAGAGAAGGAAACAAAAAGCAATAGGAGAGAAGATAACTGAATATTGGGATGAAAGAAGAGAAGGCAGATCATTAAATATCCCTAGTGCACATGAACTTAAAATGTGGCTAATATATACCCTAAGAGTTATTTTTTTTCTATCATTTTTGTGCTGGAAGAAATAGAATAAAAATTCAAAAAAAAAAAAAAACAAATTGATTCAACTTCTATACAAAATAAATAGAAACATTCTGGAGTGAATAACTTAATAAAAATCCTCAGAATGCCAAATTTACACCTGCGCCTTACCTCAAGTAAGAATTGGAAAGATTTAGGTCAGGGTAAAACATAGTATTTCTTTGTATCAAAGTTCTTATTGGGTAAGTAAAAACACTAAAATTAGATTCTTATTCCACTTCAAATGAAAAAAAATCAAATATATGTAGAAACTTACATGTCCTTATAGTTGAATAACCTTCAGTTTGATTGATAATGTGACATTGCAAATATAAGGTAAATTTTAATTTGCCAGTTCAGTGTGCATTGTTGGAAAATTTAATCATTTTGGAGAATTCAAATTTGCATTCCAAAATGTATTAACCATAATTAACTACCTTTAGAAAATGCTATTTTTAATTTCCTCTTGTCAAGATCTCTGGGAAATTCAAAGTTAATAAGCACTGCATATAAGCAACTGTGTTCAGACAGAAACTCTGGCAAACACTAGATGGATGTAGCAGTCAAATACTGAGTTAATTAAAAAGTTGTCAAGCTATCACATTGCTCATTTGACAACATCTAGAGAAATATTGTAGATAATTTCTAAATAACAAAAAAATGCCATTTATGAAGCAGTAAACAAATAGCTTATTGATTAACAATGTTGCATCAGCAATATTTTCTCCCACGTCCTTCCTATTTTGTGAATATCTGACTTTCATAACTTAAGGAAGCCTAAGTGAAAAGCTAATTATCTTAATGCTGAGTTTTATGTATATATTCTGTTACATATATAGAGATCCATATATATATATATATATATATATATATGTATATATCTTAATTACAGAGTATATGTACACACACACACACACACACACATTAGGAATGCGCTAATGAATTTGCTCAGAAAAGTAAAACTGATTTATTTATTTATTTATTTATTTATTTATTTTTAATTTTTTTTTTTCAACGTTTATTTTTTATTTTATTTTTGGGACAGAGAGAGACAGAGCATGAACGGGGGAGGGGCAGAGAGAGAGGGAGACACAGAATCGGAAACAGGCTCCAGGCTCTGAGCCATCAGCCCAGAGCCCGACGCAGGGCTCGAACTCACGGACTTCGAGATCGTGACCTGGCTGAAGTCGGACGCTTAACTGACTGCGCCACCCAGGCGCCCCCTAAAACTGATTTATATCTTATTGATTAATAAAATGCCATACCTGGGGTCATATTTTCTTTTCTTTCTTTTTTTTTTTTTGAACTTTTTTGAGCTATTATAGCAATGGCAGTGGAAATAGAAGAAGCAAGAATAACAATAATACATAAGGAATATCTATTTAAAAATAAAATGAGCAAAGTACGCTTGAGGAAAGCCGAAGATGGTTTGTTGGGAGAAATACTATGGTGATCTTATCAGCAAATAACAAACGATCATTAAGAATCTGTAGAAGCTGGTTTGAAATTTGACTGGGCACTGGTACTGAAAAAGGTTGATAGATGTCTTTCTGGTCAGAAAACGTGCAAGTGGGATGAATAAAGGGGCTGTATTTTCTGCAGGATGAACATTGATTGACCTCTCCTGCACAAAATTTAATTACAGTGACACCGACGATGCTAATTTGTATTAGTATTGTATTATTACATCTTAAATTCTGAAACTTCAGGGTCATAAAATATCCTAGGCGAATGAAAACTAATCAAAGTTGCACAACCCTATAGAATCAGTGATTTCTGTTTCCAAGTCTAGCAAAATGCATTCTCACAAAGTTCTTTTTCCCTCTCCATACATTCTTGGTCAATAAGAAATATTTATGCTTCTTGGGATTTGATGGATACTTTTGTTTTGAATAAGAAAAAAATAACAAAAGCAGTTACAAAGAAAACATCCATTTTCCCCCCAGTGTTATCAAGTGCCGGTAAATGCTGGGTCTAGTCATTACAGTGCATGGTAACAAAAGGAGCAGTAGCAGGTGGCAGCATGAATTTAAATTGCATCCAATGTTCTGTGGGACTACAGGAGGTCTTTTACATCAGTTTCTTGAGTGTGAATATGAGACACCCACAAGATTAAGTGCTTCAAACTACTCTAGCCATTTATGTCTTTCTATTTTACTAGAATGCTCACTTTCTTTCCATACATTAGTCTTTTTACTCATCAAAGTATTTTTTATAATCAAACTGCCTAAAGAAATCTGGGATCTTTGTTCTTAAAGGTGACAAGCAGAACAAAACAAAATGACTTGTCTGTTAAGCCCGTTCTAAAAAGATTAGTGATCACATGGCATGTGTGTATTTACACACAAAACACACACTCACTTATAATAATCTAACCTGGCTTCACAGCCTGACTTTTGCAAAAAAAAAAAAAAAAAAAATGCAATCCCATATTTTTTAAAAAAATTATATCTAGTTTCTACTTGGTATTATTTACCAGATTTTAAAAATCAGATATATATATCTAAAATACATATATATATTTCTAATATATATATATACACATATATATATGTGTATATATATCATATATATATATGTATACATATATATGATTTTTTTTTAGCATGCTTCAGAAAATGTTTTTTAACAGGAACAGATCTGGTTAAAAGGACCAGGGGCGCCTGGGTGGCTCATTCGGTGAAGCGTCCGACGTCAGCTCAGGTCACGATCTCGTGGTCCGTGAGTTCGAGCCCTGTGTCGGGCTCTGTGCTGAGGCCTGGAGCCTGCTTCGGATTCTGTGTGTCCCTCTCTCTCTAACCCTCCCCGTTCATGCTCTGTCTCTGTCTAAAAAATAAAAAAATAAAAAATAAAAAGGACCAAAGTCAGTAATTTCTCACACAGGCTTCATTACTTCCCATCACAATGATTCCCACTACCGTCCATCTAGTTATTTGAGAAAGAAATAATCTATGTGCAACTATGTTCTATAGATATTACCTCTTGAAACTATCTCAAGCTTTTCTATTGTTTTCAGCTCTATCAAGTCCACCTTGATTCAAAACAATTTCATCTCCTGATAGTATCCAATGACTTTAGTTACACAAAATTCAGGAGTGTAAAGTCACTATGAGTTAAATTGCTGCACATTCTCACAAAAATATCTTCAACAATATTCTAATACTAATCTACAGATTATAAACAAATGAGAGAAATGATTAAATCATATGTCATCTGCCTAAGTAGATAATTTAACACAATATTTTATAAAGAGAAAAGAGGCTTTTTTATACACCTGAAACAAATAGGGTACTGTAGGTCAATTCTATTTTGATAAAAACAAAAACAAAAAACACAAATGAGGCTTCTTCTTAAGTCAATACCATACACCATTTCTTGAAAAATGTGTTTAGAGAAAAAGAAACAATTTTTTTATTATATAGTTAATATTATTTTATTAGTATGTTTTTTACATGTATGCCTTTTTTAGTCAGCAGCTATAGTAAAATGATAATATTTGGTAGGTTATACATTCTCAAGTCAATAATATTCATTGCTACTTTCCCTCAAATGACCCTTCTTTTTCCCAGTAACTTTATTCATTTGAATGAATCAAAGTAAGACTAATACAAGTTTTTTTTTTTTTTTTGTAGGTAACTCACTTTATTAAAGATCAATGAAATGATAACAAAAACCTACCATTAAATTTATTGCTAATTTCCAATCCGTACACCTACAGGAAGCCAGCTACTCAACCTCTTGTTCCTCAGGGCTCATATTGCAACCTACTATTTGTTTTCCAACCTGCTATCTTCTCAAATCCTAGACATTCCCAGAAACCCTATCTGGGCAGCCTGCAAAGAGAAATGAAATGTTCCTTCACATCATAAATGTCATCCACAGGAGACATGGTTGTACTTGTTAAGCAGGGTAACGTATTACTTCGTTGCCTTCACTAGTCTATTTCCTTTGAAACTAGGAACTGATTAGTGAAGTGAATTAAATCGGTTTAATTTCAAATTAGACCTAAGAATATTAACTACACAAAAGTCAAAGGACATTTTAGCTACGTTCCTTTGCAAAATGCCTGTGCTCTTCAGTGATCCCACGTGGAGACAGCAATGGATTCAGTAAGCACGATGAAGATGGACTGATGGTTTCAGGCAGCTTTGCAGAAAATAGTACCTTAGTAAAAGGATTGCATGGACTGATCCTACTATAAAAGCAGCTCACTACCCTAGTGGAGCTTAATTCTGGGACTCTGGGTTGGACCCCATGCATTTCCTTTCAGTAATGATCAATAGCCTGCCACATTCTTAGCTTTGCATAGCTCCAAACTGTGCCTCCAGATATTGGCTGGATTGTCTATGTTTGCTACCACCTGACAAAATCTTTCTAAATAAATATCTATCAACAATGGATGCATGATAGAATAAAAATAAAATGTTGGGGCGCCTGGGTGGCGCAGTCGGTTAAGCGTCCGACTTCAGCCAGGTCACGATCTCGCGGTCCGTGAGTTCGAGCCCCGCGTCGGGCTCTGGGCTGATGGCTCAGAGCCTGGAGCCTGTTTCCGATTCTGTGTCCCCCTCTCTCTCTGCCCCTCGCCCGTTCATGCTCTGTCTCTCTCTGTCCCAAAAATAAATAAACGTTGAAAAAAAATAAAAAAAAAAATAAAATGTTAAACTAAGGAAGAATGCAATAAGGTGTGAAAGGGATTATTATTTTCCATAGTTTTTTTTTTTTTTTTTTTTTTTTAGTTATTTTTAAGTGTCTATTTTTGAGACGGACAGAGACAGAGTATGAGCGGGGTAGGGGCAGAGAGAAAGGGAGACAGAATCTGAAGCAGGCTCCAGGCTCTGAGCGGTCAGCACAGAGCCTGACGCAGGGCTTGAACTCACAAACTGCAACATCATGACCTGAGCTGAAGTCAGACGCTTCGTCGACTGAGCCACCCGGGCGCCCCTTATTTTCCATAGTTTTTAAGCTTTGAAAAAATTAATTTAAAAATGCCAAACTGACCATGGAAAATGGAAAAGTACACAGATAATTCACAGATAAAAAACAATTGTAGAAATCAAAAGGATTTCCACTGATAATTAATGAAATGCAAATTATGTACAGCAAGTTACAGTAACAAGATGATACAATTTTTCATCTTCCCAACTGAAAAAAGATTGAAAATGAAACAGCTATTTAAAGGGGAGAGAAAATTGACATTCTTCAAAACTACTGTTGAAAGAAATGTTGGATAATCTTTTGAAAAGAAAACCCTAGCAATAGATATCAATCTCAAGTAGTTTTTCACTCGATTAGCTATTTTGCTCAATTTGTTTATCCTGAGGAAATATCACAACCCTATAAAAAATACTATAATGTATACAAATAGCAATTAATCATTTAGCCAAAATTTGATAAGTACTTATTATAAAATAGCCATAGCTTAGAACATTTTACAGCTTTAAGAATCCTTCATTTAAGAAAAAATTGGTGAGCTAATATTGATAATCATACTGTAATTTTAAATTCAAAATTTTGAAAACTATCGTCAGTTCCAATAACATTTCCACTGCCCTTTGCCTTGTGACTTGTAGGATCATACTAGAGACAACATAACGTTCTACACCTTATTGTTAGGTTGACAATGTGACCTGCTTTGCCAATGAAATGTGAGTGCATGTGATGTACATTAGAGACCAGCTAAGGTTTAAGAGTCCTTATATGTTATCACTGCTCTCTTCTAATTTCACAGGCTCATGTACTGTGTGTGTGTGTGTGTGTGTGTGTGTGTGCTTGTTACAATTTATCTGTATATATAAATTACATCAATTAATTAAATTATGTATAATAATAAAGCACTAAATTAATAATTTAATAGCTTTTTTTCTTTTTTCTTTAATTTAAATTCCAACTAGTTAACATACAGTGCAATATTATTTTCAGGTGTACAATTTAGTGATTCAACATTTACATACAATACCCAATGCCCATCACAACAGGTACACTCCTTAATCCCCATCACCTATTTCACCCCCCACCCCACCCACCTTCGAACCTTCTCTGCTAACCAACAGTTTGTTCTCCACTGTTAATCTGTTTCTTGGTTTGCCTCTCTCTCTCGTATTCACCAGGATCATTTGTTTTGTGTCTGAAAATCAACATCTGAATGAAATCATACGGTATTTGTCTTTCTCTGACTAACTTATTTCACTTAGCTTAATACTGTCTAGCTCCATCTGTGTTGTTGCAAATAGCAAGATTTCATTCTTTGTGAGAGCTGAGTGATATTCCATTGGATATATGGTCCATATCTTCTTTATCCATTCGTCAGTCAATGGACATTTGGACTCTTTCCATAATTTGGCTACTTTTGATAATGCAGCTATAAACATCAGGGTGCATTCAAATCAGTATTTTTGTATCCTTTGGGTTAATATCTAGTAGTGCAATTGTTGGGTTGTAGGGTAATTCTATTTTTAACTTTTTGAGGAACCTCCATACTTTCTTCCAGAGTGGCTGCACCAGTTTGCATTCCCACCAACAGTGTGAGAGTTTCCCTTTCTCCATATCCTAGTACCAGTCATTTCCTGTTTGTTAATTTTATCATCCTGACTGGTGTAAGGTGAAATCTCACTGTAGTTTTTATTTGTATTTCCCTGATGATGAGGGATACTGATCATCTTTTCATGTGTTTTTTGGCCATCCACATGTATTTTATGGGGAAAAAAATATCTGTTCATGTCTTCTGCTCATTTTGAAAGTGGATTATTTGTTGTCTGGGTGTTGAGTTTGATAAGTTCCTTATCGATTTTGAATATTAATCATTTATCAGATATGTTACATGCAAATATCTTCTCCCATTCTGTAGGTTGCTTTTCAATTTTGTTGATTGTTTCCTTCGCTGTGCAGAAGATTTTTGTCTTGATAAAGTCCCAATAGTTCATTTTTGCTTTTGTTTCCCTTGCCTCGGGAGACAGATCTGGTAAGACATTGCCCTGGCCAAGGTCAAAGAGGTTGCTGCCTGTGTTCTCCTTTAGGATTTTAATGGTTTCCTGTCTCATATTTAGGTCTTTAATCCATTTTGAATTTACTTTTGTGTATGGTGTAAGAAAATGGTTCATTTTCATTTTTTTTATGTTGCTTTCTAGTTTTCCCAATACCATTTGTTAAAGAGACTGTATTTTTCCCCATTGGATATTCTTTCCTGCCTTGTTGAAGATTAATTGACCATAAAATTGTGGGCTCACTACTGGGTGTTTTATTCCATTCCATTTCTTTTCATTTACATTGATTTATGTATCTTTTGTGTGTGTGTGTGTGTGTGTGTGTGTGTGTGTGTGTGTGCGCGTGCAGGCAGCATACTGTTTTGATCACTACAGCTTTGTAATATAACATGTTAAAGTCCAGACTTGTGATGTGTCCAGCTTTGCTTTTCTTTTTCAAGATTTCTTTGGCTATCCAAGGTCTTTTGTGGTTCTATACAATATTTGGGATTGTTTGTTCCAGTTCTGTGAAAAATACTAGTGGTATTTTGATAAGTATTGCATTAAATATGTAGATTGTTTTGAGTTGTATAGACATTTTGACAATATTTGTTCTTTCAGTCCATGAGCATGGAATGTTTTTCCATTTCTTCGTGTCATCTTCATTTTCTTTCATCAGTGTTTATAGTGTTTAAAATATAGATCTTTTACTTCTGTGGTTATGTTTATTCCTAGGTATCTTATGGTTTTTGGTCCAATTGTAAATGGGATGGATCAATTCCTTGATTTCTCTTTCTGCTTCTTCATTATTGGTGTATAGGAATGCAACAGATTTCTGGATGCTGATATTGTATCCTGTGACTTTACTGAATTTGTGACTGTTCTACCAACCCCTTTGGGTTTTCTATACGGAGTATCATGTCATCTGCAAAGAGGGAAAGTTTGAACCTTCCTTGCTGATTTGGATGTCTTTTATTAGGGTTGTCTCAGTGCTATGGCTATCACTTCTAGTACAATGTTACACAACCGTGGTGAGAGTGGACATCCCTGTCTTGTTCCTGAACTTAGAGGAAAAGGTCTCAGTTTTCCTACATTGAGGATGGTATTAGCTATGGGTTTTTGTATATAGCCTTTACTAGGTTAAGATATGTTCCCTCTAACCCTACTTTGTTGAGGGTTTTTATCATGAATGGATGTTGTACTTGGTCAGATGCTTTTTCTGCATCTATTGAAGGGATAATATGGTTCTTATCCTTTCTTTTATTAATTTACTGTATCACATTAATTGATTTGCAAATATTGAACAACCTTGCAGCCCAGGAATAAATCCTACTTGATCATAGTGAATGATTCTTTTAATGTACTGTTGGATACAATTTCTAGTATTTTATTTATTAGTATTTTATAGTAATAATAAATACTAATAAATAAATACTAGTAATTATCTAGTATTTTATTTATTAGTATTTTGAGAAGTTTTGCATCCATGTTCACCAGGGATATTGGTTTGTAGTTTTCTTTTTTAGTGGAGTCTTTATCTAATTTTGGTAACAGAGTAATGCTGGCCGCATAGGATGAATTTCTGTGTTTTTTTTTTTTTTGAATAGTTTGAGAAGAAAAACTCTTTTTAAATGTATGATAGATTTCACCTGTGAAGCCACCTGGCCCCGGACTTTTGTTGGTTGGGAGAATTTTGATTTCTGATTCAATTTCTTTGTTAGTTATCAGTCTGTTCAAGTTTTCTCTTTCTTCCTGTTTCAGTTTTGGTAGTTTATATGTTTCTAGAAATCCATCCACTTCTTCCAGGTTGTCCACTTTGTTGACATATAGTTTTTCATAATATTTTCTTATAATTGCATTTCTGTGGTGTTGATTGTAATTTCTCCTCCCTCATTTGTGATTTTATTTGAGGCTTTTCTCCTTTCTTTTGATAAGTCTGGCTAGGGGGTTATCAATTTATTTATTTATTTATTTATTATTTATTTATTGATGAAGCTCCTGGCTTCATCAATTTGTCCTATTTTTTTGTTATTTTGTTTTTAGTTTCTATATCATTTATTTCTGCTCTAATCTTTATTACCTCCCTTCTGCTGGATTTAGACTTTATTTGCTCTCTTTCTAGCACTTTAGGTGTAAATTATGTTGTTTATTTGAGATTTTTCTTGCTTCCTGAGTTAGGCCTGTATTGCTATATACTTCCTTCTTATTCACTTTCATTTGTTTCTATGTATGTTTTAACTTCCTCTTTGATTTTCTGGTTGACCCATTCATTGTTTAGTAGCATGTTGATTAGCTTTTGTTGTCTTTCCAATTTTTTTCTTGTGGCTGAATTCAAGTTTTATAGTGTTGTGGTTGGAAAAATATGCTTAGTATGATATTAATCTTTTTGTACTCATTGAGACCTGATTTGTGACCTAGTAAGTGATCTATTCTGGAGAATTACCCATGTAAATTTGCAAAGAATGTGCATTCTGCTGCGTTGGGATGAAATGTTCTGAATATATCAGTTAAGACGTGTGAATTACATCTGTGTGTCCTTCAAAGCCATTGTTTCCTTGGTGATTTTCTGCTTAGATGATATACCCATTGACGTAAGTGGGGTGTTAAAGTCCCCTACTGTTTTTTTTATTATTATCAATCACTTCTTTTATGTTTGTTATTAATAGTTTTATACATTTGGAAACTTCCATGCTGGGGCATAAACATTTATAATTGTTAGATTTTCTTGTTGGATAGTCCCTTTTAATATGATATAGTGCCCTTCCTCATCTCTTGTTACAGACTTTGTTTTAGTTATTATATTTAATTATATTTTTAATGTTTATTTATTTTTGAAGGAGGGAGAGACAGAGCGTGAGTGGGAGGGAGGCAAGTAGAGAGGGAGACACAGAGTCTGAAGCAGACTCCTGGCTATGAGCTATCAGTACAGAGCCTGACGCAGGGCTTGAACCCAAGAGCTGTGAGATCATGACCTGAGCCACCTGACACCCTTATAGTCTTTGTTTTAAAATCTAGTTTGCCTATGGCTACTCTGACTTTCTACTGATGTTCATTCACATGATACATGTTTCTCCATTCCCTCACTTTCTTTTTTGTTTGTTTTTTAGAGAACATGACTGAGGGTGGGGTGAAGGGAGAGGGAGAGAGGGAATCTTAAGCAAGCTCCATGCACTGCATGGAGTCTGATGAGGGATTCAATCTCATGACCATGAAATTATGACCTGAGATGAAATCAAGAGTCAGATGCTTAACTGACTGAACAACCCAGGTGTCCTTCTATCCCTTCACTTTCAATCTGCAGGTGTCTTTAGGTTTAAAATGATTCTCTTGTAGGAAACATATAGATATATCTTGTTTTGTTTGGTTTGTTATTAATCCATTCTTGCCCCACTATGTCTTTGGATTGGCATATTTAGTTTACTTACATTCAGAGTAATTATTGATAGATATGTATTTTTTAGTGTCATCTTATTACTTGCTTTGTCACTATTCCTGGTGTTCTTCCTTTTCCACTCAGAGTCCCCTTTAATATTTCTTGCAAGACTGGTTTAGTGGTCATGAACTCCTTTAGTTTTTGTTTGTCTGGGAAACTCTTTATCTCTCTTTCTATTCTGATAGATAGCTTTGCTGGATAGTAAGGATATCATATCTATCATATTCTTGGTTGCAGATTTTTCCCATTCAGCACATTGAATATATCATGCTACTCCCTTCTGGCTTGCCTACTTACTGTTGAGACATCTGAAGCTAGTTTTATAGGTCTTCCCTTATAAGTTAGAGACTTCTTTTGTCTTATTGCTTTTAAGATTTTTTTCTTTATCACCATATTTTGCAAATTTAATTACAATGTGTCTTTGTGTTGGCCTGCTTTTGTTCATTTTTGTATGAGTTCTTTGCCCCTTCTAGATCTGGATGTCTGTTTCTCTCCCTGGATTAGGGAGGTTTTTAGCTATTATTTCCACAAATAAATTTTCTGTTCACTCTGCTCTGTCTTCTTCTTCTGAGACTCCTATAATATGAATGCTCTTATGTTTTGTGGAGTTACTGAGTTCCTAAATCTGTTTTCATGTTCCACAATTCTTTTTTTCTTTTGTTCAGCTTATTTTCCATTATTTTGTTTTCTATATCACTTATTCATTCCTCTGCTTCTTCTAGCTTTGTGTTCACTGCATCATCTGTTTCCAATTTCAGTTATTTCATTTTTCATCTGACTCTTATTTAGTATCTTTTGACTTTGATGGTAGATGTAAGAGAGTTTATAATATATAAATATAGATTTTTCATAAATTTTATGAAACTAATATATAAATAATGTATATGTTTTTAAGTATTTATTTATTTATTTTAAGAAGGAGAGAGAGATTGTGAGCATGGAAGGTGCAGAGACAGAGGAAGAGAAAGACAAGCTCAAGCAGGCTCCATGCTGCCAGTGTGGAACCTGACAAGAGGCTCAAACCCATGAACCATGAGATCCTGACCTGAGCTGATAATCAACAGTTGGATGGTCAACCAACTGAGTCACCCAGGTGCCCCTAAATTATACATTTTTATGTAAACTAATATTTATATAATAATTAACACAAGATATTATATAAAGTCCTATTTATGAATTGTTTATTAGTATGGGTATATACATATGATTAGATTTTTCTTGTTGTTTTCATAAAAATAGCTTTATGTGTATTTGCATAGTCATTAGTTTCATATTCTCATATATGACCTGAATATTCCAACATCAAGATGTATACCTTATATCTTAAGGTATTATGTATGTATAAAACAATTGGTTAATTCACAAGAAACAGGGTTTGAATTTTTATTTCAAAATTTTTTTTTATAAATTTTGTAACTTGTTTCTATTATGTGCTTTCTTAAAGGCACTTACACTTTTACAGGTATTTTTATACTTAAAAGTTAAAACTATGTATTTTTGATGATGACTAAAGATGTAGTACGTGGTATTTGAGGAATGTAAGTCTGGTGAGTGTGAGAGTAGCTATAGTCAGTATCCCTACTTAATGGAGACTTTCATAGTAATTGTGTTATATTGGATTTTTAAAATCTTTATAAAGACTAAGAGTAGTTTATTCCTGACACAACATTTGCAGAATAACTAGCTAATTGATATCTGTTTCCTGTATTGTAGTTGTATGTATCCTTTGTTAACTCATCTTCATATGTAATATATCCAGAAATCTGCAGCCAAGCAAAACTTGGATAAAAGACCTAAAATCGTTACCTTCTAAATAAATTAAACTCTTTAATCTGGTTTCTATTTAATTCACATTACTTTTTTCATCTTTCATCTTTAACTTTCTTTTTATTTTCACAAAATAAATTTTTACCCTTAACAGACATTTTTACAAATATTCACTTGAAATTGTATTTATTTTTGCCCTGTTAATCCCATCTCCTCTCATTGTATTTGAAATTCGTAGTAGCTGAAAAAAATGTGTAACAGACATTGTAATTGTGTTAAAGAGATTGTAACTACCAAACATGAAGGATATAAAAAAACAGAAGAAAAAACACAGCAAATGAAAGGTAAATGCAAGAGTGAAATAACATTGATGAAATGAATTGCTTATTTAAAATATATTTATATTTTTAGAAATAAAAGATCATAAATATATTACTTCACATTTTGACTTTTTTATGAGAAATGCAAATTTAAGTGACTAAATGCAAAATTAAGTGACTAAAGTCACTAAAGTGAATCATTTGCATAAAAATTACTACAACGTACAATAATAGAGCTGAGGCTCTATTCAGCATTTTCTGAACAGTTACAAATTCCCTACTATATGCTGGACTACCTTAACCTTTAGGAAAAAAAAAAAAGATATAATCTCTAAAGTCTAGAGTTTGTGGTCTGGGTCATTGGATAGACATCTAAACAAGTAATGACAGCATGATGAGGGAAGTGCAAATACAGAGCTAGACAGTGACTGCCCCATGTCACCTAGTCAAATTGCTTGAGTGCACTGAACCTTTCCAGCAGTTAATGTGGTGCAATTTGATGAAGGGTGTGCAGTGTCACCAGTATTCCAGTCACTGTTAGCTTTAAATCCACCGTTGAATACCTCCTTTTGGGTGCCCGGTATTCTCCTTCATCAACTTCTGCTTATCTGTCAGAACTAAGCCACATCATTGTGGCATTTCCCCCTTTCCTGCAGGGCTGAATGCAGTGCTGAGCAGCTGAGGCTTTGGGGGATGGGCTACTGTATCTGGACAAAGTATTTCAAAGTATTTCAAAGTATTTCACTCATGCTTTGAAATGTTTCGTTCCTGACAAATGGTGATTAATGACAATAACTACTTTAGCAAATTAGGATGTAGACAAAGCCTTAGCCTAGAATTTGTTAAACGATATTCATTAAGTGAGAATAATATATAGAAATTGTAACAGTTGCTGCCAATATTGACCTTGTCATTGTTCTTACTGCATTTTGTTTACATCTGAGCAGTAATTGCATCTTAATTATTCAATTCATAAAGGAAGGCAAATTGCAAACAAAAGAAACATAATTATGATACATTAATTAATATGTGGGGCTATACGTATACTGGTTAAGAAGATGGTCTTTGGGGACAAATTGCCTGGGTGTAAACCCTATGTCACTTGTTAACATACAATGTGAACGTGGTAAAAGATTTTATCCTCTCTTACGTCAGTTTCCCCCATCAAATACATTGGAATATAATAGTTCTTCTCTCATGGAGTTACTATGAAAGTATACGAGCTGAAATATGTGAAGTGCTTAGCATAATACCTAGCAGATAATAAGTACTGTATAAGTGCTTTATCATCAACATTACCATTGTCATTATCATTAATAATACTATTAATATTCTCTTGGAAAGCACATAAAGTGTATATGGTTATTCTGATCTCCTGTACTCCTATTATCTAGGTCACTTATTCTTTGCCATTTTGTAAGAAGTGTTAGTTTTCAGCTGCTTCCACCATAAGGATAAAGGAGTTTCTCCAAATGATAGGTCTCAGGGGTCCAAACTTCTTCCTGAAATCTGGCAAATAGTCTCCCTAACAAGTCTGTAGGAAACAGACATATGCAATGCATTAAAGGATAGAGAATTCTTATCACTTAAAATAAATTCAGTGGGTGGGTGTAACACCTGCCCGATTATTACAGCTTTTTATCTGCTATTATAGCAGCTTTTTGTTTTTCCTGTACTTGTCCAGCCCAGTCCCTCATCTGCTCGCTGTTAGACATCACTGTTCCTAGTCCTTTCTCCTTGGACTCTTTCTTTACTATGTCTACTTTTTCTCTGAAGATCTCCTTCACGTCCACAATTTGAAAAGCCAAGTATTTTACTAGGCTTGGTCTTCCTCCCGAATTCCAAATGCTAATTTACAGGGGCGTATTGAACCTCTCTTCTCCACCAACACATGTGCACATAGGCTTTTTAGATTCATCTACAAAACTGCATTCTTCTCATTTACCTCACTCACTAAAAGGGCATTGTCAATGAGGTCAATATTTATTCCTTCCCCATAAGGAACTTGGAGAAGTATTATGGATTCCTCCCCATTCGTCACACCCTGTATCTAATGAAGTGCCAAAGCTTTCTGTTCCAAATGCTCGTGTCGTCCTACGGTTGCTGCTCCTGTCTCAGTCTAGATTCCTTCATCTCTCACTTGAGTTACTGCAGTAGCCCCTTGGATACCCTCTGTCTCCAGTGTGATCCCTCTCCAATATTTTATCATCCTGCTCTAAAGTAACTTCTAAATTACAATGTAATGGCTTTGCTCTACTTAGGAATCTTTAGTAAGTTCCCATATACCAGTTCCCATTTGTTATCATAATACATAAGTCCCTGCATGACCTGATTCTTGCATACATTCTAGTCTCATTCTTTGTTTGTCTTTTACTTTCCCGTTCAAATGTATTTAAAGCCTCTATACCTCTTCTTATGCTGTTCTTGCTGCTGAAAACGTTCCTTCCTTCTTCACTTCAAAATTAAAGTCAATTATTCATTATTAGATTGACTTTTGTTTAAATTAAGTGTATCGGTTGAATCCAATCAATGTGATTTATTCTCTATTCTCCCACAAACTTCATGCATGCCTCTTTTCACACTCACTCAAAATCATTTATATTCTTGTTCACTTTTCCCCACCAGACTGTGAACACCATGTCATCAGGTTCTGATCTTAGCTAGAATCCAAGCTGGCAAAGCAGGTTCTGGCATATTATAGGTGTTTAAAATATTTCTCAAAGTGAGGGATAATAGAATGAATAAATGAATGTTAGTTGAGGGATTTTTTTTTTATAAGCTGGTTGATGTGATTATACCAAAAAATATTGCTTTGGGTTACTTTCAGAAAAATGGTGAATACAATGTACAATGCTAATGAAAAGAACAACTAAGAAAAAAATGTGAGACAAGGAGTTCCCAAAGATCTAGAAATTATCTACAGAAAACAACCAATAGGATAGAGTCATAAAAGAGAACCTATTTTATTTACAAGTTAGTGATTCATTAGGAACTTGTGGTACCACAATAATTCTTTTTTTTTAATTTAATTTTTTTTATTTTTTTAAAATTTAATCCAAATTAGTTAGCATATAGTGAAATAGTGATTTCAAGAGTAGATTCCTTAATGCCTCTTACCCATTTATCTCATCCTCCCTCCCACAACCCCTCCAGTAACCCTCAGTTTCTTCTCCATATTTATCAGTCTCCTCTGTTTTGTCCCCCTCCCTATTTTTAAATTATTTTTGTTTCCCTTCCCTTATGTTCATCTGTTTTGTCTCTTAAAGTCCTACCATAATAATTCTTAATACATGGAACCTTAGTAACTCAAAGGACCTTTGAGGTTAACAGTATTCGATCATCTGTATGTACAAGAATCCTAACAGGTCTGATGTTAGTCATTCAAATGCAATTTGGAAAATGCATTGAGAATTGGAACAAAGTTGCTATTGGTACTCATGCATTCCATTGTTAATTAATATTATATTCTTTCCTCTTAAAACCTATATATATGTTTTTATATTTGTAGTTAGGGAAAGATTAAGATACTTAAAATTATGTACTTTTGTTATTTATGAATCATAAAACTCTTTTACTTATTTTTCTGTGTGTTTTAAGGAGTTATCCAATTTCCTCAAATGCGTTTTATTTAGAAAAGAGAAAAGCAAAAGAACAAAAAGAAGTTAGACAGAGGAAAGAAAAGTAGAATGAGAGAAAAGGAAGGAGGGAGGGAGGGAAAGAAAGAACAAAAGAAAGAAAGAAAGAAAGAAAGAAAGAAAGAAAGAAAGAAAGAAAAGAAGGAAAGAAGGAAAGAATAGAGGTAGAAGAGGAGGAATGAAGCACATTTCTGTACTGAATTGAAAATTTCCTCTTTTAAATTTACGTTCACCAGTCTTCTTGAACAACATAGAAAAGTTAAGTCTGTAATGAACATAATGGTTCAACAACAACCTGCTATGGAGGTTATTACAGTTCCCCTCAGGTTTCTTTTTTCTTTTCCTTTTCTATTTATCTCTGCATTTATTTCAAAAAAGTTAACTGAAATGACAGAGAAATGTCCAGGTTTATCAAATGAGCTATTTTTCTGGTATGCTATTTTTCAAAAAATAAAATAGGCTCAAGTATATTTTTAAAAGATTTGTGGGTTAATTTTCATGAACCCAATCAATGATCTAAACCTTGTAGGTATATGCTTTTTTCTATATAAACCTACTCTGTCTGTGACATTTAACTTTGCCCATAATTGTTCTCAGTGGAATATTTTATGAAAAGGCCGGTGATAAAGATAATTATTTTTTTGCATTTTTATAAATTATACATGAAAGGCAAATGCATATAAAAGAATAATAAGAAAAATCACTTGGAATTTCCTGTTCCGTTATTTTCTACGAAGGAAAAACAAACCTATTATTAGCTCCATTAAAAAGCTTATGCATTTACTCAAAGAAATTATGTGAAAAGTTTGAGTTAATCTGTGTTACGACTAAGAAAGAAAATAATAAGCTTCCCACATTCATGTGAAACTCAATCATGATTTCACTATTAACAAGCATCTTAAGGCGGTAATGCGGTGAGAGGAGTTTGGCTCAAATAAACATGTTAATACTATTGACAATGGATAAGAAAGTATGACACTACTTAATTAATATGTTGGTGACTCCCTGAACACCTTGATCTCTCCGCTGATCGCTCTTACCAAAATATTGCATTAATGACATTACTTACTAATCTATCAATCTAACTAGTGCAGACTATTATATCAGTGACAACTAAATTTTAGAGATTGCATTTTCTAATGTGGGCCATTTCATGAGTGTATGGATTTTTTTGCACTTATCTCTTTATTTACTTACTTCATATGACGGAGTTGATTTTCAGTACTTTTCTTGTCACTAAATTAAATCTGCCGCCTGAGAAAGAATCAGCAAGAGCTGCTACAACTAATGAATAGCTAATGCTGTTTACCACGCAATTATCTTGCTTTAAATAACAGGAATTAGATATAGCAGTTGATAGGATAATGTATTGGATATTATACCCCCTTTTAAAGGGTTTTATCTTAAATCATACAAAGTACATTTTGACAGGACCTTTAAGTTTCTAATTACCTTAAAAAGAACTTCCTTCTAAAGTTTCTGTTCCTTTAAACTATTTGTCTCCGGTCACTTTTCCACATTGTTTTCCATTTGCTTTTCTTTTTCTTTTTAATTTATCTGGGCACAATATACAACAGCACTGTTTAATTTTGGGAAAATTACTAGCTTAAGGAGAATGTGGTCAGCTATAAATAAGGTATGCCAAAACCAATATGGATTATTAAATCCCTTGACATTAACAATCATTTGCAGACATGGACAAGAAGATATAGATACTTAGTGGCAATAATAACAAAACAATAATAATGGTATTTTGTATTTATGAAGTTCTTACTATGTAGGAGACAGTGTTCTAAGTCCTTCACATGTGTGAATTTATTAAGAGGAGTAGCTAACAATGCATCAGATTTGAGTAAACTTGAACCATTTTGGCCCGTGTCTGTTCTATGATTTGAGGTCGGTGGGTCAGAAATTATTATTCATCTGGCATGAATTTTCATATTTGGGCAACAATATCACTTTAAAGATGTGTGGGTCAGTTGTAGGATAAAATTCAACAATACATTTAAAGTTAAGGAGTAGCATATTGTTTCTTCCCGTTCCAATGTCTGCTTTTTGTTTTTTGTGTTCTTTTTTTTTTTCGTATTAATGTTCATGTCAGCGTTATTTTGGGGGTGGTCTCTGAAAATAGAAATACTGTGGTCATCAATGATTTTAGAAGAAAAGAATTGAAAAAGTTAGCTATCTTTTGCTTTGTGTGGATTTTATTCATTCCTGACATATACAAAGAAATACACATTCAAAACAGGCTTAAGATGCAGAGGTTTGTTCTGAACTGCGTGGAACAGGTTTGCTTACACCGCAAGAATTCTCTCATCTCTCGCTTCCAGCAGTTGAGATTTTGTTAATTCCTTAAGCTAATTCAAATATTGATATTTTCCAGCACTGTTCTTCTTTTTTGTAGTCAGGGGACAATAGAAGGAAGGAGAGAGAGCACATCAGCCAATCATATACATTCGAAAGAAATATTTGTATCTTAAGTAAATAATAGCTCTGAGCTCCAAAGAGAAAATTTCTGGAGCAAGTGTGAAATAATGATTTGTCAAAACCCCAAGGGTTATGTTCCTTTTTCTATTCCAGAAAAAACATATATTATTATAACAAAGATTATAATACCAAGCTAATCGAAAGTTTCATTTTATAATGTTACATATATTCATCAAATTTCAAGTGTATGTTTTTATTATTTTTAAATTTGATTTAGCTATTTCTATACAGTTTAGTGTCATTATAGCATCCCCTTTTTAACAAATCTGTGGGTGCAATTTTCGTTCACAGTTAACAGTTATTCTTTTCAAGAAGAGAAATAATTTGGAAAATGTTGCAGAATGGGATGGCCTTGCTGAGTTTTGTCCAGAAGGTTCTTTGAGGTGAAGCCCTCCTGGGGAGTCCTGCTGATCCCAAATGTTCCATCAGTCTTGCAAAGTGTCACTTCTAAGGAGTTATATCTATTTCTTTTCTCATGGTGGAAAATATATTTTTTTTACGCTTGAGATTTTCATAAAATGGGAAGTCTGCAATGTTGAAGACTTCTGAAGATCACAGTTTAAAAAAAACATCCATTACCATTCATGCATTTATCATTCGTAGATACATACATACATTTCTGTGTATATACAGTTAATATATGTAGCTCTCTCTGCTAAGGCAGACTTTACCATGGAGACCATGGACTCCTTTGATATTTGAGCCCACTGGCCACTTTAATTACTCACTGAGAAGTGATTTTAGCTAATATGATTAGGGTAAATTATTCAAAGATCCCAGTGAAATTCGTCATAAAGTCAATAAATCATATTTTTAATTTTTAATTTTTGTGTAAAACAACCATTAGAACATATGTGAGTCCGTTACTTCAGAATACATATTTACAAAATTAAACATGAGTATAAAAATATATACATCATATATATGTGTAGGCATGCATATATATATGTGTGTATGTATGATTATACTGAACTTGCTCTTGATTTTAAATGCATTTATCTGGTATGCAGTCAAGGTGATGAAATTAATTTCTGCTTCCTCTTGCCTTAAAGTCCTCTGCTTTCAGAATGTATTTCTATCATACATTCACTCCTGGGAACAACAACAACAAAAAAGGCCAATGAAATAATTCCAGTTAAGACATTAGTAACAACAGATTTCATGTGCAGATATATTTGTATTCTAAAAAGAGGTTTTTTATGGAAGCATTCCTCTTCAAGAGAGCCTATAATAGAAGCGTGTCAGATCCGGTGCCATCTTTTGACTGGCGATATTTTAGAGGAGAGTCTGACCTCCAATTGTAATAAGAAACTGCTATTATCAAAGTCAATGTTTGATTTAGAAGTGAGGCTTTGTTTGCATAAAAGCAAACGATTCCAGGAGGAAAGAATTTCATGTGCATAAGCAATTACATCCTAATAAGAAAAGGGAATCCTCTTAGGCATGTAACCACCTAAGTCAATCTAGCCCCAGTAAAATTTTCAGTTTTATTCCCTTGGGTGCAGTGTGGACTAGGGAATAAAGCATGATCCTTAAATGTGAAAAAGCATATGGGCTGTGTCACCTAAGGCCTTTTATCTCAGGATGGCTCCTATGGGGTCTCTGCGCATATTTCCCCAGTTTTCTACAAATTACCAAACCTAACAACTCTTCTTTTCTCACACAAACTTCGCTTCTCCCCACGCTTTGCTTTGTCGAACAGTTCCTCTTTCTTGAAACTGTATTTGTCTTCTGTCTTGTTTATTGTCTCTTCTCTTTCTCATTTCTTCTTTAGTCTCTGTAGTTTTTTTTTTACTCATTTCCTTTAATTTTGGTGTTCTTGAAACCTTCTTGTTTTGTTTCTTCTCTTTCCCATCTGAAAGCTGTCTGAGATTCTTGATTACTTCTGTCACGTATGTGCCTGTTTGGAAGTCTTGTGAAGCCTACGAACCCTTTCTGAGAGTGACTTTTTAAGGTATGAAATGAAATACAAAGGGTAATAAAGCAATAATTCAGATAAAACTCCAAAAAAATTTTAAAATCTGTTATTAACAGAAATTGGAAGATTTAGAGACAAGTCTAATAAGTACCATAGTTTTAAAATAGGGATGATCATTAATAATGCAGAATTCCTGCAGCAACTACAATGTGATACAAAAGTGCCTGTGATGTATGTTGGAAATAAAGCAGATTTGTTACCTATGGTAACAAATTGGACGAAGTGGCATTTTTGAAGAGGTTAGTGAAAATGATGATTCTTTTTTTTCCCTTTTCAAGTTCACAGGGCCATAGCTTCTATCTTTGGTCCCGTATTAGATGACCTGTTCTAGATCTCTTCTTCTCCCACCCTCTATTTACTCACACTTCTTATCATAATGCTTTGTAATAAATGATACATTGTCTTTCTTAATGATATGGTTGGGAACTTCTTGAGGACATCAAACATTTTGTTTGTTTGTTTGTTTGTTCGACAACTTTGCCAGAGTGTAATCAACAACTCTTTTTGAACAAGGTGAATAAATCTCGATTTTATTCCCTGTCTCCTCTCTCTTGAAATCTAAATCTGTTTAGGCAATCGCTAATAAGATCCATTCACTCCTAGTCTGAGTGGGAGGTGAGATGTAGCACAAACCCTAGGACGAAGTCCTAAAGAACCTGATACTCGCAACACATTGTCACCAAGACTATTGATTGGATTCTCTCCCATATCTACCCTCAATGAGATAAATAGGTCTATTTATGTGTACAGTAAATCAAATAAGGAAAAACTAAAATGGTCTTAAAGAAAGAGGAAGTCATTTCTGTCATTACATATTCTGTTACTGCAACACGAAAAGAGATATAATTGTGGGAAATTCCAGCCAAACAAAGGCAAATTTAACCCCGAGGCCCTTTAACTTAAGGGAGAAACACAGTAAAATGATGCAGGTCTAATATTTCTGACAGACATACCCCTTAGCAAAAGTAAGTTATCAAATGCATAGGAGTGAGATACTTCAATCTGTTTCCATATACACACAGAGCTATAGGCCCTTTTGGAGAAGTCTCTCAAAGAGACCTCTATCAAATTATCTCAGAGATAATTATATCAAAGAAACCGTGTACCCTGTGATATTCAAAACAATTTCCACCTGGAAAATCTTCAAGATCAGTTGCCAAAAACTTAAATGACCACTCAGTAATTGTGAAGGCATTAAACATCAAGTAAGGCTTGAGATTGTCGGCTCAAGATTGCAGTTGGCATTTGAAATGAAATTGAATTTCTTTCCCCAATTGTTTTCTCCTTAAAATTTACAGAGTGTTATGAGCAATGTGTCTGATTCGGAAACATCAGTCAACTTGGAATTATAACGCGCACTGCTGGGTTTGTTTCCAAATAAAATAAAACCAAGGAGAAAAATAGAGACATGATTATAAAAGATACTAGAATGTGGGAAAGAGATTAAACATTATTAAAATACCATTCTTAGGAATTAGAAACAGTTTTATAATTAATAACCTAACAGTTGACTGCATGAAATACTAAAGCAGAAATTAAAATTTCATTAATGAACAGAAATAATGAGGTAATATAAAAAGATTAGACTTGAATTTTTCTCCCACTGAAGATTAATAATGGCCTAAGGTCTATATTCAGAATTAAGACACGCATTTGGTTGTAGAGAAAGATAATTTATAGGGTGGTCAAACACTCTGTCACCCTGGACTGTAGTCATAGCACAAGCTGGATACAATATCCATTTCACCATCACAGGCATCAGACTATTTCTACTACTGCTTATTTCAATATGAAGAAAAGAAAACGTGTCCTTCCTAGAGGAAAAGCGGCAATATAAAGACAAGCTTATTTAAAAAAATAACAGTGTGGGGGGGCTGGTGAGGGCGCTGGGTGGCTCAGTCAGTTAAGGGTCTGACTTTGGCTTAGGTCATGATCTCACAGTCCGTGAGTTCGAGCCCCGCATCGGGCTCTGTGCTGCGGGCTTGGAGCCTGGAGCCTGCTTCAATTCCGTGTCTCCCTCTGTCTCTCTCTCTCTCTGCCCCTCACCGCTCGCACTCTGTCTCTGTCTCTCAAAAATAAATAAACATTAAAAAAAAAAAAGTCTGTCGCAGGATGAATGTTTAGTGCCATATTGTCAAATTAGTTGTTAAGAAAGATTAACATCTATGAGATGGTCTAACCCCTTTGGAAAGAATCAACAATAAGAAAGAAGGAAAGACTTGCTGAAATAATATTATACTTGTATACTGATTTACCATGTTTTTTTTTTTTATTTTTCAAGGCTTTAACAATTATTTTATAGGGTTTATATTCTGGATATTAAATATGTGAAATCATAGATTGCTTAGTTTATTTACACAGCCACAACCTAGAAACTCTTTTTCAGAAATTGTACGTGGTATGTCAGGACTCACTTAAAAATATATATGCCTGAATTTTAAAATTTTACAAAAGTATAAATTATAATATATGGTAAGTTTTGTTTCCAAATTTTCAATTGTAAACTACCAGTGCACCACGGCAGAGTTTCCCTAAGTATTTATTTCAGGTATGAGCCTCAGCCGGCTCTCAGAGCAGAGAAAGAGCTGATATTCATTTGAAAGCCTCAGGATACACCAGCTACTTTCCATGATAGTCCCCATTATGTCTCAAAAATCCCTATACAATAGTAGAGTTTTCTATTCATTGATTGTTATGTATGGAGAATTTAAATCTAAGATAAATTAAACAAGTTAAGCAAAAATTTTAATCCAAATCTGTTTGAGTCCAGAATGCATCTTGCATTCCAGCCTATTATATGATGCATTTGGTCCTTAATGTATCTGAGACATTAGTACTTATCATTTCAACAATATTGGTATTTATTATTGCTTATTAAGTTTAAATACTCATTGGTATAGGCAGCCAGTGACACAATAAAATCTTGAACCAGCCATAAAGAAGAGAAAGATTTTGTTTTTTCTATAAATACAGGCAGAAGCGACTAATTGTCAGCAAATTGGGAGAGTTTCTGTAGTAGGAAATATTTGACAAAGTTTTTTTTTTTTTTCGTTTGTTTGTTTTTAGGAATAATTCCAACAATAATTGTCATTTATTATGCAGATTAGTTATTATGTGTTAGTTACTGTCCTAAGGTTTACATACATATGGCATATATGCACAGGTGTTCATTTGAGGGTGAATATATACATATATTTTTAACTACGGTTTTTCTGAATCCAATGAGTTGTATATTATTATGCTGAGTTAATAGGTATAGAAATTGAAGCACAGAAAGATTAAATGACTTTCCCAAAACTACACACCTAATATCTGATTCAGGAGGACATGAACCTGAGCAATCTGAATCCAAAGTCTATGATTGTTTATTAAAGCGTATTTATCTATTCTGAGAGACACAGAGACAGCTTGAGTGGGGGAGGGACAGAGAGAGACAGAGAGGGAGAACCCATGCAGGTTCTGCACTCTCAGAACAGAGTCCAAGGTGGGGTTTGAACTCAGGAAACCATGAGCTCATGACCTGAGCTGAAACCAAGAGTCGGATGCTTATCTTTCCCCAATTTTTTTCTCGGATCCAACTCAGCCACCCAAGTGCCTCCCAAACCTATGATCTTTAACACTAAGAAGAATGCCTTAATATTTTGTTGACTGCAAGTATAGAAATTTTTCATTTCCTGTTAACAAAATTACTTTTATATACATGCAGTCTTAGAGTATAATGGATAAATGCCATGGCCACAATAAAATCGCATGCACACAGAAAAACCTTCCAGTTTCTTCCAGGGAAATAACTATAAAAATGGTCAAGGATCACATGACAACGTCACTGGGGAAGTGGCTCATTGCGTAAAAATGCTTTGGGAACTGTGTTTGAGGTTCACAGATCAAACAACAGTGTGACAACCAGTAGGTTACTTGACTTTTCAGGTTCTCATTTTTTAACTGTAAAATGTGTAATAATAACTATCTTAAGATATCTTGTGAAACAGAAATAATACATGTAACAGAGTTGCCATTTGGTAGGCAAAGAATGATGAATACGTGCATCAGTGAGAAGTTACCAGAAAAATTTGTTTTTGTTTTCCTTGAAAGTGGTAACACTGCCACGTTTAGTTTCCAGCATTAGCTTTTTAACAACAGAGTGGAATATCTACTGTGGACGTTTCCCTGAGGAGAATCTATAAAATACCTGGAAAGTTATAGTCTCTCTTATAATGGAGAAAGGGAACAAAGAGCCTCAAAGAGCCCCAAATAGAAAATATACCTTCATGTTCTCAGCACATTTTGAATTATAGTAGACCCCAAGGAAAACAACAAGAATCTATTGGAAGCACTAAGTTAAGACTTTATTACCACTCTGGGTAAAGCTCTATTTGCCCTATATACAATGTAAATACAATCCCACCATTTATTCCATATATTTTAGTTGCTAAAACACAATCAGGATCTCTGGCTCTAAGAGAAATGGGTTTTTGGTAGTAGGAATCTGTATTATCAACTCAGAATAAAAGAGCAGTTTATCCATGAACCAATCGCACATTAGGGAGAAAACTACTGCCCTAAATTATGTAACAGGAGTAAAAAAGTGATTCTAAAAAACTTCTAAGTCATCATTCAGAATGAAAGTTTTACATTTTACTTAAATTATCTATGGCTTGTACAGACGTGTAAGATAACAAAATATTTTCAAAGTGCTGATCACACCCAAAAGTTGCATATATATCCTCAGAAGTATTTGAGTTGGGCTACAGAAGAGCAATGTGGAGCACTGCTTGCATTTAAATCTGCCATGTTGTTGTAGAAAAGAAACTGCCATATGGCCTTTATATCAAAATACTGGTCCTTGAAGACCGCCATTTGCATTTGTAATTCCTTTTTAATTTAAAACAAGCAGAGGTGGTCTGTGCTTATGTTAATTATCCATGTCTTCCTGAATTCATTTCCTCAGAGTCTGATTTTCAAAAGAGAAATAGTATACAGTTTTTTATTCTGTTTTTTAAAAGAAAAAAAAAAGATAAAATGTGTAGGACAAGAAAAGAATACGCTCAGTTCTAAAGGTGTGAGTTTTAGAAAAGCAAATTGATTTACACAAGAGGTATGTTGAGTAAACTCTCACTGGCAAAACTGGGATTACTGGCATTTAAAAATGCTTTTTGCTTTTCACCTATTGCATTGGCAAACTCCAAAAGTTTTCAACATAAACTGTTGGTGAGGCTGTAAGGAACAGATTGGCTGGCGAAAATGCAAAATGGTTCCCTCCCGATTGTAGAAGTTTAGTAATATCTAGCAAAATTACATATGCTTCTCTCTCTTTGTTCCAGCATCCCATTTCTAGGAAACTACCCCAAAATGCAAAAGGAAAAATGCACAAGGCTATTCACTGAAGCACTGATGATCATAGCAAAAGACTGGACAGAACCCAAATGGTGATAAATGTGAAACCAGTGGTTAAATTGTGGCAAATATACACTATAGGGTGTTGTATAGCTAAAAAGTAGAGTGAGGGTATCTCTGTGTTGTACTTAAAGGTCATCTCCAGGATATATTGATAAGTTAATAAAGAGCAAAGCTGAGGAAAAAAATATTTATAATTCAAAATTCATCATTCTTAGGTATTTATAAAATTATATGATGGTTTTAGTTTTTAATATTTTGGCTGTGCCTTTATAATGGCATCGAGAATGTTATTTCTTAAAGATTTTCCCAATTTTATTACATGGTGAGCATTTAAACTTGGGAAAAAAAAAGACTTAAGAGATCTATTTTCCATGTCTTAATATACCAAATTCCAAGTACATTTTGGTGGATGTGATGTTCATCTTGAAACTGGAGTAAACAGTATTAAATCCAAAGTTCAATGTTCATCTATAAACATTTTTTTCACTTTACACTTAAATTTTACTTTCTACTGTTGTTCACTTAGATTCTATGCTTTATCTCCATCCTGTGTGATTATTTCGGATTTTGTAGGGGAATGCCATATTTACTGGTGAAATTCATTATAAGGGTAGCCGTTATGAGAAGTTCATTTCGCTAGTCTTTCGTAATTTTTCAGTGGTTTACAGTGAACCATCACTTAGTTTGTCTAACCATGTAAATGCTTGTTATTTTATAATGATTATATGAAGCAGTGTTTTACTGTTTTTGGCAAACAGCATAGAGAAGCTATTAACCATAATGGGCCATGAATTTTTTCTAAGTTAAATTCTGTTAACAACTGGAGAATGTATATGTAATTTAGATTACATGTATTTTTGAAAATAGTATGCCATTTCAATAAATTTGACTCTCTTTAATAATATTATATAACACATATACTAAAGCATGCAGCTAACCAATATTTCAAGTTCAGAATTCTTTCAAACTGTTCTTGGTCTCAATTTGTTTCAGGGGAAAGAGAAACACAACAGTTTATGGAGGGATTTTGAAAAAGTGACATTTTCTAATCTCTGATCAAGCATTCTTCACTGGCTTGCTATTCGAGCAGAGATCACAAGAGGAAATCCTTCAGCCATGCAAAATCCTCACTGTTTGTTATACTGAATGACTGTAGTAGACTAGATAAGCAACTATTCCATACATATTGTCAAAATCAGCAATTAATAGTTAATCATCCAGATTAATTTTTTTCCAAATGAATGGTTAAAGTCTCCTAGGTTAGCAAATAATTCCAGTTGATTTGATAATTTGTACTTTTCCACTCTAGTTTATGTTATAATGACCACAACTGAATTTTTTATTGCTAGGAAGAAATTTAACTAAGCAAGCATGATCACAGCTACACTAACGCCTGAGATACCATTTTAAAAAGTATGCACTGTTCTTTGTTTTAAAAAAGATGTGCTCCAGCCTTACATAAACAAACCATTCAAACATAAAGTTCCACTTTGGATGCCTCACATAATCATCTCCTAAGAAAAGGAAATGAGTATTATACAGCATAAGACACAAAAACATTTTCTTTCCAAGTGGGCATTAGCTGTTGAAACCTTTTTGAGCGAGCCGTGTTTCTCCCACACTAACACTCGACCGTGACATCTAATTTGCTTTTGCTGATGCAATGAAATTTTACTAATTCTAACCAAGTCCCCTGTAGCCAATGATATAACTTTGAAAGAGGTGCAGCTTAGAGAGTACTAAATCCAAGGTCTTACCATGAATAACTTTGGTCTTAACCCCTGGAACTACATAGTAACATGCCTACCAATGTGGTCAACACATTACAGCACATTACTTCTTCCTGACATATCCCATCAACTTCATAGTATACTCAGTGTGAGGGACTTCTGTTGATTCCTTTTCCACTGCAATTTAGGTATGTAAGAAATATTACTATAAATCTTTTTGTACCTGAAGTATTACTTTTGCCATGCAGAGAATTTTCTCTGGAAAAAAAAGTTTAATAAATGCATATCATGTCTCTTTTTTTTCACCTCCAGGGATTAGTGAGGAGAATTGATCCTCCCAAGAATTTTGACCCATCAAACAGTGGAAAATTTCAAAGCTTATGCAAAGTGAAGTGTGTTCCAGCAGAAATTTTTCAGTCTGATGAGACATGCTAATTGGGCTGCATTTCCTGTGCGTGAGTAACTTTTGATATTGTTGGAAAACAGAAAAAAAAAGATAAAAATAACATTATTTTAAAGTTAAGGAAACCTGGGAATTTTACGTAATGTTTAATAAGAGAAAAAATTCTTTAATATGAAATTAGACTAGTTCTATCATGGTGATTCGTATTAATACTTTTTCTTTAAAATTTGTGTGCATGTGAACGTATAAATCGGGTCCAAAAGTTACCACGAGAGGAGAAAAGCTGACCAGCTCTACATGGTTTTATTATTGACTGGGTGGTCATTACCTATAGAATTCACTGACATGACCTTCTTTATCTTTGGATTTTTGGTAGGCAGAAAGAATCAATCATAAAATGAGAACAATTTTCGTGGTAATGAACAAGATTTTACAACAAGTTCAGAAACATACCTTGAAATGATTGAATAATGAGACTCTTGGAACTTAAGGGAAAAAAAGCAAATCACAAATCTAGGGAGTAGGACTAGAGACCTTCTCGATTAAGTTTTGTGTTTTGTGTATGAGTGGTTTTCCTTTGGACTACTGGTATAATACGCTAATCCCTGACTTTCAAATTATATCCCTCGATTTCAAAAGTCCCTCGAGTTATCCTTGCCATCTTTGTGTTAATAGAATTTTGTGTTATTAATGAAAAGAGCTGGAAAAGGAAGACTAGATGTCCTTGTACCACTCTTCCCAAGAAACAAGTGCCCAAGGGATGAACATCATGTCAGGTGGACATAGGTCCCAGACAGAGATCAATAAAAAAGCAGAGTGTCTAAGACAGGGCTGAGAGAAGACAAAAAAGGAAATGGGAAAAATAATCACAATACCAACAACTCTAGGCAACTAGACACAACTAGCCCATTAAGAGGAAATAGTATAAGAAAAGTATCACTTTGAGGACAAGACAGCTCTTTCTTCTTTGCCCACTGGTTGCATACTAGGCGTTGAATCAACTGTGCTTTATTTTTCTCTCGAGAAATGTAATCACATGATATAACCACTATAGATACTTTCTCTGTATAGAGAAGGGATGCTTGTAGGTAGCTATAAACAATGCAGGATTTTTTTCCCTTTTTTTACTTCCTTAATTAAAAAATACTTTATTACTAAAAAAAAAAATGCTAACCATCATCTGACTTTCAGTGAGTCATTATCTTTTCGCCGGTGAAAACTCTTGACTTGATGTTGATAGCTACTGACTGATTAGGGTGATGGTTACTGAGAGTGGATGTGGCAATTTATTAAAAGTTGATGAGTAAAGTTTTCTGCTATTAACTCTTCCTTTCATGAATGATTTCCTTGTAGCATGTGATGCTGTTTGATAACAATGCTGACATTCTCCATAGACTTTCCACCCCTATTACGGTAGTCACCATGAGGACCAAAGATTAATCTTTTCAATTGCACATAGTGAATGGAGACTGAGCTGTTTTATTTGTGAAATTAAATTGCCTTCTTTTTTTAAACTCCTTTGCTTATTTTTGTTGTTATCAGATAATGTGTTAGCAAAATGTTGCAATATTGAAATGTCAATATTCATTTACAAAATTCACTGCAGTACTTTAAATGGACCCAACCAGAATAAAATGATTTGTATGCAAAACATTTAGTGTCTAATCAGAGTCATAAATTTGAATGAACACTTAATCAATTAAGTTTATGTGATTCACTAGCAGTTTATAAGAGACTTGATGATACAAAATGCAGAGTAAATAATAATACATATATCAAGAATTTTCCAAATTAAACTCCCTGAATGAGTTTCTTGCACAAATAATGAATGTGTAATTAAGGTAGTGGGCCATATTCTACTTCTAAAGACAATTTTTAAAAACTGATGCATCACAAGTTATTAAAAAATAATAAATTAAACTTTTTTCTTTCTTTTTAAATTTTTAATGCTTATTTATTTTGAGAGAGAGAGAGAGAGACAGAGCACAAGTGGGGGAGGGGCAGAGAGAGAGGGAGACACAGAATCTGAAGCAGGCTCTAGGCTCTGAGCTGACAGCACAGAGCCTGATGTAGGGCTTGAACCCCAAACCATGAGATCATGACCTGAGATGAAGTTGGATGCTTAACTGACTGAGCCACCCAGGCACCCCTAAATTTTTTTTCTTTCTAAAAATCTTGCCTTATTTCACTTTTGCCTGGTAGATACGTGGAGTATCACTTACATGAAGTTTCATAAATAATATACTCTAAATATGTTAGGTGCAAATACAAGGATTGTAACTACACTATGAAATATTCATGTGACAATTTTACCCATGCTGTATATCAATCAAATGAAATGTAATGTTCCTGATGTGAAATCATTAGAAATCAGCACTCTCAGTTTTCCTCTATAAGGGAATAATGAGAAACATTTTATTTAATAAGCACAAACAACAGGATACCAGAGCAGGAATCACTACTTTATTATTCAATGTACTCTAGTCCTGGGACAAAGTTTGAAAACAAGACTATGTAGATATTATCAGACAATCTCACTACTGTTTTCAAGCTAAGATACTCAAAAAAGAGCATTTTCAGTGCTTTATCCCCTCATCCAACTTCCCTCAGAGTTCGGAGAACCAAGCAAGATGTTATTACAGGAAGAGGAGGTGAAAATGAATTCAAGATGTTTCTAAGTCAGACGGAATTTCCAAGCGTAGGGAATGGTGGAGAGGATACCAAATTGATACAAGATGAGGCCCAGAAATGTTCTAGTTTTTCTGCTTTGTTTTTTTGTGGCCTTATGAGACTCAGCCCCTGGGGCTCAATCTTCTCATCTGTAAAATGATGTGGCAGTACTAGTGATGAACAAGATGCCTTTGGAGGTGGCTTTTGAATTTTGCTGCTTTAATATTAAATAGCGCAAAAAGCTAAGGAATGTAACCGATACAGTTTTCTACAATAAATTCAGGCATAATAAGAAGAATCTTATGAGGAAGCCCTGAAATGTGAGGAATGTAATGAATAAGGAATGATGTGGGGGAGAAAGTAAGCTTGTAAAAAATACAAAGGACTTAGTTGATGTTAGGTAATAAAAAATCCTTTATAAATAATGAACATGGCAATATCTATAATAATACCAATAGCTAACTTTGAAATTAAAATAAGTCAAAAATATTAGAAAATAATAGTATAGCAGAACAAGGATGATGAAAATAGAATATTATAAGGTCCTTTATTATTAAGAAGGAAAGTTCAATATGGATTAAGCTTAGAGTTTGGTAGGATGATAAGAAGTTTTAAAGCAATTAGTCAGATATATGGAAAAATAAAATTGTATCCCTAATTTCTATCAGGTACTGCTTATCCATAGGGGAAAATAAAATTAAACCCTCACTAAGTCTTCACATTAAAGATTGAAATATAAAGGCAAAATGTATTAGCTTATATTTCTGCATTACAAGTTCATAGTCTTAGTAGCTTGAAACAATATTCATTTGTGATCTCACAGTTCTATAGGCCAGGAGGTCCAGGTATGTTCAGATGGGTTCTTTGCTTAAACTCCTCACAAGGCCACAACCAAGGTGTTGCCTAGACTGGGCTCTTTTCTGGAGGCACATGGACAAATCTTCTTTCAGGTTCACTCAGTTCATTGGCTGAACTCAGTTCTTCGTGGTTGTAGGACTGGGGTTCCCATTTCCTTACAGGCTGTTAGTAGGTGCCAGTCTCAACTTCTAGAGAACTCTGCAGCTCTAATTGCATGGATCCTACATGGTTAAGCTGCAACAGTACATGAAACCCTTTTTGTGCTTTGACACTCTGACTTCTACTGCTTCTGCTACCCGGAGGAAGTTTTCTGCGTTTAAGAAGCTCATTGATTGGGTAAAGCACCCCAGAAGATTTCTGAATCTTAAGGCCAAGTAACTGGGACTTAAATTACTTCTTCAAAATCAGTTCACAGCAGTTCCTACTTTGGTATTTGATTCCAAGGGATCAGAATCCTGGGTAATGACCCTCTTTGGAATTATCTACCACCAAACATTTTAGCCTTTTTAGGGGGAAAAGTGAAAATAGGTTGAAAACCTAAAGGTGATATAGGCTTTCTTAAACACACACACACACACACACACACACACACAGGAGTCACTAAAAATAAATAAATTATTAGATAACATTAAATACAGAGCCTCTTTTTTCCAAATTCCTTAACAAGAAACAGTCATTTCCAATATTTACACCAGGCAAAAGAATTGCCTCCAAAAATATAGAAAGAAGCCTGCAAATTAAGAAATGTAAGTACATTAACCCAACACAAAAAAAATGGCCACAGCACGAACAGACATGTTACAAAACAGGTCATCTGAAAAGCTTATTAAAATGTCAGAAGATACGCAAAGTCATTAATCATCAGGGAAAATGTAAACGCAGACTTCAATAACATTCAATATTGTACCTATTAGACTATAAAGAAATTAGAGGTATTTGTGGTGTTTGGCTTATTTTAAACTGAAATTATCTAAAAAACAAACAAAAACAAACAAACAAACAAAAAACATTATCTAAACTTAAGCAGAGCCTCCTGCCCAGAAAAAAACACCTGTGCAGCTCTCATTGACCACCCCGCTCTGACGAATTTTCCTGTTTGAAAGAAGACTGACCTTTAGCACTGGGGAGTGGGAATTGAGTGACCATAAATTCCCCTACAGGGAAACTGCCAGTTGGGAAGAAGACAGACTGCCCATTCCCATTAGCATCAAGAAGTCCCACGAAATTTTTACGCTGAAGTCCCCCACCCCTGATACCCCAAGTTTTTTTGTGGAGTTAGTATATAAACCTTTACCTTTGGTTACTTGTTGAGTAACTCATTAGTGAGTGCAAATGTGTGAATGTGTAAATACACCTTGTCTTTTTTTCTGTTAATTTATTATCAGTTAATTCACAGTCCTCTTCATCCTCCATTCAAAATTACAATGGTAGGAAAAAAGTTTAGCTCCCAACAACTGTCAAACATTAAAAATTTTAACAACACCAGGGATGCCTGGGTGGCTCAGTCAGTTAAGTGGCCGACTTCGGCTCAGGTCATGATCTCTGGGTTCGTGAGTTCAAGCCCCACATCGGGCTCTGTGCTGACAGTTCAGAGCATGGACCCTGCTTCGGGTTCTATGTCTCCCTCTCTTTCTGCCCCTCCCTCACTCACACTCTGTCCCTCTTTCTCTCAAAAATAAGTAAACATAAAAAAAATTTTAAAAATAAAGAATTTTAACAACACCTATAGTTGATTAGGATTTAGAGAAAATACTTATGCATTGATGGTGGGAGTATAAATTAGTATATTTGGAAAATGAATTGGCAGTTTGGAAAACAAATTACCATTATTCTATAAACTAAGCATGAGCATATCTTGTAACCAAGCATTTCCTCACCTATATATGTTCTAGAAAATTCTAGAATGTTCTAGAAATATATATTCTAGAAAATCGTCATGAATGCAGCAAGAACCGAAAAAAACAACAAACAAACAAAAAACAAAACAAAACAAACCCCAAGAGTCTCAAGTCTTAGAAATTTGTTCATAACAAAAATCCCTAAACAATTCAAATGTCCACCTGAAGTAGAGTAAATCAAAGGTGTATTTTATAGATATATACACACACATATATTGGGATATTTTATCTATTGTGCTGCAGGATACCCAGGTACTACCCAGATGGTTGTTCAAAAATTATCCTGTTAGTTTCTGTTTGGGTATTTTTGAGTGAGATTAATATTTGCATTTGTTCACTTGCATAAAGCAAACTGTCCTCCATACAGTGTGGGTGGGCTTCATTCAATCAGCTGAAGGTTGGACTAAAATAAAAAGACCAACCGCCTCAAGCCAGAGGGAATTCTAGCTGACTGTCTTTGGACTTTTACTGCAACATTGGCTCTTCATGTATGAGAGATTTTAAACTTTCAAACTGTAACCTCAGTTCTCTTTGGATCTCCCATACCACTGGCTCACCATGCAGACTTTGGCCTTACCAGCTTTCATACTTACATAAGTCAATTCCTTATAACAAGTCTCTCTCTCTCTTGATATAGATACAGATATAAATATAGATGATGCAGATATCCGTATATGATATAGATATAGACATAGATATAGATATAGATATAGATGATATAGATAGATATAGATCCTATTGTTCTGTTTCTCTAAGGAACTGTAACTAATATGGATCACAATTTTTATGGACTATATATGCATTGATATTTACTATATTGTTAATTAAAACAGAATGATTCCTAAAATATTTTTAGCTAGTTGAAAAATAACAGTAAGAAGCCCATGGTATGTTAACATCAATAGCCAAATCTCATATTAAAAAAATAATATTTTTCTAGAAAATTATTGGTAAAAAGAACCCTAAATGCTGGTGTGGTTGTGGAACAGCAGGAGTCCCACACAAAAACCTGCACACATAGGGTTGTGGCAGCGTTACTCATAATTGACAAAATTTGGCAACAGCCAGATGTCCTTCAGTAATTGAGTGGATAAATAATATATCCAAACGGTGGAATGTTACTCAGCACTAAAAAGAAATAAGCTGAAATCTTATCTGAAATACATCTGAAAGGCCACCTACTGTATGCTTCCACCTATGTGACATTCCGTAAAAGGCGAAACCATGGAGACAGGAAAATGATTTCCAGGGGTGAGGGTGGGGAAGGGATGAATAGGAGAATCTTTAGGGCAGTGAAAATACTCTGTATGATACAGTATTGAAGGACACATGTCATTTTACATTTGTCCAAATCCATAGAAGTTACAGTACCAAGTAAATGTAGGTTTAGCAGTTGTAACGCATGTGAGTGAGGGATATTCTGGAAAATGATGTAATAATGGGGGAGCCTATGTGTGTGGGGACAGGGTATAGTATATGAGAAATCCCTGGACTTTCTCAACAATTTGACTATGAACCTGAAACTTCACTGAAAACATAAAATCTTTAAAAATATTGGTGAGAGGAATGGCATTGTTTTACATGTTTGCAAAATGCTTAATGACTGTTTTAATAGAAAATAGCTGTTTATACCTTCAAACCATTTTCAGTATGGTGTTGTGGTGAGTTAATGGAAATTTGTTTAACTATTATATTTTAATTAACATATAAATTATCTGTATTCTTTTTATTATCAATTATCATGTAATAAAAACGTTTTTAAGAGATATGAGCTAGTGCTTTTCTTGTATATTTCTAGCTCCCCTTCAAGGCACTTACAATTATTTTTACCTCTACTGCTCTACCATTTTTCAAAAAAATACTTTTCACCTATTGTACTCACGATTAGGTATTGCTATACACAGCCCAACTCTCTCTACCATAGTGATGTAATCATTAAAGGGTCCTATGTGTCAGGATCAACAGACCAATCAAAAATATACCTTTCTTTCCTTACCATTATACAATATTAATTCTAGGTATTCAACAATAGTGCTTGAGACTCAGCAACAAATGTACCTCTCCTCCCACGTCTCAGTTTCAATTTATCCTCCCTCCTGCATCCTATAATTGGACGAATGACCTGTCACTCCATCCAGTTACCCAGAGATCAAATTACTTCAAGATAACCCCACTTGGATGATAATATTGTACTTCAGGTTTAACACATTCTAAGGCAAACTCTGAATTCTTCCCAACATCAGCTCCAGAATCGCTCCTATGATACTGTTCTCTACCTGAAGAAGTAGAGCTCCCACTCATCCAGGCGCTTAGGATACACAAGACAAAACAGAATTAACTAGTAAACTAAAACTTGATATCGTTATCTCTCACAAACAATCCATCAGCAGTGACTTAGGCTCTGCTTTCAAAATCTATCCCCTTTGTAATCACTGCCTTCCACTGTGAATCAGCTAACTGCTGTAGTCAAAAGTTCCAACATGCTTACTCGGGACATCTACAACAGTCTACTCACCGCAGCCCTGTCTCCACTCTTGCTCTGAGGTTCTCTATACAGAGACGAGACGAGCCTCCTCAAATCTATACTGGGTCAGGTCACTCTACTGAGCTAAGCCTACCATTCAATTTCTGTTTCTCTCAAAATAAAATCTATTGCCCAAACTGGCTTCTGTCTGCTCTCTCCTTACAAATCTATCTTATTCTCACTCCTGTTATATCACTTGTTTACAAACTTTCAAACACACTCCCTTTTTGGACCAAGGCACCTACCATTCCTTCTCCCTGGAATGTTTGTTCAGATGTCTTTCTCCTTTGTTCCATTTCTTTCTTCAAATGTTTCTTCTTCTTCTTCTTCTTCTTCTTCTTCTTCTTCTTCTTCTTCTTCTTTTTTATATAATCTATTGTCAAATTGGTTTCCATACAACACCCAGTGCTTATCCCAACTGGTGTCCTCCTCAGTGCCCATCTCCCACTTTCCCCTCTCGCCCACCCCCCCATCAACCCTCAGTTTGTTCTCAGTATTTAAGAGTCTTTTATGGTTTGCCTCCTTCCCTCTCTGTAACTCCCCTCTTCCCCTCCCCCATGGTCTTCTGTTAAGTTTCTCAGGATCCACATATGAGTGAAAACATATGATATCTGTCTTTCTCTGCCTGACTTATTTCACTTAGCATCATACTCTCCAGTTTCATTCATGTTGCTACAAATGGCCAGATTTCATTCTTTCTCCTTGCCAAGTAGTATTCCATTGTACATATAAACCACATTTTCTTTATCCATTCATCAGTTGATGGACATTTAGGCTCTTTCCATAATTTGGCTATTGTTGAAAGTGCTGCTATAAACTTTGGGGTACAAGTGCCCCTATGCATCAGTACTCCTGTATCCCTTGGATAAATAAATTCCTAGCAGTGCTATTCATGGGTCATAGGGTAGATCTATTTTTAATTTTTTGAGGAACCTCCACACTGTCTTCCAGAGGCTGCACCAGTTTGCATCCCTAGCAACAGTGCAAGAGGGTTCCCGTTTCTTCACATCCTCACCAGCATCTATAGTCTCCTGATTTGTTCATTTTACCCACTCTGACTGGCATGAGGTGATATCTCAGTGTGGTTTTGATTTGTAGTTCCCTGATGAGAAGTGACGTTGAGCAACTTTTCATGTGCCTGTTGGCCATCTGGATGTCTTCTTTAGAGAAGTGTCTATTCATGTCATCTGCCCATTTCTTCACTAGATTATTTGTTTTTTGGGTGTGGAGTTTGGTGAGTTCTTTATATATTTTGGATACTAGCCCTTTATCCGATATGTCATTTGCAAATATCTTTTCCCATTTTGTCGGTTGCCTTTTACTTTTATTGATTGTTTCCTTTGCAGTGCAGAAACTTTTTATCTTGATGAGGTCCCAATAGTTCATTTTTGCTTTTAATTCCCTTGCCTTTGGAAATGTGTTAAGTAAGAACTTGCTGCGGCTGAGGTGGAACAAACAATCCTAAAATTTATATAGAACCACAAAAGACCCCAAATAACCAAAGTAATATTGAAGAAGAAAACCAAAGCGGGAGGCATCATGATCCCAGACTTTAGCCTTTACTAGAAATCTGTAATCATCAAGACAGTATGGTATTGGCATAAAAAAAGACACATAGACCAATGGAATAAAATAGAGACTCCAGAATTGGACCCACAAATGTATGGCCAACTAATCTTTGACAAAGCAGGAAAGAATATCCAATGGAAAAAAGACATTCTCTTTAACAAATGGTGCTGGGAGAACTGGACAGCAACATGCAGAAGAATGAAACTAGACCACTTTCTTACACCATTCACAAAAATAAACTCAAAATGGATGAAGGACCTGAATGTGAGACAGGGAAGGAAACCATCAAAACCCTAGAGAAGAAAGCAGGAAAAAAATGTTACTTCTTCAATGGGGGCATCCTAACCACCTAATGGAGAATACCAAGCTACTCCATTGTATCTACCATTATCTTGCCTTCCTATGGCATATGTATTTCCACTTATTTTGATATGTTTTATTAGTGTATATGTATTCATACATTTAATTTTAAAAATTATTTTACCTATGTCTATATATGTGTATGCTTTTTTCAGGTTAAGATCTATGTCCCTCACTGTATTCTCTATTGTATTTAGTATTCTCTATTGTCAATATGTTCATCTCTAATACCTAGAATGGTGCTGATTCATTTTAAAAATTCAATTATTTTTGTGAGTTACTGTATTAACTAATGACTCTATAAGTAAGACACTTCTCTGAATGAACATCAGTCCCTTCATCTTCGCTTTTCTACAAATTTTACCTTATTCCACTGCTCTAAAGTAAATACAGATATACATACACATATACATATAGATTCTTACTTAGCCCAGGCTGCTATGACAAAATCCAGACCTTCCTTGACTTACAATGGAGTTATGTCTCGATAAACTCATCACAAATTGAAAAGTCCCAAGTCAAAACTGCATTTAATACACTTAGTCTATCGAACATTAGAGCTTAGTCTAGTCTCTTTAAAGATGCTTAAGACACTTACCTTAGCCTGCAGTTGGCCATATCATCTAACACAGAGCCTGTGCTGTGCTAACAACAGAGAGACCAATATGGGGCTCCAACTCATGAACCATGAGATCATGATCTGAGCTGAAACCAGAGGCTCAACCGACCGAGCCACCCAGGCACCCCAAGCCCATTTTATAATAAAGTGTTCAATAGCTCATGTGATTTATTGAATACTGTACTAAAAATGAAAAACAGAACAGTTGCATGGTACAGAATAGTTGTAACTGTATCAGTTGTTGACCTTTGTGATCACATGGCTGACTAGGAACTATGGCCGCTACCACTGGCCAGTGACACGAGAGCGGGTCATAGAACATATTGATTGCTGGCCCAGGAAAATAGCAGAATTCAAAATCTGAAGTACAGTTTCTAAGGAACGCATATCGATTTTGCACCACTGCGAAGTCAAAAAATCATGTCGAAACATCACAAATTGAGGGCCATCAGTATCATAAATTGGATGGCTTAAACAACAAGTATTGATTTCTCACAGTTCTGGAGGCTGGTAATTTCAAGATCAACATGCCAGCAAATTCAGTGTGTGGTGACATACTCCTTCCAGGTTTGCATATGGCCACCTTCTTGCTGTATCCTTGCAGAAAGAGATAGCTCTCTCTATAGTTTCTAATTCCATCATGGGAGCTACAGTCTTCTGACTTCATCTAAAACTACTACTTCCAAAAGACCACACCTTCTAATATCATTACAGCTGGAATTAGGGCTTTCACAAATGAGTTTTTGGGAGAACACATTCAATTTGTAGTGTGTATATGAGTATATATATATATTAATCTTTCTTTCCCTTGTGCCTTCTATTTACCATGGCTTCTACTATGCATAATTTTGGTTTCCATATAGACCCTGTCTTCTGCCTTTTCCCTGTTTGCCTCTCAATATCCGTACTACTTGGCAACTCTGTGTCACCTAACTCTTCCATTTGGTCCACAGCTGAGAATAAGACAGTTATAAACCAGATACTAATTTGTGGTGAGATATTAGTTTGAGAACTGTTCTTATGAAATCATGTTCATGAATTACATTTCTAAGAGTGAATCTTATGTGGAGGAAGCCTTATGTTAAAAATAACAGGAAATTTTTAAAACTATGATTTATAATGCATTAAGTACATTGTGATTTATTATTATAACAATTATAATCAAAACTTTAGTGCTGACTACCAATCACGCTAAGTTTTTTTGTCCATTTATTCTAGATGAAAATCATACCACTTGCTCTATCCTGAAACTTCTGAACTTATGCTCTCCCTTAATCTCAGCTGACTTTATGTTCTGATTATCTATTGCTGCATAACAAACCATCATTCAATGTAGGGCGTAAAACACCATATTCCATCTGACCACAAGTCATTTACAGCACCTGAACATGAAAAATGCATAAAAAATCTCCCTGTTCCAAAGCGTAAAGAGACTTCTTCCTGTTGTGTGCTGTTTTGATGTCCAGGATCTCGTCACTAACCAAGTTCAAGTGAGAATAACGATCTTGATTACTGTTTTTCAGATACACACACACACACACACACACACACACACTCCATAGCCTGTACCTTATAATAGGAAGACCCTTAACTACAGAGAAAAGAGACTTATCAAACCACACTCCAAACATACAGCAACATGGCATGCATTAGGTAACCACAAAAGAAACTCCCATTCGAATGAGGAGAGGAGAGGGATGGGAGACCCTAAGGATTCATAGGTTCATAGCAATTTTGAAGTCAAGCCAATAATTTGTAGCCAGGTCCTTGATTAGGATCCAGCTATGTTCCTGGGGAATGATTCTCTACAGTCTAAGTGCTTCTTTCTGAATTATTCTTGTGTTTTTAGAGGAAGTAGCCTGTATTTGTCACTGGGGAGACTTCTCATTTTCTTCCTGTCAAAAGAAGTTTGGGAACCCACGGTCTTCTTTTCCTTGTGCACCATTTCTATCCTTTTAATCTAAATATGCAAGACATAAAAATGCCCTGGATAGCTATGTGCCAATTTAAAATTAAATCCATAGGGGCGCCTGGGTGGCTCAGTTGGTTAAGCATCAGACTTCAGCTCAGGTCATGATCTCGCGGTCCGTGGGTTCGAGCCCCGCGTCAGGCTCTGTGCTGACAGCTCAGAGCCTGGAGCCTGTTTCAGATTCTGTGTCTCCCTCTTTCTCTGACCCTCCCCTGTTCATGCTCTCTCTCTGTCTCAAAAATAAATAAATGTTAAAAAATTTTTTTTAAATAAAATTAAATCCATAGACCAAAATCACAACCATTTTGTTTTTGAGGCCTTCTCTACATATATATATATATTATATATATATATATATATAATATATATATGATATATGATATAATATATAAATATTATATATATAATGTTCTTAATTATCTCTGAGACTTTTCTTAAATAGTAGATAAGGCACCATCTTACATCTTTCTGCAGTCTTAAAAAGTCTCAAATACATTCTTTTGATATCTTATTCCTGAGGTCATTGTTTATAGTCAGTGGCCTGGGCCTTTGCCATAATATCATTTCTTGATTTGATAATCACCCATTGCAAAGTATTGGGGATGCAAACTACTTTTATATTTGAAACCAACTAGTCTTTATTCTTTTACATTTTTTCTCAATTGTTCTAAAAATATACCAGTCCCCTCCTTATATCATCTTCCTTCCTTGTATTCCATTATATGCAGCTAAACAATATGGAGTTAGTTTGCATAGACATCTCTATAGCTAAATCCAATAGTTTAGTTCACTAGGTAACATTTCTAAATACCACAGCACAGTCAACAGTTTTATTAAGCTCCTTGCCATTATAAACATTAGTCATCTCTTTTCCATCCTTTATTAATATTTTTCTCACTTTGGTTAAGTTTTTCTAGTAACTGCATACTGCCATTTCCCAAGTAGAGTGTTTTATTATTGAAACACCCCATTTCTGGTACTAAAATACGTTACAATCAAAAATTTTTGTGTAATGCACCACCACAATACAAAGTGGACTACAAAACCAACAATCCTTTACTTTGTTTATGAGTATGTGATTTGGGGGTATCAAAGTGGGAACGCGTTGTCTTTGTTCCACACAACATCAGCTTGGTGGTTCAACTGGGGATGAAATGCTTCCAAGTTAGATCACAAACTGCCAAGTTAGTCAATAGAACTTAACAATAATTATGGATCCCAATGAGACATGCTCAATAAGGGGGAAAAATGACTCGCAAAGAACCGTAGATCTTGGACAACTTCCAAGATGCATTACCCTTATTTTACGTTCCCAGGACATTGCATTGAAAATGGAGTCTGCGCTCCTACTCCCCAACTCAACTCCTTAATGACATAGGAAGTGAGGAAAGAGGAGAGTGATTATTCAAGGTATGGGCCACATCTGCATACTCTGATTCAGAATTTTTCCCATTCAGAACACCAGAGTTAGGATTTTCTTAAGTGACATTTTCTTAAACTGATTTCATAAAATGATAGGTGATATGTTCTAGTAAGTCTATAAAATTGTATGAAATAATGTACACATGCATTTTTCTTAGGTCTAAATCCATAGAAAATATCTTTCTTCTGAGTAAATTCAGTAAGTTAATATATAATTAGTGTCCTCCCACTCTGCCCATATTCTTTCTAGAGTCGTCTTTGCTATTTAATATCAATATCCCTTCTTCTCTCTAGACCTGTGCCCTATTTTCACCAACGCACTAATTGAATGGCCTTTCCTCTCCTCTACCTTTATCTAAATCTACATATTCAGTCTAAGTTCCATTTACAATAAGATCTCAGTAGTGTTGATCTCAGGTCATTATATCTACAATTCTCCTATTCACCTTGGGGCCTGATGTCACATCTTAGTGCTTCAATTATTTTTGTTTTTTGCCTAGTGTGTGCATATATTTGGAATAATAATGGCATTGGTTAAATGTCTATTGAATGAATGAGCAGGCAGATATTTTGTCTTCCAAATTAAATTATAAGCACATGGTCAGAGAATATTAAATGTTGTTAGACTAAAAAAAAAAAAAAAAAGAAAGAAAGAAAGAAAGAAAAAAAAAACAACCAAAAAAATGAATAGATTATGTGTTTGTGTGAAAGAGAGAGAAAGACAAAGAGAGAAGGAGACAGAGAGGAGATAAAGAGACACAAAGAAGGGTGTCCTTGAGAACTGGTGGAGGCAGTTTAAGTTTCTAAATGACGAGCTTTCTCCAAGAAAGAATATTAAACCCTACCATAGTATGATTCAGTTATTTTTGTTGCTGTTTTTTTTTTTTGTTTGTTTGTTGTTTGTTTGATTTGGTTTCTAAGACACTTAGGTAGGAAAATATTCATATGTAAAAGCTGTTTTATTTTTGTTCTTTCCTTATTACAATTTGAATATTAACTCTTAGTTCTATGTTGGCCAACTTATTGGAAATCCTTTCTTGGGACGCCGGGTTGGCTCAGTTGGTAAAGCATGTGACTCTTGATTTCAGGGTCATGGGTTTAAGCCCCAATCTGTGCATAGAGCTCACGTAAAAATAATTTAAAAAAAGGAAAGAAAGAAAGAAATGTTTATTTCACAAATGTTTCCAGGGTTTACATTAAAAATATGATCATTTCCTATCTGTGAAGTTGGATAGTGCTAATATCATGAAAAATGAATTTTGAATTAACTAAGCATTTTTTATTACTTGTTTTTTTTTTAATTTCTTAATGTTTGTTTATTATTGAGAGAGAGCGTGAGCAGAGGAGGGTCAGAGAGAGAGAGAGAGAGAAAGAGAGAGAGAATCTGAAGCAGGCTCCAGGCTCCGAGCTGTCAGCACAGAGCCCAATGCCAGGCTCAAACCCACAAACTGTGAGATCATGACCTGAGCTGAAGTCAGACGCCCAAATGACTGAGCCAACCAGGCGCTCCTTTTATTACTTGTTTTAATTTTAAATATAAATGGTTATCTTAGTTGGCTTCAACTTCTGCAACAAAGTTCAGTACACTGATTAACTTACACAGTAAACATTTATTTCTTACAGTTCTGATGCTATGAAGTCCATGATCAAGGCACTGGCAGATTCAGCTTCTGACGAAAGCCCCCCCCCCCCCTCCACCTGGCTGCCGATGGCTGCCTTCTCATCGTGTCCTCACATGGCAGAGTGAGCTGAGAGCTCTGATCCCTTCTTGTACAAGGACACTAATCCCATCCTGGGGGTCCATTCTCATGACTTCATCTAAATTGAATCGCCTCCCAAATGCCTCACTTCCCAGTGCCGCCACTTTGGGGGTTAGGGTTTGAGCACTTGAATTTTGGGAGGACACAAACTTTCAGTCCATAACGATGATTGAGGTTTATTTGTAGGGAAAGTGCTATTCTTGAGGAATAACTAAAATGCATAAAAGAAAGCTGAATGTTTAAAGAGTAAGCTCGAACAGATCTAATAGCTAATATCGATGTTAGCTCAGCCACAAGTGAGCTTCTAGAGCTGTATCATCTTTGTAGGTTTGAAAGGTTGAGTCAAGTTGCCTCAAATGTCCCCTGAGCAGTGGCAAATGACAACTCTTTTTCCTCTTGGAAATTTGGCCATGCACAAGTCCTTCCATATAGTGCTCTTGCTGCTCGGATGCTTCCTGTCCACAGGTGACTCACCTCACTGGCCAGATGCTCCCTACACCCCTACTCCTAGGGTAGCCCCTGCAAGGAAAACTGAATCATTCCTTCCTTCCTTTTCTCTTTGTTTCAAAACCGGACATGAGAATATCAAAGTTCAGACTCCAGGAGTTTCTGCTTGTGGACTCAGTCCCTATCAGAGAACACCTAAAAGCAGAAATGTTGATAATGTCATGTGGTAAAAGTGAGACATAAACAACAGAGAGAATATGACAATGTGAACAAGTGGTAAGAATATGCCCATGTTAGTTATGAGAATGTGAACATATGATTCTTTCCTTGAAAGTTACTGTTGGGATCTGGTCATGACTATGAGCTTATGCCTATCCAATGCTGGGTATAGAGCAGGGACACAACATTTTGTTGTGCTGTTGCATTTGTTGTTTTGGACTAGATGATTAAAGCAATTGACCAAGGTACTATTTTGAGTAATAATAAAATACATGTGCACACAGCATATTCATAAAGTTGGACAGAACAAGAAGACAATTAATCAATTACTACCCATTTTACATCCAGCACTGTTGGGCAAAAACCAACAGTGTACAAAAAACTCACAGTATTCAATTACTAAAGAATAACAAGAAAACACAAGTGGCTTCTATTTGGTCTAAACATCATATTACTTTCTGGTGGGTTAGTCAAATATCGTAAATCCTTTTTACTAACATCTTCTGGAACACAGTGTACTTCTTACATTTAATAATGGCAAGACTTTTCACTAAAGGGTTTACATTAGTTTTCTGCCACACAATAGACAATTCCGAAAACAGCCTATAATTCCAATCCATTAGGCTAATAGATTACAGCTGTTATGAGCAGTGGGCATGTCATTTTTTGATAATGAAGTCTAGTAACACATAGAAAAAAAGTCAGATAAACTGAAAAATGACTATATAGCTCACATAAATGGTTATCTTTTTTCATAGAAGTCTAGTATTTTTTTTCTGTAAAATCCTATTAATTATGCATAGCTAACAGAACTTTTAGAATGTTACCTTTTAAAACATATGCATAATTGCATTATAAAATATTCAAGAAAGTCACTAGAGTATGAGATATTTTTTAGAAGTCATGTTTAATCAATATTTTTATTTCCTTCCTTTCAATTTCTACTTTTATAAATCTATTAGAATTACTCATCTTTGCTTGTTTATTACTCCATTTGTCATTATAGATTTTGTTTCCCCAAAGATGTCATGCTACCAAACTGTTGTAGCTTTCTTAATAGAGCCCACCTGCTTACAGGAAGAGTGAAACATGATATCAGAGCAGGACTGCTGAAGTCAATTATTTTAACTTCTCTGAGTCCTTAGTACCATTTCAAGGCAAGCGAAATACATTTTCCTTAAATCCATTTCTTGGAGTTAAAAAAAAAAGGACAAGTCATATGTTTTGCATTATACCTTTTATGATCCCCAAACTGAAATTCCCTCCCTTGGGTGAAGAATGAGCAGGAAATGAAGAATCTAAAACCCACCAGTTTTACCCTCAATGGGCTTTCCCATTAAGAAAAGAACTCAAATTTACAGTAAATTTTAGATTACTTGTTAAAAATTGATTTTCTTACAATAAATAGCCTTCCTCTTTTTTCTATAAAATTTAGTGCCACCCTAATTGCTAAACTTGATTGTATGATATCTGAAAATTGAACGTGTCTTCATCTTCTTCATTTTCACTAAATTCTATAAATTATCTCCATTGTTTATTCAGAGATTTCTTTCTAAAGAGATATTCCTCAATATCAATCAATATCAACATATATTTGTACTGTGTTACAGGGAAATGGACTACTTTGGATAGATAGATGATGATAGATGATAGATAGATAGATAGATAGACAGAAGCAGAGAGAAAGAGGCAGGGGTGTGGAATGGAAGGGGGAAGGGAAATCAGGGAAGAAAAGAGAATGAAAGAGGAAAAAAGACAAGAAAGAAGAGAGGGGGAAGAGAGAAGAGAGGAAGATGGGTCCAGACCCTGAGATGCAGAGCATATTTACATATACATACTTCCTAGAGATTCACACACACACACACACACACACACACACACACACACACACAATTCCTTCAGCAGAGGAATGATGTGAGAAAATAGGGTGAATAAGTAAGTCTAATTTAGGAATAGAGCGTTAGCAACAGCTACCTTCATTAAGAAATGGAAGTGGGGGGGCGCCTGGGTGGCTCAGTCGTTGGGAGTCCGACTTCGGCTCAGGTCATGATCTCGCGGTCCGTGAGTTCGAGCCCCGCATCGGGCTCTGTGCTGACAGCTCAGAGCCTGGAGCCTGTTTCAGATTCTGTGTCTCCCTCGCTCTCTGACCTTCCCCCATTCATGCTCTGTCTCTCTCTGTCTCAAAAATGAATAAACGTTAAAAAAAAAAATTAAAAAAGAAATGGAAGTGGGAGGGCGAGGTGGGGGAATTTGGAAGACAGATGTTTTTATCTGTGAAGTGCCCAGAAAACCCACCCCAGCAACTCAGAAACATGAATTTATGGTGACGTGATGGCTCCAACGCAGTCCCCTGAAGAGAAGCTTTTGGATGTCTGAGTCCTGGGAGAAGAAAGAAAGCCCATAACAGAAATGTGTCCTCCGTCATCACATGAGGTGGGTGATGCTGACAGAGGTATGTCAATGATAGGAAAGGTTTCTAGAAGATGTTGCTTGGCAACAGTAAACCAGTTTCCTTCTTCAGACAGTGGCAGTATGACACTGAATACCAGGGGTGGACTTGAACGATGTTAAGCACCTTTTAATGTGTTCAATGGCTACTTATACATTCTTCTTTGATAAAATATCTATTCAAATATTTTACATATCATAAAATTAGCCATTTCAAGGGTACATTTCAACGTTTTTTCAGTATATTCACAGGTATGTAGCCATCATCACTATCTAATTTTAGATTATTTCTGTCATTTTAGAAAGAAACCCACTAGGGGAACCTCTCTAATTCTCTCCCGCCAGCCCTAACAACCGCTAACATACATTCTGTCTCTATGAACTTGCCTATTTGGGATATTTCAAATTAATGATATTTCATACAACATGTGGCTTATAGTGACTGACTTCTTTCACTTAACATAAAGTTTTCAAGTTTCATCTATGTGCTGGCCTGTGCCATTATTTCATTTATTGATGAATAATACTCTGTTATATAGATATACCACATTTTGTTTATCTACTCATTTCTTTTAGGCATAATCCTAAGGAACCAAGTTCCTGAGCTACATGGTAACTCTAAATCTGTGTTTTTGAAGAACTCCCAAATAATTTTCCAAAGTGGGTGAATAATTTTATACTCCCACTGATGATAAATGAGGTATTTTTCTCCAGAGACTCAACACTTGTTATAGCCTTTTAAAAAACACTAATTTAGTTATTTTGAGAGAAAGAGAAAGAAAGCACTAGCATGAGTGGAGGAGAAACAGAGAGAGAGGAAGAGAGACAATCCCAAGAAGGGGCCTCAATTTCGCAAACCATGAGATCATGACCTGAACCGAAATCAAGAGTTGGATGCTTACCTGACTGAGCCAGCCAGGTGCCCCCGTTGCTGCCTTAAAAAAAAATTTAGCTACCTTAGTGGATAAAAGTAGTATTTTATTATATTTCTGATTTGCATTTCCCTCAAGATTAATGACGTTGAGCATTTTTTTCCAGGTGATTACTAGCCTTTTTGTTATTTTCCTTGGAATGATGAATAGTGAATACCTATTCATCACCATCATCATCATTTAATTGTTAAGTAATGAATTCTTTATGTTCTGGATATTAGACTATAACTAAAAAGGATGTTGAATAATATCAAGTGCTTCATCTATATTTATTAAGATTGCTATTTCATTTTTTTCTTTATTCTATTAGTATGGTGTATGCTTTGTTTTGAATTGAATAAGCCTTTCTACATGATAGTCATTTCTTATATACTGCTTCTCTGAAAATCAAAGATGAACCTGGGGAAAATACCTTCAAATTTGGCAGAAAAGTGTTTGCCATTTAGTTTGCTATTGTTATTTTTATACAGCATTGCACCAGGAAAATATATTTTTTGTTCAACCAAATAATATTGATTGGACATTGGAAATCTAAAGGTATAGCATTTCTGTCAGTGTTCTCACAATGATTAAAGAAGAAAAGCAACATTTGTAGTACAGTTTTTGTTATTTAAATGTGACTTGAACATCATGTATCCAAATATGCTTTCTGAAGATTCTAGCTGAAAAATTGTATAAGCAAATCTTATACAATCTCTTTTATTTTTTGTTTGTTCATAAAGAATAACCTATAATCACTTGTAATACTAAGAAAAATCCAAGAAAATAGAACTAATAGATAATATATACAGATACCCTGTTATCCCAAAGTAGATTGTTCCTAGGAAAACTTTTGCAAGCCCAAATGACCTTAATTTTTTAATGTTTATCAATTTTTGACAGACAGAGAGAGACAGGGCATGAGCTGGGGAGGGGCAGAGAGAGGGAGACACTGAATCTGAAACAGGCTCCAGGCTCTGAGCTGTCAGCACAGAGCCCAACACGGGGCTGAAACTCACAGACAGCGAGCTCATGACCTGAGCTGAAGTCGGGCGCTCAACCGACTGAACCACCCAGGCGCCCCAAGCCCAAATGACCTTAAAGCAAAGAAGCAATCACCATTAATTCATATGGAGACATTTTTGAGCATTCTCAGACTCAGAAAATAATCTCTCTTAGGCTGTTCTGATTCTTTAGGACTCATATTGTTGATAGGAGTACAAAATAAATCGAGATAAAGCACAGATGCTCACAAACACAGTTGAGAGCTCTGAAAGCCTGATGCTGAAATGCAGAGTGTGTATCCAGGGAAAGAGTTTGGTGAGGCTGCACTCACTTCTTGGGATGTTCTGCCTCTGTAATGGCTCATTGCAAATAAATGCCAAAATGCATTTTTTATAAAAGGGAAAATTATTTTTGTGTTTTTGTTTGCTTGTTTGTTTTTGCTTAGCAAAACCAGAAACTAATGATTGTCTTTTGTAAAAATGAACTGGCCTAAGGCAGACTTTTGAAAATCAGGGAATACACTGTATCTCATTCCATGGTATCCTTTTATCCAAGTAACTCAATTATAAACCAGAGCAAAGTATCTAAGCTCTCATATGAATGCATGTAAGTATCTAAGTTTTTCTTACATGAATGTTGAAGCAGTTTGGGTTCTTAGCAGCTGCCATGATGGACTAGAATGAGAAGAAGGAGAAACCCTAAGAATAATAAAGGGGAGGGGGGCAGGAGTTGCTAGGGAGAGACTTCAGACAAGAAAGCAAGTCTTGCAGAGAAAAACATGTGAAACAAGGACGATAACAAGGAAGATTAAGTAAAAAGAGACTCTGACTGAAGAACAGCTTGGAAAATGTCTCAGGCATCATACGGGAAACTCTAGAGCAAACGCTGGGTAGGAATCACCCAGATTTAGTATACATTTCATACTCAACCATTGGCTGGGAATACATTAAATGCAAAACTGCCTATGTGATAAAAGATAATATAGAAGGAAATCTATGTGATGTTGTGTTTGGTGATGCGTGTTTATATACAAACCCCAAAAGCACAATGCATGAAAGAAAAAACGACAAATTGGACTTCATTTAAATTTAAAACTTCTGTTCTGTAAAAGACACTATGAGAGAAATAAAAGACAGGTCACAGACTTGAAGAAACTATTTTCAGAATACACATCTGATTAAGTACTTATGTAGAAAAACTACAAAGAATTCAATATTTGTCAATAAGTAAACAAAACAAAACAAAACCAATTAAAAATGGGCAAAATATATAAATAGACATCTCACAAAAACTCAGAAGCCAAGTATGTATATGCAAGAATGTGCAACGTTATTTGTCATTAGCAAATTATAAATGGAAACAACTGATACCACCATATTTACATTAAAATAAATAAAATCTAGAAATAATTCAGACACTAGCAAATGCTGGTGAGGATTTGGAGCAACAGGAACTCTCGTTCATTATTGGTTGGGCTACAAAGTGATACAACCACTTTTTAAGACAGCGTGGGAGTTTCTCACAAAACTAAACATAGTTTTACTATATGATTCACAAATGGTGCTCTTACCTAGGATCATACAAATATTTGCATGTGAATGCTTAAGAGAACTTCGTTTATAATTGCCCCAATCTAGAATAAACCAAGATGTCTTTGTATATGTGAATGGATAAACTGGACATATATACCAAGCATATTTCAGCAACAAAAAGAAATGATCTATCACTTTATGAAAAGTCATGGTGAACCTTAAATACATATTGCTAATGAATGATGCCAACCTGAAAATGCTATATATTGTGGTACAATGTAGTTGTATGACACTCAGGAAAAAACAGAATTATTGACACAGTGAAAGGATCAGGGGTTGCCCCAGGTTCAGTGGAAGGGGTAGGGGTGAATAGGTGAAATGGGTAATATTTTAAGGTGGTAAAACTGCTCTATAAGATACTGCAACGATGGATATAGGTGCTTTGTATTTTTCAAATTCATAGAATTTTATACCACAGTGAACCTTAATGTATACAAATTAAAAATCATTTATGATCTGAGGAGATCCCAGAAAAGAATACAGACTGTGTCAAGACACTCTAGCTTTATTACAAATATATGAAATAATCTCACAAAAGGTGGAGGAAAAGGCGCTGACCAAAGTAGCTTTGTAACTGAGTAGAGTCTGTAAGACTGAAGGCAAAATTACCTGCAAATAAGCATTCTGCAACTCCCCCAGAGGTGAGGTTTACAATTCCAAGGCTGCTACATGTGTCTACAGGAATTAAACAATTAAGATAGTGAAGAGCAGATGGTGGGAGCCAGGTTTTTCACCGCTGGAGTGAGATTTTGCAAAATAAGCAATGAGAAGAGGCTGGAATGCTCTATGAGTAATGGATTAGAGTTGTAGACATAAGCGAGGCCTCATGTTTAGTTTAATATAGACATATGTGTTTACATATAGAAACATTTCTGGATATGTGAACATACAAGGGTTGGTATGCACAGGTATATTTCATTTCTCTGTTAGCTGAGAATGTGTGAAAGGAATGGACCCTAATAATGCTAGGCATACCTGGGGTCCATATCATAGTTTTCGATACCATTATCTGATAAAAGCAACCAGTGCTCCTCAGAGAAATGGCACATGCTAAGACTAAGGCAGGAAATTTACAAATTAAACCCCAAGCATCTTGTTGTACCTAAAGAAGAGAAATGCTTTTAAAAATTTCACATTGATGTGTTTGGGAGAGGGGTGATCAGAGCCAAGTGAATTTCTAGCAGCCAAAACTGGAACAATTTGAGCAATAAAATAAAAAAAATAAATAAAAAAAGGGGTACTGGATCACAACCTAAATTATAAAATAAACATCCATTTATACCAATATGAATGACTGAATAAATAAATGAATGGGAGAGAAGATGAAAAAAAAAATAAATCTCTCATTAGTAGAAGTCCATAGAACATACTCAGCCAACAAGGAAGGGAAGCAGAACTGCTCTTTCTTGAGTGTAGGTTGTGCATTGTGACTTTCATCTGAAGAGTATAGTACAAAAAGGTGGGGGAAAGAAGAATAGCTTCCTAGTGGAGAAATCTAAAACCTCTATTTCAGCTTGGTGACCAAGGTCAACATCAGCAGTCCTAAATTTTGTTGATAGTAATGAAAATGGCACTTTACTTCTATGATCTTCCTCCCCATGCCCATAATCTCAGTGATCACACTGAGAAGACCATTAGACAAATCCCAATGAGGAGCATCCTATTGTATACGTAACCCATATTGTTCAAAAGCCTCAAGGTCATCAGAAACAAAATTGAAAAACTGTCACATCCAGAGGAGCCTATGGAAGCAAGACAAGCAAATGTACTATAATATCCTGGAATGGACCCTGGAATAGGAAAAAAAAGGCATGATATAAAAACTATGTAAATCTTAATATACTGGGGACTTTATTAAATAATAAGGTATATTAAATATTAAGGTATCAATATAAGTTCATTAATTTTAACAAATATGCCATACTAGTGTAAGTTGTAACAGTAGGAGAAACTGTCTACAGGGAAGGGTAGAGAAGGTATATGAGAAGTCTATACTAGCTTCTTAACTTTTCTGTAAGTCTAAAAGTGTTCTAAAAATAAAGTCCTTTTGAAAAAAATCTGTAGCTATAGTTGTATGTATTTAAATTCTCAGCCACTATAATATAGAATTCAGAAGGAATGTGGTTGAAAATGTGACTAATGGCTAAATATAGACAAAAAACACAGATATAAAAGGGAAAAACTTCAATTTAATGGCAAATAAGAGTCACTTTTTTTCCCTATTGCTTACATAATAGAAGGAATTGGAGATATTCCAAATAAATTATATCCTTGGGCTTTGAATAAATCAGGTGGTTTTACTTCTTTATCGGGAACACAGTGTATAACACAGAAAGAGATATTGTTATAAACGAAGGCCAGGTGACTAATTCTATCTACGCTGGAAAGATATGGTTTTGGACATCGCAGAATAGTTGCATAGATCTACCCACCCATCATTTCATTAAGCCTCCAACTCTACAAAGGGAGAAAGGCAGGTGTTATGGTACCTACTTTTTATTTGGAAAACAAAAATAAAATGATTCTTGGATGACAAAGTGATATTTCTCCACACATATTCACAATACACAAAGATGGGGACAAATCCCAAGACCTGGCAATCTTGTAGTTAAAGCAGTCCTGCAGCAGTCATTGTACAGTTTGAGCTGCTGTCACAGCACCAGAATGGGTATGATCATGTCTTAGAAGTGAGCAGAGAGTAAACATGGCTAATTCTCTATTTTCCAACACCTCCAATCTCTCTCGTGTCACATAGAAACAATGCAGTCGAGAGCAACCAACCCACCATGATTGTTTCTTGAGGTATGTCCTCTCATCTTTATCACAAAGATAGGGGATTTCTTCCGACCATGATACTACATGATTTGCTATTTTGAGGTAGAGAAAGAGACAGTTGAAAAGGAGTTATGAAATGGAGATTGTGACATTTGCTGTAGGAGCAATGATCTTACACAGAAGCCACGTGCTGACTATCACACCATTTACACAGATGGAAGTCCCGAGGTAGAGTCCTTATTTTTTCTCTATTTGAAAAATTAGCTTAAATAATTCAAGCTTTTTTTTTATTCCCTTCCAGATTTGTGCTTTGTACAAAATTAAGTATTAGAAAACTTTTCCTACTGGGTAAAATGCAATCCTGTGTGTATGGATTTCCTTTCAACTCACTGCAATTGTTGTAGCCATTTCAAGTGTTTATGACACCGTAATGACCATTTAACATGACCAAATGATAATAAGAATCCCATGCAACTGTAATTATAGAGATTTACACCAATAACAGGATAAACATTTGTTTCAGAAGAATTTCCTAAAATTGACTTTCTATATATCTTCCAGACAGCATTGATGCTGCACCAATAATATTAATTTTCCCTAGACATTCAGCCTATTTGCCTAGAACTGTATTGTGAGCCCTTCTATTAGACGTTTTATTGGAGGGGTCTTTGCACGTTATTCCCCCAATTACTCATTAAAGTGCTGCATTAACACCTATTTTGTTAGCTTCTGCATATATTCCCTATAGTTATAGTCTGAGAAAAGATAGACAAAGGAAAAGCGTTACATAGTTGTGGTTCATAGATTTTTTGTAAAAAATTGTAATGTTTATTTACTGAGAGAGAGAGAGAGAGACAGAAAGTAGGAGAGGGGCACAGAGAGAGGGAGGCACAGAATCCAAAGCAGGCTCCAGTCTCTGAGCTGTTAGCACAGAGCCTGACACGGAGCTCGAACTCACGAACCGGGATATCATGACCTGAGCCGAAGTAAGATGGTTAACCAACTGAGTCACCCAGGCTCCCTGTGGTTCATAGATCTTAATGATATGAACTGAGAGTTCAGTACCAGAAGAAAACTTTGATTCATCTAATTTAACTGATGTGGCCAAATGAAACTCAAGGTAATTTCTTAGCTCATTCCTTCACTAATTCTATCAAAGATGAGGTTTGGAAACCTGACAACCTGTACATAGTCCTAACTCTTACCAGGGAAAGATGAGAAAAAGCCATGGTAATAAACGCCCTGTTAGCGAGAATGCAATGTGATTGCAAACAGCCTGTGAGATGTAACATGGTCACAGCTCTTCTGACAGAATGGGCGCCTGTTAAAACTTGGTCAAAAAATTATTTTATGGGAGAATTATGTTCTTAGACTTTATGGAACCTTCCACCTTAACCCAAGTGAAAACTCAGGTTTCTAGGATATTAAAAGTCCTGATTTTCTGTATACCTCCTAGCATGACCTCTCTTTTTCCCTTCTGGTTTCTAGTTTCTAGTGATGCTATTTGAAGATAATTTATTATTTCCTTCCATTCTGCTCTCATGGCGTGGCAAAGCATTGTTTTTTCTTCCATGGCCATCATCGAGCTCTGTTTCCAAAAAAGTGTAAAATGTATAATTTAATTAGATTTTTTATTTGTATGACTCCCCTCCGTCTCAGTTTCTTGTCTCTTTCACGTTTATACCCGCTCATTGTAAGACCACAACCGGATTTACGCTGATGAGGCGTCTCCTCACCACCACTACCATTTCAGTAGTTTGCTCGCATTATGTTCTGAGCTTTCAAGTGAAGAATTCCTTGTTGTCTTCTTGAAACATTTTTAAATATTAGAAAATCTCTTTGATAATTTAAAACATTCTTTATAAATATTGATGAGGGATGTTGCCTATTAGTGATTCATTCTTTTCTTTATAAAATACATATTTTAGGGGCGCCTGGGTGGCTCTGTCTGTTGAGCATCAGCCTCTTGATTTTGGTTCAGGTTATGATCTCATGGTGGATGGGATCAAGCCCTGCGTTGGGCTCTAGCTGAAAGTGCAGAGCCTACTTGGGATTCTCTCTCTCTGCCCTTCCCTGGCTTGTGCATGTGCCCCCCCCACCCCCCCCATTCTCGTAAGAAATAAGTAAATAAATAAATAAACATTTTTTAAAAAATACATATTTTAAGAGTTGAAAAAAGAAGTATCTTTTACACTACATATTTTCCTGTTTATTTTAACAATAAAAGAACCCTAACCATTTTTGCTTTATATGGCCTGAGACTAAATTATTTGTTTTTTCAAGATGCTCCATAATAAATTTCTAGAACAACACCAAGATAAGGAATGAAATTGTGGTTGAGGATCAAACCGAACACACACACACACACACACACACACACACTCCATTAAAGTTTGGCAAAACCATCTGGCAAAAACTTGATGTTCCCTATTGATCATTTCAGTTTTCACATCCATGTTGAAGTTGGGGAGTATTAACTTAAAATAACATGAGGTCCAAGTTGGTGCATTTTTGATAAGTCTTGGGCTAAGTGAACAGCCAGTTGGAGGATGTTTACTTTTCCAAAAATTGGTTTCTATGCGATGAGATATTCCTGTGAGACACGAATATACAATTTTAGAGGTAACCCCAAAAAGTACTGAATGATTTTCATATTAATTAAAGAAGGCTTACTGCATAGAATCAGTATTTTCAAATTAAATAATTACATCATGCTTTTTCAGTGTGAGAAAACATGAGTAAAATGTAAGTACGGAAATGAGAATTTAAATTAATTATTTTAGTCATCTCCCATATATAAAAAGCTGTACTCTATGCCAAGTTGTTTCAAGAAATTAACTTAGCAGCAAAATCAAATCAATATCTTTTTGGATAGCTCTGTTTAGATTTTGATGGGAAATTGTGTGTATATGTGTCACTGAGCCTTATATATTGTCCTTAGTTGCTTGTTTTTTCTTTATATCATAACTTGTTAAAGAGGATTAATATTAGACTCCTTAATAACTATTTTGCAGGGCATCTGGGTGGCTCAGTGGGTTAAGCCTCCGACTTCAGCTCAGGTCATGATCTTGCAGTTCTTAAGCCCAAGCCCCACATCAGGTTCTGTGCTGACAGCTCAGAGCTTGGATCCCACTTCAGATTCTGTGTCTCCCCCTCTCTCTGTTCCTCCCCCACTGCACTCTGTCTCACTGTGTCTCTTTCAAAAATAAAGAATAAAAAATTAAAAAAAAAAGAATAACTATTTTTCAATGTAAAACATGAAGCATACCAAGAAATGATAAAGGGGCATATTAATTAAATTTTAGAATAAACTATTAAAGAATTTTAATTTAATTCAAAACAAACAACAGAATTAGTTTTATGACGCAGTGGAAAATAAACCATGCACAGAGCCTGATTCCATTACTGCAAAAAGAGTCTCTAATTATGTACATAATTACATATTTACAGATACATATTTTTAAAGGGTCACAGAACTTCAATTGCATACTAAAAATGGATATGTATTTTTAATGGAATTTATGTCATTTTTTTCTCTTTCCTTATCTAGATATTTCATGTTTTCCTCAATCAACTAGTATGACTTGTAGTTTACAGAAATACTGAAGGCAACATCCATTTACTTACCATTCTTAAATCACTATGTGCCTCTTAGCAACACTGTTTAATGTTAATCTGCCTTGTGGTAATGATTTTGTAGTCCCTCTGCATCAAGAAGAAAAGAGTTTTCAGTTCAAGCACACCACCATAAATTTAAGGGTTATTTGGAAGGCTTTCATACACAATATTGAAGTTTGTGCCTCTGTGCTTCATTTCTGCTCCATCATATGTTTCCTTGACCTGCCGTACCCACGTGGAAAAAGGCTATGTAAGCAAAGCATAGTTGTAAGACAGTCACAATTTTGGAATTATGTCTAGAAAAGCCATAATTTTAGGATTTCATCATTTGCACTGTTTGAAGAATCTATTGTAGAACATTATATGAATGCTTTGGACAGCTATGACTGGGAAACAAGAAATAATTATACTAAAGTTAAGTGATTCAGTACTCACACGTAGTTGAATCTTTTTCTATAAAGTTTATATTTGTTATTTCTATTACAAGATATGGCTTTCCCCTTAAGTTTAGCTAATATTGACACTGAAACAATCACCAGTTATTGCCCAGAAAAGGTGACCTAGTAATGTCTGTTATAATGATAAAAAGTCAACCAGATACTAAATTTGTATAGATAACACATACATAGATATATTAGCAATTCTAGGAGCATGCATCATTGCCATACATGACTCAGAACTTGCTTCTAAGCAAAAGAATTCTGTTTTGGAAGAGAAATTTGATGGCATTTTATTCAAAATGGTAGGCTAAGTCAGAGAAAGACAAATATCATATGGTTCCAATCATATGTGGAGTTTAAGAAACAAAACAAAGGAACAAAGAGGAAAAAAAGACAAACCCAGAAACAGACTCTTAGCTGTAGGGAAGGAAAAGATGGTTACCAGAGGGATGTGGGTAGGGAGATAGGTGAAATAGATCAAGGGCATTAAGAATGCACTTATCCTGATGGGCCCTGGGTGATAGATATATGGAATTGGTGAGTTGCTATATTACACACATAAAATGAATATAACAGTGTATGTTAACTACACTGGATTTTAAATAAATAAATAAATAAATAAATAAATAAATAAATAAATAAATGACATGCTATGCCATAAATGACTCTTGAAATACAAATCTTTAATTCCATCTTCGTTTTCTACTACCGCAAACTTAACATGAATTTGTTATTTCATAGTTCTGTAGATCCGAAGCCTGGTGGAGGCTTTATGGGATAAATATCAATGTACAGGCAGATTGTGTTCCTTTCTGCAGTCTCCAGGAAAGAATTTGAGTCCTCATTTATTTAGCTTGTTGAAAGAATTCAGTTCCTCATGGTTTTAGGTCCCAGTTTCCCTGGTGGCTTTCAGAGGCCACTGACATTCTTCAGCTTAAGGCTGGTTTATAGGCCCACTTACTCAGTCTTCAAAGCCAACAAGGCAGGTCCAATCTGTCTCTTCTGCTGATGTATTTATCTGATATTTCCTCTTTCCTCTCTACTTTTAAGGTCTCATGCACATACATTGGGCCTACCCGCACAATCCAAAATAACATCTCCATTTCGAGGTTCATAACTTCAACCACATCTGCAAAAATTTTTTCTGGGGATTTGGATGTGGAATTCCTTGTGGAAGCATTATTCGGCACATCATAAACACACACACGTGTGTATATATACGTATGTATATATATTTCTAGAATATGATTTCTCACTTTTACATGGAATAAGAGAAAATGATTAAAATTTCATATAACTAAGTCAATACGAGGAACCCTTTTCATTTGATATCTTAAGATCAAACTTTAGTGACAGATAACATAAAAATTTATACGAGGTAGAGATTATGTTACTTTTATCAATGGTAAAATTGACTAACAAATTATTTTAAAATAATATGGTAATCTTATTGACTAAATTTCAGGGAAATTGCTTTTTACAAGTAAATCAGATAAAAGATGACACAGATATCATTTCACACAGAACAGGTAATGGAAATGGATCATTGTGGTCTCTTGAGCTTTAGAAGTTAGTATTGAAAAAAAATGGTACCATTTGAAAATAAAGAGACAAACAAAACAACTGAAAAACTGATAGGTATCCAGAGAAGATATAAAGGTTAGTTGGAGTTATAGGGGAAAAGAAAAAAGAGATAGAGATTCTGAAAGAAGTATATAAAGTATGTATTCTGAAATCAGTAAGGGTTATTTATGAATTTAAAAAGTATATATACATATTTTTTAATTTGTAAATGTTTATTTATATAAGAGAGAGAGAGGCGGAGCGTGAACAGGAGAGGATCAGACAGAGACGGGGACACAGAATCCAAAGAAGGCTCCAGGCTCTGAGCTATCAGCACAGAGCCTGATGCAGGGTTCGAACCCACAAACTGTGAGACCATGACCTGAGCCAAAGTTGGACACTTAACTGACTGAACCACCCTGGTGCCCCTGTATATGTATTTTTTTTTAAGTTTATTTTATTTATTTTTTTAAATTTTTTTTTCAACGTTTATTTATTTTTGAGACAGAGACAGAGCATGAACGGGGGAGGGGCAGAGAGAGAGGGAGACACAGAATCGGAAACAGGCTCCAGGCTCTGAGCCATCAGCCCAGAGCCTGACGCGGGGCTCGAACTCACCGACTGCGAGATCGTGACCTGGCTGAAGTCGGACGCTTAACCGACTGCGCCACCCAGGCGCCCCTATTTTATTTATTTTGAGTGAGAGAGTAAGAAGGGGAGAAGCAGAGAGAGAGAGAGAGGGAGAGAATTCCAAGCAGGCTCCATGATGTCAGCATGGGGCCTGACATGGAACTTGATCCCATAAACTGTCAGATCATGACCTGAGCTAAAACCAAGAGTTGGGTACTTAACAGCCTGAACCACCCAGGCACCCCTAATAGAGTATATTTTTTTTTTAATTTTTTTTTTCCAACGTTTATTTATTTTTGGGACAGAGAGAGACAGAGCATGAACGGGGGAGGGGCAGAGAGAGAGGGAGACACAGAATCGGAAGCAGGCTCCTGGCTCTGAGCCATCAGCCCAGAGCCAGACGCGGGGCTCGAACTCACGGACCGCAAGATCGTGACCTGAGCCGAAGTCGGACGCTCAACCGACTGAGCCACCCAGGCGCCCCACTAATTTAGATTTTAAAAATCATTGAAACAGAATCTCTTGTGTTATGTTTGTACCTTGTACTCGAAGTGCCTCTTTTCAGCATTACTGACTCTAATCATTGTTTATAAAGAAGCCCCTTTTTGTTCCTGTTATGTTACATGTGTTACATTTATTAACCAATTAAAATATTTAAAGAGGTTGAACCAGAGGTCACGGATCCATAGTTTTAACATGCATTTTCAGAAATCATTGCAATCAGTGGGAGGAATATCACTGATCGCTTTTTAGCCCTCTGGATGCAGAATTCTTCCCTTTAAATCTTGTAGTAAAGATACTATGACAATAAAATAGCATTTAAAAACTGCACTGAAGACTAAGGCGTTGCAAATAGAAATACATAAGCACAAAGGATAACACAGGATCTAGTTTGTAAGACAGACAGGATCACAATCTGCATTTCATCTTAGCTCCAAAGCAGCCTCTATGTACCGTATCTACTTACTAGAGCAAAAGCCTAAACACCTTAAAAATAATCTAGTAAAGAAAAGGGAAAGAAGGAGGCAAGGGAGAAGAAAGCAGATGAAAAGGGAAACAAAAAGAAACTCATCCTTTCAATTTCGATTTCCTACAGGAAGCTTTGCATTCCACCAATGATTACCTCTGATTTGGGCCCTGCTCTTCAGGAAAGTACTTTGAAACATCAATGCTCTATGATTTATTAATGAGACTGGTTTTTTAACAGGATGAGTTAAGAAAATTAAATTGCCATCATGTCCATTCCTCAAACACTGTCAAATAACCAACAAAGCAGACACTAGTTAGTTAAGCTGGTAAGGACCAATTTTAATCAGTAATATACACTATTGTAATAGATAAGGGGATCCAATGTGAATTGAACTCAATTTTAGTTTAAAAAGAGGTGACTAGTTGTTTTAAAGGGAACATGAGGGAATGGGAAGGGGGAATGTATGAGACTTGAGCACAGTCAGAGAAGTGAAAGATTACAAAAAAGTAGGAAAGGAAGGTTGGGCCATGCAAAACCCATCTTGGTCTGCTAACTGGCTCTTAACAAAGTTAGGTTTCTACCATCCCAGAATCTGGTAGAAAGGGGCCCTATCTTTAGGTTTTGGCTGGAAGAAATAGTAAATGATTTTCGCAGGCTTGAGTTTTCTCAGGCAGGCACTGTGAGGGAGACGAGAATCACCCCAGGGATACAGCCTACAGCTGTTGGAAAGTATGTTAGTGTTTATTCAGACATATGTAGGCCAAGGCTGAGGCCTAGTCCAAAAAAGGCCTCAGTGGTGCTTGACTAGAGTTTGGTTAAAGAGAGAACCTTTGTTAATACAAGGAAATAAAGGAGGGGATTCAACACTATTTTTCTAAAGAAAACAGTAGATAAGCATTAACCCCTGACCCCCATGTCTACCTCCAAAGAGTTAAGAGAGATCAATTAATTTTCTGGCTCACTGATGACTAATAAGCTGGCTGGGTCCATAGCTAGAAAGGATTGAAGCTAATAGAAGTCTGATGCCTTGAGTATCCTTGAGACAGGTAGTCTGGCAGACAGGTGAGTCTACTAGGAGTCATGAAGACCTGGGCTGCCTACACGCAGGACGGCTGCTATGAAAAGAAGATACAAACTACACCACCCCCTAGAGAAAAATGGCCAAGATTCTTGTAGGCACATTTGGGGTCAGCAGAAAGCTGCTGGTAGCAAGGCCCATCTCTGACGCCTGTGGGGCACACTGACTAAAAATGCAAGTCAATGGCACAACGATAGCAAAAGAAGAGGCAGCAATGATGACATTACCAATGGCTCAACTACGCCCCAACACAAGTCTTCTGTCACTGTGGGAGTCTGGGCTCCCACGTTTGGAGTCCTCACAACGCAGGATTCTATTTTCCTACAAACTCCCTTTAGTTCTAGGATTGGGGATAAAAGACTTTGGCATTATTGAAATTTGCTATTTTGCTATTTTCCTTTTGCTATTTTGCTCTTTTCCTTTTGCTAACTTCGCTAAACCCCAAATCCTTAGCACCCAGCCATATTTAAAATTCATTCATTTATCATGAGACAAATTGTGGTTATGTTTTAAAGGGAAGAGATAAAGAGAGAGACAGAGGTACAGATACGGACGCAGATACAGATACAGATATAGATGATATGGATGGATCCTATCATCTAGGTAGCTAGCCAGTAGATAGAGAGATACAAATTTTTTTCTTAGGTGGCTTTGCTAACTAAAAAGATTTTAATGTTATAAATTAAATGTCTACAGAGGGGAAAAAAAAAAGATTCAAAGACTTCACTGTTGGATACATGTAGCTAAGTGGATGATTGCACCTGTTCAACAGCCAAAAGAATAAACATGTACTTTGTGTAGAGTGGAAAAGGATAGGCGATCTTTAGGGGCATCTAGTCCAGTTTGTTCTGGATGTTGAATCCCCCAACTAATGACTTACCAGATGTGCACCTGAACCCCTTCAGTAATGCAGAAAATATTACAGCCTGAGGTCCTCCCTCTCCAGAGGAAGCCTGAAGTATCTTTGGATAGCTGTGACTGGTATAAAATTCCTCTTTACTTTTAGCCGAAATTGTGCTCCCTATAACAGTTTCCACTTTTTCACTCCAACTTGAAACTGTGGGACCACAAGGAACAAATCAAATGCCTCTTGCACAAGAGAGCTCTTGGGCTATTTAAGGGGAACTCTCAAATTCCCCTTGAGTCTTCTACGGATTTAATACCTGCAATTCCTTTAAGGAGGCTTCATCGGTCATGCTGCTGATTCCCGTCACAAACGTGGCCTCCCTCAGCTCTGAAGGTCTTCCGCTTTGTCAATATCTCTCTCAGCGTCTGGTGCTTCCAGCTAAACACACGTAGACTCAACCAAACGACAAAGTGCTATCGTTTTCCTTGTTCTGTGTTCCTATCACGTTTCTCATTCTATAAGCCTATCAGTGTAACCAAGGTGAAGAAGACTTTTCTTGGAAGTATGACTTACCATGATTCACGTTATTAACATAACTCATGGTTGCCTAGTATTGAATTTTTTGTCCACAAACTGCCAAGATTTGAAACCAAATGCTGCTTCTCTTCCTCTGTATTTGTGTAGTTTTTCTGTTAAGTACTTGCTTATTGCCTTGATTTTGACCTAAGAACTTGTTTTAAAGCCAGTTAAATTTCATCATATAAACTTAGGCTCATCTGTCTATCTCGTCAGAATACTTTTATTCCCTGACTTTGCACTTACTTCCTCTCCTATATTTCATAAATATACAATATGTTGTATTATTCTCTCCTCTCAGATTTCAATCACATCATTTAACCAAACACACAAATCACAATAGTTCCTTATTGAAGGATTATTTTCAAGTATCAGTTATCTTGCATTTCTTGTCTCCATATTGCCATTTAAGACTAAATAATAAAAATTATCCATTGGACTAGAAGCTTCGTGATGTTGTGTTTTTGGGTTTCTGTTGTGTTTCCAGAACCTGGCAAAGGCAGCATGTGCTGAATGAGTGAATTAATGATATGACTCACACACTATGTTGAAAAGATGCACTGATATGGAAAAGCTGCTCATAAATAATTTCTGGTATACAGATTTTCTTCATGGAATATCTTCATAAAACCATTGAGTCAGTTGATAAGTCAAAGAAGCAAATTGAAACATTCATAGATTAATTTATCTTAAATTTAACAAAACCCAGTTACATAAAATAATCTCTTTAAATTAAAAAAAAAAAAAAAAAAACAAACAAACAGGGCACCTGGGTGACTCAGTTGATTAAGCAACTGACTTTGGCTTAGGTCATGATCTCATGGTTCTTGAGTTCAAGTCCTGCATTGAGTGAGCTCAAGCCCCACTTCGAGTGAGTTCAAGCCCTGCTTCAGATGAGCCCCGCTTCTCTCTTCTCTCTCTCTCTCTCTCTCTCTCTCACTCTTTCTGCCTCTGGTGGTATTCTCTCCCTTTCTCCTTCTCCTGATCCTTGCTCACTCGCACCCTCTTTCGAAAAAAAAAAAAAAGAAAGAACAAATATTTAATACATAATCTAGATACATAGATATAACTGGATTTGTAGGAAGAAGTTTTTCACCACCTCTAAAAATAGCTCTCTATTTTCTCTAATTACAAGGTTACTTTTGATTAAAACAGAGAAAGGAAAGGGCAAATTTTAGTCAATTAAATGGACATCATAAGCTGCTGTTCTAGAAAAGGTAGTCGGCATTAAAAAATGTTACTGAGATACAGAAAAATCCCCCTTCTCTTTTTTTTATCTCCCTAAAGGAACCAACATATAAGGGTTAGCATCTTCAGATGTGGCAAATCTATGACATAAAATCTATTGAAAGTGTTTCTGGATGCTGTCCCAAACTCCATGAGCCAGAAATTTATGGAAAATGGTGTTTATTTTCATCTTTTAACATCTTCTCCTAGGTCATTTGAAAACCAGAAAATAATAAGGCTTAATAAAAATTTTATGATTAAGAAAAGCTTTGCTGGGGCGCCTGGGTGGCGCAGTCGGTTAAGCGTCCGACTTCAGCCAGGTCACGATCTCACGGTCCGTGGGTTCGAACCCCGCGTCGGGCTCTGTGCTGACTGCTCAGAGCCTGGAGCCTGTTTCCGATTCTGTGTCTCCCTCTCTCTCTGCCCCTCCCCCGTTCATGCTCTGTCTCTCTCTGTCCCAAAAATAAATAAACGTTGAAAAAAAAATTAAAAAAAAAAAAAGAAGAAAAAAAAAAGAAAAGCTTTGCTGAATACAGCTTTAAAAAAGATTCATGATTTGCATGAAGGCGCATCCTTTATTTTAACCAAATTTCTCTATCACTATCAGAGCTTATATGTGAAAAGACATCTCAGGAAATTTTGTTTTTTACAAAACTGTTATGATTCATTATCATCTTGTTAATCAGACATATAAAAAAAAAGAATCATTCAGGATAAACTTGCAAACTGATGGTGGTTTTGAATATTAATTACAGTCTTTACAGACCCAGGAACTGGCAGATGCCATCTTGTGAAAATCATGGCATCAGAGGGGCAAAATGCCACTTAACACTCCAATGACTTGACGTTACCATCACATAACACTCCAATGACTACATCTTCGACTTAACTAAAGCTACTGTAAGCCAACACTTAGGATAAATTCTCCCTCGTACGTTGAAGAAAATTGTCAAAGTCATTTCCTGGAGCATAAAAAAGCAAAATAGAAAGGATCTATCGCTTTGCCAATGGTGGTCACTTCAAAGTACCCATTGAATCAGAGCGGCAGATCTTTCCTCAGACTTTGACTACGGCAAATGACATTTCTGGTTCTGTGACATGCTGACGGTGCTTTGGAGGCTTTTACTGGCACCTACCTATGAAAATCGCATCGCATGCACAAGAGGGAAATACTTGCACCGCACTCACGGTTATTGCAAATATTCTCCGGAATACATGCGACACATCTACAGTTTACGCTAACTCTCCTTACAAAGTATGCAAAGTTGATTTCGGCTCCGATGTGAACTGAAGAGTTAAACCACATGCACTAAACCGTGAATTATTTCCTCAAGTGTGTTTTGTTTACTCGCCCAGAGCCTTTGCAACATCAATTCCCTGGCCGGTTATCAATTGACTGTCTCTCGGGTCCAAACGTACTCTGGGAATAAAGCTGGCCCACTAAACATTTTTCTTCCTTAGCCAGCTGGCACACTGTGAGCTTTATCAGTAGAGAATGGTGAACAGATTTTAAAGAAAGAAAGAGCTTTTCTTCCTGGTCCGAGATGTTCCTCTTGGCAGGCTCCAGCGTGTCCCCAGTGTCCAGCTCCAGCAATGTGAAGGACTTCTTCGGCGCCGAGCCTTGCAACTTCTTCAGTGTAGGGTTCCTCCGGGTACGGAGAGGTCAGCAGCCCAGGCCCAAGAGCCTCACCTGGCAGCCCCGCCGGGTGGTTTTGTAGACAAGTGGCTCCAGTGAGACACTCTCCGTGAACATGCCCTTGGCACTGTAGAGGGCATATTTCTGGCAAGTTCCACCAGTGTGGCCCCTCAGCTACTTCTCTATCACTGTGGCTTCCAGTGCTAGTGGAGAGATGAGGAATTTCCTTGTGTTCCCTGTCTTAAGGGGAGCTGCTGTCCGTTGCACCTTGTATTTCTTTGTTTTTAGAATTCTTTTGACTTCGGGGCACCTGGGTGGTTCAGTCGGTTGAGCATCTGACTTCGGCTCAAGTCGTTATCTCGTGGTTCCTGGGTTCGAGCCCTGCTGTCAGTGCAGAGCTTCCTTTGGATCCCATGTGCCCCAACCTCTGCCCCTCACCCACCACACCACTTGCGTGCGCTCTCTCTCTCTCTGTCAAAAATAAATTAAAAACAAGAGTTCTTTATACTTCTTACCTGACAATTTCTGCTTACTCCCATTCCCTGTTATAGTTGAGTTCCTTATATTAAATTCTCCTCAAATTGCTAGTTTCCCTTTTCTCATTGGACCTGCTCATCTTTCTGAATTCAACTCAAAGGGCCCATCCTCAAGAACATTCTCTGACACTCAATCCTGGAAGAATTCAGATTTTCCTGTTCTGTTAGTTGATCTCAATGTACCACATATATATTTTTTTCTTTGTAGAATTTACCACAGTTATTATTTCACACATTTCTGTAATCCTGAGTAATGTATACCTCGGCTACTTACTCGCAAACTTCTATGAAGGACGAACAGTATCTCTGTCTTTTCATCAACATATCCCTAGATCCAACAGCAAGTCTGGTACGCAGAGACACTGTAAATATTAGTAGAAGATTCAGTCAGCCTTTTCAATGTGGTTCAGGATAAACACTGGATGTTGGAAAATTGCTAAAAGTTTAATGGTTAAGAGCTTTTTTTAAAATGAGGTGAAATATTACCTCTGGCAATTAGAAGCAAAATTGCCTTGGGGTGCCCAGGTGGCTCAGTTGGTTAAGCATCTGACTTTGGTCCAGGTCACGATCTCGTGGTTCATGAGTTCAAGCTCCCCGTCAGGCTCTGTGCTGACAGTTTAGACCCTGGAGCCTGCTTTGAATTCTGTGTCTCCCTTTCTCTCTGCTCCTCCCCTGTTTGCTCTCTTTCTCTCTCTCTCTCTTAAAAAAATAAATAAATAAGAAGAAGAAGTAAAATTGCCTCTGGAGACTGACCAAGAATGCAGCGTTCTACCTCTATGACCTGTAGTGGTTACAACCACCACATCATCTCTGGATTCCAGAATCTCTCCTGATGTATTACATCTTCATTTACACATCATTCGTGCTTTTCTATACCCCACTGCCAACTACTGAAATAATGCACAAACTTGTCAGTGTTCCAAAACACATTTGAGCTTGCAAGCACATTTGCTGATTTTTTTTTTTCGATTAGTCAGAGAATAATGAGTGATCACATAATCTGGTTCTGATTTTCACAAACCCAGCAGTGATTTACCTTTTACTTCCTGGCTTCGTTTTGCCTTATTTTCTTTTCTTTCCTTTTAGTACTAGATTTCTTCAACTCCGGACGCGGGGCTCAAACTCACAAACCGTGAGATCGTGACCTGAGCTGAAGTCGGACGCTTAACTGACTCGGCCACTCAGGCGCCCCTCCTGAGATTTATTTATAAAAATGTTGTTAAGGCATTTCTTTTCTCAGCTGTTCTACAAGCTTTGGAGAAACATTTCTTTAATACCTACTGACTTCATGGTGAGCACTTTTGTACTTAGGAATTTCCAAAGCTTTTTAATTTTGTAATTCAACTTACATATTTTTCATTTTCTCTAGAATCCACGTATGTACTAAACATTTTTTAAATCAATAAAGCCACATTTTATTTATTTAATTTTTTTTAGTATTTATTTATTTATTTATTTTTTAACATTTATTTATTTTTGAGACAGAGAGAGAGAGCATGAACAGGGGAGGGTCAGAGAAAGAGGGAGACACAGAATCTGAAACAGGCTCCAGGCTCTGAGCTGTCAGCACAGAGCCCGACGCGGGGCTCGAACCCACAGACTGTGAGATCATGACCTGAGCCGAAGTCGGACGCTCAACCGACTGAGCCACCCAGGCGCCCCAGTGTTTATTTATTTTTGAGAGAGAGAGACAGAGACAGAGCATGAGCAGAAGAGGGGCAGAGAGAGACACACACACATAGAATCTGAAGCAGTCTCCAGGCTCTGAGCTGTCAGCACAGAGCCTGATGTGGGGCTCGAACTCAAGAACCATGAGATCATGACCTGAGCCAAAGTCAAATGCTTAACCGACTGAGCCACTCAGGCGCCCCTAAAGCCATATTTTATAATAAATATTTCAATACTCTAATTCAGGGAAAGTCCCTGACAGTTATACTACATATAACCAATGTCTACTTAAAATTTTGACTCTCCTGTATTTGACCTCCATGCTAAATGCAAGTGCTCATAGTCATGTTGAGACCATCTATGGTCCTGTCCTCCTTTCATAAATCCAGTTCATCATTCCTAAGCTAAGCCTCTGTTGATGAAACTCGGGGACATTGTACCCATACTTCACCATGTTACTACTGTTATGAATAACTTACACGTTGCTTTGCTTGTAACTGGAAAAGATTTCCGAGTAATTATCAAGTCCTTCTATTTTTCTGATGACTGTTTTCATTTTCTAATTATTTCTTTTCTTAAAAAGCATTTTATTATACTAAGAACACAACATGAGATCTAGCCTCTTAATGAATTTTTAAATATATAATACAGTTTGTTGGTCATGGATAAAATGTTGTACTGTAGATTACTAAACATCCTGCTTAACTGAAAATTTATGCTTGTTGATTAGTATCTCCCCATTTCCCCTACCCCTCATCCCCTGGTGACTACCATTCCACTCTTTGATTTTATGAATTTGACCACTTTAGATAGCTCATATAAGTGAAATTGTGCAGTATTTATCTTTCTGTGACTGTTTTTTTTTCACTTATCATAAATGTCCTCAAAGTTCATCCATTTTTTCACATATTGCAGAATTGACTTCTTTTTAAAGGCTGAATAGTATTCCATTATATGTGTATACACCTTTTTTGTTATCCATTCATCTATCATGGACATTTAGGTTGTTCCCATGTCTTGTCTATAGTGAATAGTGCTGCTCTTTTAGTTACTTTATCTATTGATCATGTATTTTTCGTTTCCTGAAGTCAATATATATTACACTTCTGTTTATCTTTTATTTATACCATTTCAATTGAATGAAAAAAATGTTTTTTTTTAATTTTTTTTTAACGTTTATTTATTTTTGAGACAGAGAGAAACAGAGCATGAATGGGGGAGGGTCAGAGAGAGGGAGACACAGAATCCGAAACAGGCTCCAGGCTCTGAGCTGTCAGCACAGAGCCCGACACAGGGCTGGAACTCACGACCGCGAGGTCATTACCTAAGTCTAAGTCGGCCGCTTAACCGACTGCGCCACCCAGGCGCCCCAAAACTGTGTTTTTTTAAATTACAATAATTATTGGGGCGCCTGGGTGGCGCAGTCGGTTAAGCGTCCGACTTCAGCCAGGTCACTATCTCGCGGTCCGTGAGTTCGAGCCCCGCGTCAGGCTCTGGGCTGATGGCTCGGAGCCTGGAGCCTGTTTCCGATCCTGTGTCTCCCTCTCTCTCTGCCCCTCCCCCGTTCATGCTCTGTCTCTCTCTGTCCCAAAAATAAAAATAAACGTTGAAAAAAAAATATTTTAAAAAATAAATTACAATAATTATCATATTTTACTTCTTAAGTTCTCCATAATATTCTACTCTGTCTTTCCTTCTGTCAGTACAAAACTTCTTGTGACAGTAAGTTTTAAAATTACAATTCCTACTCCATAATAAAAATTCCTTGATTGACACTCCATACTCTAAACCATAATCTTGATTTTTCAAGGTGTAATCTATATGAATCTTGAGTAGTTATTGGATTTACTACACAACTAGTAGTTGGCACATGAAAAGGACAGAAAAAAGAAAAGAAAAGAAAGAAAGAAAGAAAGAAAGAAAGAAAGAAGAAAGAAACTATAAGGTAGGTCTAAAAAGTAAGTATTAAATAAAATTTGTGATTAATGTCTAAACTTTCATATAAATTATATATAGCATCTGTAAGCAACCTTTGAACTATTGGAGGAGCTCTGTTGTATAGTAGTTGAAATCAAAGGCTTTGGAATGAGACAGATGTGTATTTATGGTTGAAGTGTACTTTTCTTAATTATAAGGAAACCTGCATATTACTAAAGTAAAGACTAAAAACTCATCAGATACCAACCATTTCATTAGGCTTTCTCAGACTTTTCAAGGAAATATGGATTTGAATTTTAATCATGTAAACAAATGTGTTTTCTTTACTACTCTCTACACCAACAAATTTAAATATTTTTTAATGTTTATTTATTTATTTTGAGAGGGAGAGAGGAAGCATGAGCAAGGAAAGGGCAGAGAAAGAGGGAGAAAGAGAATCTAAAACAGGGTTCGCACTGTCAGAGCAGAGCTTGATGCAGGGCTCAAACCCATGAACCATGAGATCATGATGTGAGCCAAAATCAAGAGTCAGATGCTTAATTGACTGAGGCACCCAAGTGCCCCATAGAATTTCTAAATTCAGATCTATGTCCTTGTGTTCTTAAGAGGGGTACGGTCACCTCCCCTTTAAAGATATTTATGGAAAAGATTTTTTTAAATTATCATTTCTCACAACATTTTATAAAAATATATGAAATTTAGGATTTCTTTCTGTATTTGTCATGAAGGCATTTAAAATGTATTCTCATGGAGTGTCAATGAATGAGATGAGGTCATTACTATAGCATCAAAAAGAATAAAATACTTTGAAATAAACTTAACCAAGGAAGTGAAAGTCTCATGACACTGAAAATTATGTAACACTAATGAAAGAAATTTAAAAAGACAACTAATTGTAAATACATCCAATATTCATGGGTTGAAAGATTTAATATTGTTAAAATGTCCATATGACCCTAAGCAATTTATAGATTCTATGCCATTCCCATCAAAATCTCAATGGAATTTCTTACAGGAATAGAAAAAAAAATCCTAAAATTCATATGGAACAAAAAAGACCCAGAATAGTCAAAAATCTTGAAAAAGATGAGCAAAGTTTGAGGCATCACACTTCCTGATTTTAAAATGCATGACAAAGCTATGATAGTTAAAATTGTATGGTGTTGGCAAAAAAAAAAACACAACATATAGACCCATAGAACACAATAGAGAGCACAGAAACAAATCCACACATCTATAGTCAACTATTCTGAAATTAAGGTGCAAAAAATGCACAATAGAGAAAGGATAGTCACTTCAACATATAATTTTGGGAAAACAGGCTATCCGTTTGCAAAAGGATGAAATTAAATTCCTATCTTACACCATACTCCCCCCAAAAAATCAGCTAAAAATGGATTGAAGACTTAAAACAGAAGACTTGAAACTGTAAAACTCTTAGAAGAAAACATAGGGGGGGAAGATTTATGACATTGGTCTCAGCAATGATTTCATAGATGTGACAACAAAAGCAAAGATAGACAAATGGAAGTGGGGAAAAAAAGACTGAAACTTCACAGAAAAATAGACAATCAACAGAGTGGATAAGCAAACCACAGAATGGGAGAAAATATTTATCATAAGGGTTAATGTCCAAAATATATAAAAAACAACCATAACATAATAACAAAATGACAAATAACCCAATTTAAAAATGGGCAAAGGAAAATATAGATAAATAAATAAAAATTTTTAAACAGGCAAGGGCTTGAATGGATATTTATTGAAAGAGGACATATAAATTGCTAACAAGTATATGGCAAGGTATTCAAAATTGCTAATCATCAGGGAAATACAGATAGAAATTACAATAAGCTATCACATAATTCACAGCCATTAGGAATCCTATTGTCATAAAAACAAAAGATAACAAATGTTGGTGAATATGCAGAGAAATTGGAACCCTTGTACGTTGTTTGTGGGAATGTAAATGGTGCATTCACTATGTAAAACAGTATGAAGTTTACTCAAAATTTTAAAATAAAACTACTATATGATCCAGCAATTCCAGTCCTAGATATATATCCAAAGAATAAAATTAGGATCTCAAAGACATATCTACACTTCTATGTTCATTATGGCATTAATCACAAGCCAAGATATGGAAACAACCCATATGTTCATCAGAAAAAGAATGGATAAAAAAATATATTATATATATATATATACACATGCATATACATATATATACATGCATATATACAATATATACATGTATATATGCAATAAACATTATTCAGCATTTAAAAAAGAAGGAAATCCTACCATTTGCAGCAACATGGATGGACCTGGAAGATATGCTAAGTAAAATAAATCAGCACTGAGGGACAAAGACTGCATGATTTCACTTATATGGGGCACGCAAAACAAACTCATAGAATCAGAAAATAGAATGGTAGTTGCTAAGGAATAGGGGAAGGGGAAAATGGGTAGTTGTTGTTCAATGGGTATGAAGGTACGATTTTAGATGAGTAAGTTTTAAGTGTCTGTTGTAAAACATAGTGCCTATAGTTAACAAATATGGTGTAATTTAAAAATTTGTTAACAGGGTAGATCTCATGTTAAATAATCTTACCATAAAAAGAAAGAGAGAAAGAAAAAGAAAGAAAGAAAGAAAGAAAGAAAGAAAAGAAAGAAAGAAAGAAAGAAAGAAAGAAAAAAAAAGAAAAAAAGAAAATAGAGGAAGATGAAAGAAAGAGAGAGAAAGAAAGAAAGAAAAAGAAAAAGAGAAAAAAAGAAAAAGAAAAAAAGAAACAGCGAGCAAAGAGAGACAAGGAGACTTTTGGAAGTGATGGATATATTTCTTACCCAAATTAAGGGCTGGGTCTTGTTTTCTGAAGGGGGAAGAATCCAATCTTCATAGGGTCATTCATAAAAAAAATAAAACGAAATTTGGATGAAGTACAGTTGGTCAGTTTTTCTTTTTATGGGTATGTTTGGGTGTTAGTGCTAACAACTCTGCGTGTGTAGCACAAGATGATGAATATTTTCTTTTATG